>NW_025963868.1:23415000-23850000 GCF_023055435.1 Haliotis rufescens
ATATAGTGTAACCTCAATAATATCTTCAGAAGACATTCGAAAGCAATACGTTCCAGATTGATATGTGCAATTCGACCTTCAGTCTTACAATGTAGTCGTCTTATGGATGGACAGTAGTGAGTGGGTATAGTTTTACGCCGCTTTTAGCAATATTCCAGCAATAACACGGCGGAGACACTAGAAATGAGCTTCACACATTGTGCCCATGTCGGGAATCGAACCCGGGTCTTCGGCGTGACGAGCGAACGCTTTAACCACTAGGCTACCCGACTGCAGCTGGATGGGCAATAAAACAGCTCGAGTATCTAAGATTTGTATTTAGACCAGGTGTCGAGAAGGCGCAGCAGAAAGATTCCTCTCTTTGGGTTACTTTACAGAGTTACTAAATTAATACAGTGCAGGTAGCCTAGTGGTTAAAGCGTTCGCGCGTCACGCTGAAGACCCGGGTTCGATTCCCCGTATGGTCACAATGTGTGATGCCCATTTGTCTCCCCCGCCGCGACATATTGCTGGAATATTGCTAAAAGCGACGTAAATCTATACTTACTTAATCACTACTAATACAGTATATATTTCCTACAGCCGCTGCATCGACCAACCTAGCCTTGTGGACCAGTTCACCGTGTACAGACACGGCCGACTCGGCTACAACTTGGCGTATGTTCCCGTCTACGCCTTCTACTTCCAGCAGATGTTTGTCCACGGCAACGAGGTCACCTACAGTTGCTCAGTTACTGTGTGTCCAGAATCGGCAGTAGCGGGATACTGCAGCCAGGTGAGCTATCATTTGGAGTTTGGGATACGGTGGCTAGGTGAGTTGTCATAGGGAGTTTGGGATACGGTGGCTAGGTGAGCTATCAGGAGTTTGGGATACTCAAGCCAGGTGAGCTAGCATAGCGAGTTTCGGGTACTTTAGCCAGGTGGGCTATCAGGGAGTTTGGGATACTGTAGCCAGGTGAGCTATCAAAGAGAGTTTAGGATACTATTGCCAGGTGAGCTGTCAAGGAGTTTGGGATACTGTAGCCAGGTGAGCTACCACAGGGAGTTTGGGATAGTGTAGCCAGGTGACCTACCACAGTCAGTAGTACCACAGGCGTAAGGAATATACTAAAACCAGTGGGCACAGGTGGTCCAGTCTTCTCAGGCGCATAATAGGCTGTGCAGAGTTTCGTCCCTTGGGCGTTCCAGAAACGTGGGTCCGGGTCACTGTTTTGACCCGAGTATGTGTTTAGGTTTGTCAGCAACTTACCTGGGTTTCACCAAAGTAATCGTGTGAGACATGCATCACTTCTGGCTTTCCAACTACATTTAGCTGCCACGCGACCCGTGATGTTCCGGGGTAGATAGGTCTTCAGCAACCCATGCTTGCCGTAAAAGGCGATTATGCTTGTCGTAATAGGCGACTAACGGGATCGGGTGGTCAGGCTCGCTGACTTAGTTGATGCATGTCATCGTATCCGAATAGCGTGGATCGATGCTCATGATGTCAATCACTGGATTGTCTGGTCCAGACTCGATTATTTACAGACCGCGCGTCATATTGCTGGAATATTGCTGAGTGCGGCGTTAAGCATGGTCGCCTTTTACGGCAAGCATAGGTTGCTGAAGACCTATTTTACCCCGGATCTTCACGGGTAGCGTGGCTCTACCACGGACACTCAACCACTAGACCACGGAGGCGGTCACTATCTTAAGATAGGGGCAGGAATCCATTAAAATTTTGCTATCGGGCGTACAGTATTTGAACCAGCACGTTACATACTGGCGTAACAACCGCTCGTTTCAATAGTGAAACAACAGTGTTATTGGATTAGACGGCTAAATTGAACCGACTCAACGTGAAGCTATGATGTTGAAAGCGTCCAGGTTATTTAAAATACAAAATGGCTATATTCTTGAGGATCGACTGCTGTTTCCATCAAGGTATTCCATCTGAAGATAATTACATTTTATCTTCCAGGAATTACAGCGGCTGTCGTCCAACAATACACAGTGCATCAAGCAGATACCAGGGACGGCACGGAAACGTCGTGATGTTGGGCAGGCGTCAACATCGCACACGACGACCCTGACAGTTACAATCAGAATACGGAACTTCAACCTTGGCCAGGCGAAGGAAGGTTAGGGCCACAGATTCGTTGATGCAGCTGATATCTGTCGGGATTAACCGCTTTCCGAGCACGACTGTTGCACCATTTCCTTGAGACTGAATACCAGTTTAAATTCATTTCAACATAAATCTTTGGTTTCGAGACTTTTGATATAACCGATGCTTTGTTTCATACAGGGTTGCATACCCGCCGTTACGTGGTTGGATCAATGCTAGCCAAGGGGCGACCAACTCATTCAATCTTGTACAGTGTTTGACATAATTCCACATAAGAATACGTTCATATGTTCGGCACATATACTGACGGCCGAAAGAAAGTATACACCAATGTATCAAGGTGGTCAAAATGAAACAAAGAAGAAATGGTTATTCGACGGTGATTACATGCATCATGTCAATGATTATCTCACAAAGGGTGGGGTGCACATGACGTCTCCAGGAACACGGGGGTCACAATTTCATAGAACATAGTAAATGAACGGAGTAAAGTGTGAATTTTCCAGTGTAAATTTTCATTTGCCTGCACGAGATTATGAGAGAGTGTGCCGAGTTATTTAGTTGTAGCAAGCTATGTGCGTTGTTTTGTATTTTCATCTTCCCGGGGAAAGAGAGTTAACTGACTATAAAAGTCCAGTTCCCACCTTTGCCGAACTAGGCTGGTAATATGGAATTAGATTTTGGCTGGGCTAACGAGTCTATGCATAGTCCAATCAAAATCGCGCAATGAAATCGAAATCAGGTTCGCAAACTGTCATGCAGATTTCGGTCGATTGCAAGATTTGCAAAGCATGTGCAACGCCAACTCGTTGTCAACAGATATTTTCCAAAGCTTTTCATATCTTCAATCAAGGTGCTCATGTAATTTGAAGAACTTCGCGATGTAAAACCCGTTTCATCACAATAAAGATCTTGATAATCGATCAGATCGTCTTGACTGGGCGCCGCCATTTTGTTTGAAGCAAATGCAAGAGGTGGAATCTGATTGGTCCATGGGAGAAGCTTCGAAGGGACGTAACTCTAATAGTCACTGGTGGCGCTACGATCCAGCCGAGGAATTCCCAGCCTGGTTCCCTGGGTATGCTGCGCTGGCGCTACACACCAGCGCAACATACCCATGGAAATAGACTTAGGAATTCCAGCCTAGTTCCTCATGGGTGGAAACTGGCGTTTTAAAGCCAGTTAACTCTCTTGCCTCGGGAAGGTGCAGCCTGGACTCGGGATGATTCTGAGCCTTGCTTTGTCAGAATGACGCCTTAGACTTGCGTTATTCTCAGCTACCATCAACCATTAAGCTTTCAGGCAGTGACGTAACTGTTCCGTTTCAAGCGACGTTAAATAAAGCTCACTCGAGATAATGCCATTCAAGTGCACAAGTAATTCTTTTTCATCCAGGGTCGTCGTCGTCAGGTGTTGTCATCATCGCAGCAACAGGCGGTGTTGTAGTATCTGTCACCATAGTCGTCGTGGTCTGTGCAGTGATGTTGATTGTGGTAACAAGACGTCGAAACAAGGACAAAGGACGTTTAAAACGATCTAAAGATGGAATGGAACTGAGAAAGTTCTGAAGATCCGAGGTCACTGTCTTTATGTACGTTATTTCTGAGGAAGAAGGCTTAAGAGCCTGCGTTGTATTTGATTCGGAGGAAAAATACAGGGAATGAAACATGAACTCCATTGGTGTTGCCTAGAAAAATACATTTGAAGAACTGGCATTAAAACTGTTTTATACGTCTTCTTATGCTTTTATAACAAAAAAAACCTGACACTCAGTTTTAGCAGGTCTTTCTTACAGAAATCGTCAAAGTCACTTGAGCCACTGCAATTCGCTGTCCATAGTTGCGTTCTTAGGCGTGCCCGGCACTAACGGTTGTAAATGCGAATCTCTTAATCGCCCTGATTGTATTTCTTTGTTTCTCAACACCATACACGTGCTAGTTAGTTTCACCAAATTTCACCACACACACACACACACACACACACACACACACACACACACACACACACACACACACAAACACATATATATAACTGAAATACCTCCGCTTTAAACTAAAGCTCACTCACTCATTCATCACTGCTCAACCTACTGAATATGTGGTGTATTATCAAGTAGATCCGCAATTATTATACCAACCACGAGGTTAGACAGCATTTACTTTATTTTATTTCAGCTGATTATAAATGAGACAGTATAACATGCGGCGAGGTATGTGATTCTATAATAAGCTGGTGGAAATAGTAAGGTCGCTCACGTTTTCTAACGTGGTAAACGGTATGAGTACGTTAATCGGAACAAAAATGGAATTAAGACACACGATCAGCGGATCCGGGTAGCTGAAGGTAGACAACCCTCAACAACCTGTTCACCCCTTCTTTCCGTTTCTCTAATCCTTATTATCACTGTGTTCAGACAGGTTCGTGTTTCCTTGTAGCATAGCGTTTGTCAAGACAAGGTAACTCGGTTGTTGTTGTGCGTCACTTGACACCTGTGTGTTGTTATCGATGCCGGGATACATGTCTGTAAGAAAAACACTTTATGTGCATTCTACAAAGGCAAGTATGTTACATTATATGGAAAAGGTCATTATACTCCTGTATTAACACTGACAGTGAATGGCAAAAGTGATAGTTCTCAATCTTGTATAAAACGTATTGGTTCCGTAAGCAATTATCTGTGCCTGTATGCATCAGTAAAGCCACGATATATCAGCTTGTTGTAGAGAACACATACAAGTATATGTTACAACTCTGTAAAATGTCTAACAAGCGTAAAACTCCTTTATGATATCACCGATTTTTGCGGATTTACACAGAATACACAACGGTCTTACGTTTTTACCTCTCTGAAGGCAATACTGACTTATCGAGTGTGCTAATAGGTTTCCATTCTATAATGAGAAATGCCTTGTACCATTTGGCTACCATACATCCACTATTCAAATGTAGTTTTAACTCTGTGAATATGTCAAAGGTACATGCATGTTGTATATTACACGGAGGGCTAAGAATGAAAATCGACTTATCCACTGACTGGTATAAAAATACCGTAGCGGCATGAGCATTATAGTGGTGCATTGTTAATGGACGAATGTAGTAGTAATGGTAATGGTAGTAGTGGTAGTAGCAGTAGTAGTAGTAGTGGTAGTAGTGTTGTAGTGGTAGTAGCAGCAGTAGTAGTAGTAGTGGTAGTATCAATAGTATTAGAAGTAGTGTAGTAGTGGTAATGGTAGTAGTGGTGGTAGCAGTGGTAGTAGCAGCAGTAGTAGAAGTAGTATAGTAGTAGTAGTAGTAGTAGTGGTAGTGGTAATTGCAGCAGTAGTAGAAGTAGTGAAGTAGTAGTAGTAGTGGTAGTAGCAGTGGTAGTAGTAGTAGTGGTAGTAGCAGTGGTAGTAGTAGTAGTGGTGGTAGTAGTGGTAGTGGAATTATTTGATGTGTAGGATGTAGGATGTGTTGGTCCAGAACCAATTCTTTTCACAGTATCAGAGGCGAGTTGAGGTGAGCTGGCTTTAACGTCGTGTTCAATACAGTATCAGAAAGTCTGTGATGTGACCATTTTGTCAAATGGGTATCATGCAAAATTGAGTATGTACCCACCCCTCGACCTTCTCCTGCTGATACAGGCGATGATCAAGATGCACACAAGAAGCAGGAAACCCCCTGCCGATCCAGCAATTGCGTAGATAAGGGGTTCACCTTGAGCTATAAAACAGTAAAATATCATTTTGTGAGAAAAATTGTCACTCTTCCACGAAATCAACCCATACAGTTTCAACACTCGTTCTCGCTTTCATGAGGCTGAGGCAAAGGCCCAAGCCATGCTACAGATCTACACCAATGTTCCTGGAGACGCCATGTGCACATCACCTGATGTGAGACACTCATTGATATGATGCAAGTAATATTGCCGATGACGCCCGAAGCAAATATGTCACCATCGAATAATCATTTCTTGTTTTTCTCATTTTTGGCAACCATCAAACATGGGGGTATATTTCCTTTTGTCAAGCAGTTTACAACAGAATTCGATACGTCTCCCATGTCAGGTCTAAATAGAGGTCTCACTTTCAGGTCATGGTGATTTACATCAGATAAAAGTTTGTCAATAAAGCTTCACCATTGACTTTCCTTGTCGCATGTGTTAACTTTCCTGATTTGTTCATGTCAGTGAAACGTACAGTTTAAATACTGTTGTCAATATCAGTGCAGCTCAGGTAAAACCTTCCACTAACCAGGTTAATCATATGTACATACATTTTAGTGTTTCCCTGTCAGCTGTTACATTGTATCCTGTATCGGTCCCGGACTTCGTTATGTTGCTTCCTTGTAGTTAAATGGGTTATCAGAGCAGACGCTAATGAGACAATCATTGTTTTAATCAGTTCACGTTAGGTTCTTTAAATCTTTTTTACAATATGACAAGTTTTCATCTGTTAGATTCCTTTCTCAATTTACGAAATACATGTACCTGATGGTCTATCATCTTTCGTAACAGTATCCATAACGGCCCTTGTTGTCTGACGACTTGTTGTCTGACGACTTGTTGTCTGACGGTCTGTTGTCTGACGGTCTGTTGATGATGTTGGCGTACTACTTTCCTCTGAAACACGACAGAATAAACAACAAGTAACACTAACTGATTAAGTTATGATAACTTCAAAGGCCTACACAATATCAGCACTGCCATGTCAACCTTAAATGAAATAATATCGCGTTTGTTCTGAAACCAAGTTTTCGAGAAGAACTTGTAAAAATACTATTTGCATAAATAGTCATAATGGTTAATTGTGATTATTTTTCAAAGAGGTTTTGGAAAGGCTACTTAAAGATTTCAACTTGATCAATACTTACAAAAAGAGGTATTATTACCTGTAAAGAGGAAAACTTATTTTGCATGCTCTCTTTTACTCCTAACCCCACGTCCCCTTCCCAAGATATTTAGTCAGCTACACCAGATATTTTTGTGTGATTAAAACCATGAGTTTAACTATTTGTTTTAAAAAAAACCACACCTTCCAACACTGTGGATGGCATATTCGTTTCTTCATCAGCCTGAAGCATACTTATATTTATCAAGTATTTTCGGGGACAATTTATTTTTTACCGTTAAATCCCTTCCTACCCCCGAATATCAAAGTGGCCGGTCCCTTACTGAAGAATACACATTTGCATGACTAAGTTTCTGATCTTCACTTTGACCTCACTTACCAGTGATAGGCTCCATAAGTATAACAGTGATGCTGTTACTAACAGTTTGTCCGGTGCCACACGTCCATACAGACCCTTCATCCAGTGTAGAGTTGATGATGAGAGTCACTCTATGTCGTGTCCGATCTGACTCCACAGTAACTCTCTGTGAAACTGAGCGGAACTCGATGTTGTGATAGTTTGTAGAAAGCATTTGGTTCTTGTTCAAATTTCCGTTTGTTTGGAATATTTCAACACAATTCCTATACCACAAGGCTGTTGTTAGAGTTAAGCCAGAAGCGTGTATACACGACAGCTTAAAAGGATTTCCTTCTACAGCCGTCGCTGGTGCTGATGTCAAGTTGTACTGTATACCGGATTCTGTATGGAAACAAAAACCCGAGGTGTGTCAACTTGCTACGATGCGTGTTTAAAACTTCACCAACTGTCCAGATCGTGGTTAGAATAGGCCCCAGCACCCTGTTGGTGATCATTAGCAGTTATTAATCAGGTTCGAATGATCAGGCTCTGTGACATTGGCGCATTGCGTGGCTCGATGCTCCAGATGGAACAAGTATCACAGGGAGGTGCACAAACAGCATCTTTTACTTTCAAGAAAAGAAGAAATAGACTCACCTTTCGTAAGACCTGTGACATCGAGAGTAAGATTTTCGCTAACTCCGTGCACTGTTTCACATCTCCATACAGATTTACCAAAGAGCAAGGACACCATTAGTGTTAAACTGTGTCGCTTCTCCGACACACTCACATTAGCGAGTGTTGTACCATCCTGGACATCACGGAGTGACACGCTGGAATTAGAGCCATAACTGTCTTTGGATGTCTCCATTATCTCCAGGTTGTTCTTGTACCACAGAACTGTATCATTGTCCTTGGTCTCTTGACAATACAATATGCGGTGACACCCCTCAGATGTTTCAGTAATGGTTAATGGAGACGATGGGACTATTTAAAAAAAAGGATTATGAGATTAATATTTCTACCAAAATATTGTCCATTATTTCTTTATGGTCAATGATCCCAGTAACGCTCCAAGAAGAAGAACTTGGAATGAAATAGAGTTTTACTCTATCTCAAACGGTATTTCAAATTATTGCATTACTTATTAATATATGTACATACTATTATTAATGTTCCATGCGAGGAAAGGTGATATAAGAAAGTTTTTAAATCAGTACTTCGAAGGACGTTGTTATTTCAGCTTTGTTAATGCAAAACAGACATTATGCGCCGAATAGTTATGGTCGTAGTGCATCATTGACACACAGATTCCACTTTTACTTCTTCACCTATGCTTTTTACAAAAAGTTAATTTGTAAGTGATAATTTCATTCGATTGCAAGATATACTTTTCAATATTTACAACGTCCTAAGCAAAACTCTTATTTCTTAAAATCAGAACTATTATGTAATATTATCTCTACATTTGTAAGTTTCTTAGATGTGATCGGTCCCGTAGTAATTCAGGGTAGGAATATAGCTCCCCAGGAACCTATGCAAACATACAAAGACACACAAATGTGATCCGTCCCGTGGTAATTCAGGGTAGGAATATAGCTTCCCAGCAACCTATGCAAACATACAAAGACACACAAATGTGATCGGTCCCGTGGTAATTCATTGTATGAATATAGCTCCCCAGCAACCTATGCAAACATACAAAGACACACAAATGTGATCCGTCCCGTGGTAATTCAGGGTAGGAATATAGCTTCCCAGCAACCTATGCAAACATACAAAGACACACAAATGTGATCCGTCCCGTGGTAATTCAGGGTAGGAATATAGCTCCCCAGGAACCTATGCAAACATACAAAGACACACAAATGTGATCGGTCCCGTGGTAATTCAGGGTAGGAATATAGCTTCCCAACAACCTATGCAAACATACAGAGACACAAAATTGTGATCCGTCCCGTCGTAATTCTGGGTAGGAATATAGCTCCCCAGCAACCTATGCAAACATACAAAGACACACAAATGTGATCGATGCCGTGGTAATTCATTGTATGAATATAGCTCCCCAGCAACCTATGCAAACATACAAAGACACACAAATGTGATCCGTTCCGTGGTAATTCAGGGTAGGAATATAGCTCCCCAGCAACCTATGCAAACATACGAAGACACACAAATGTGATCGGCGACACAACCTCTTTCAGTGTACTGCTTTGTAGTGACCCACCTGATAGAACAGTGAATACTAGTAGTGGCGTCGTGAACAGTCCTAGTTTCATCCCTGACATCTCCAGCTTGTTGGTCACTGGCGAAATGAAGGAAATATCACATGACAATATCAAATATCAACACTAATACTGTCAAATCCAAAAGATGTGAAAATATACCAAATTAGCAAAGAATTAAGAATTATCACAACAAGTTCTTGTTAGGTGCCAGTGAATGATGATATGATCTGATAACTTAACAATACAGTGATCGGATTCATGGTTTGGGTTGTGGTGTATCTTCCTATGTCGTCTCACCAACCGTGCTGTTGCTGCCGTTCGAAGGTCTACGCCCAATAACATTGACGATAGAAGAGCTTAAAAAAGCAGACTAATATTCCCTTGAAGGGCTGAGTCGGCACGTGTATAATGTGCGGGAGCAATTATTTCGCATTTTCTAATTTTAAATCAACCATCCACCTAGTTCTTGAATTACTGAATCAAACATGTATAAATGTCTAATTACCATGGCCACAACTCCTCACAGCCTAGCGTCTCATGTGATTAACTTAAGATCTGTCCTCTCACTTTTGTGAAATAACACGATACTTCTAAACAACTTAAAATTACATGACGTCATCGATCGCGAAGTATCAAAGGCGTTAATCTTGACACAATCATATATACATGTATGATACTCGCCAGTTCCTCTTTGACGCTGAACCTCTGCAAGTGTACCTACCTTACTTCGTACGTCCGTCCATATATGTGCCTGGGTAGCTTCGGAGGTCCCCCTAAACAACACTGGTCACAATGTAGTTATGCCATGGAGAGCTTTTACTTCTTCAAAACGTGTTTGAGTTGTTGATCAGGATGTAGTATAGGATTGTTGCACTTCCTCCACTGTTCAAAGGCTTTTATAAACCTCACACTACTCTTTTGTTCGATGATATAAAGGCAGGTGCGAGTTTATCCTCAGAATCGTTATGGTGGTGAACATGAATGAATATTGAAAGCTGATAGCAATTTGTCCTTAGTTTCATAATCATGTTCTGACCCAGGTAGTAGACACCCGTTTGACGAGAGGAGATTAGATGATGTGACGATGTGAGGATGTGTTCATAACAGATGATGTGTTGATAAGATATGATGATCAGATGACAGATGATGTGTTGATAAGATATGATGCTCAGATGACATATGGTGATGAGGTGTGATGCGATTATAAGATGTGATCTGTTGATTATGAGATGAAATGTTATAAAGTGCGATGATGATATGGGAAGATTAGGTGAGATGTGATGAAATGAATTGATGAGATGTTATGATAAGATGTGATGGTGACACGAAATAAGATGAGATGTTGTGATAAGATGTGATGCGATTATAAGATGTGATCTGTTGATTATTAGATGAAATGATATGAAATGCGATGATGATATGGGAAGATTAGGTGAGATGTGATGAAATGTATTGATGAGATGCTATGATAAGATGTGATGGTGACACGAAATAAGATGAGATGTTGTGATAAGATGTGATGCGATTATAAGATGTGATCTGTTGATTATTAGATGAAATGATATGAAATGCGATGATGATATGGGAAGATTAGGTGAGATGTGATGAAATGTATTGATGAGATGCTATGATAAGATGTGATGGTGATACGAAATAAGATGAGATGTGGTGATAAGATGTGATGTGTTGATAATTGGATTAGGTGTGATGAAATGCGATGATGATGTGGGAAGATTAGGTGAGATGTGATGAAATGTATTGATGAGATGATGTGTTGATATGGTTTGATGATGTGTTGATGAAGTGTGATGATGTGTTGATGAGGTGTGATGATGTGTTGATGAAGTGTGATGATGTGTTGATGAAGTGTGATGATGTGTTGATGAAGTGTGATAATGTGTTGATGAAGTGTGATGATGTGTTGATGTGGTGTGATAATGTGTTGATGAAGTGTGATGATGTGTTGATGTGGTGTGATGATGTGTTGATGAAGTGTGATGATGTGTTGATGAAGTGTGATGATGTGTTGATGAAGTGTGATGATATGTTGATGATGTGTGATGATTTGTTGATGTGGTGTGATGATGTGTTGATGATGTGTGATGATGTGTTGATGTGGTGTGATGATGTGTTGATGAAGTGTGATGATGTGTTGATGAAGTGTGATGATGTGTTGATGAAGGTGTGATGATGTGTTGATGAAGTGTGATGATGTGTTGATGTGGTGTTGATGAAGTGTGATGATGTGTTGATGTGGTGTGATGATGTGTTGATGATGTGTTGATGAAGTGTGTTGATGTGTTGATGAAGTGTGATGATGTGTTGATGTGGTGTGATGATGTGTTGATGATGTGTGATGATGTGTTGATGTGGTGTGATAATGTGTTGATGAAGTGTGATGATGTGTTGATGAAGTGTGATGATGTGTTGATGAAGTGTGATGATGTGTTGATGAAGTGTGATGATGTGTTGATGTGGTGTGATGATGTGTTGATGATGTGTGATGATGTGTTGATGTGGTGTGATGATGTGTTGATGAAGTGTGATGATGTGTTGATGAGGTGTGATGATGTGTAGATGAAGTGTGATGACGTGTTGATGATGTGTGATGATGTGTTGATGAGGTGTGATGTTGTGTTGATGATGTGTTGATGAAGTGTGATGATGTGTTGATGAAGTGTGATGATGTGTTGATGAAGTGTGATGATATGTTGATGTGGTGTGATGATGTGTTGATGATGTGTGATGATGTGTTGATGTGGTGTGATGATGTGTTGATGATGTGTGATGATGTGTTGATGTGGTGTGATGATGTGTTGATGAAGCGTGATGATGTGTTGATGAAGTGTGATGATGTGTTGATGAAGTGTGATGATGTGTTGATGAAGTGTGATGATGTGTTGATGAAGTGTGATGATGTGTTGATGTGGTGTGATGATGTGTTGATGATGTGTGATGATGTGTTGATGTGGTGTGATGATGTGTTGATGAAGTGTGATGATGTGTTGATGAAGTGTGATGATGTGTTGATGAAGTGTGATGATGTGTTGATGTGGTGTGATGATGTGTTGATGAAGTGTGATGATGTGTTGATGTGGTGTGATGATGTGTTGATGATGTGTGATGATGTGTTGATGTGGTGTGATGATGTGTTGATGAGGTGTGATGATGTGTTGATGATGTGTGATGATGTGTTGATATGGTGTGATAATGTGTTGATGAAGTGTGATGATGTGTTGATGAAGTGTGATGATGTGTTGATGAAGTGTGATGATGTGTTGATGTGGTGTGATGATGTGTTGATGATGTGTGATGATGTGTTGATGTGGTGTGATGATGTGTTGATGAAGTGTGATGATGTGTTGATGAAGTGTGATGATGTGTTGATGAAGTGTGATGATGTGTTGATGTGGTGTGATGATGTGTTGATGAAGTGTGATGATGTGTTGATGTGGTGTGATGATGTGTTGATGATGTGTGATGATGTGTTGATGTGGTGTGATGATGTGTTGATGAGGTGTGATGATGTGTTGATGATGTGTGATGATGTGTTGATGTGGTGTGATGATGTGTTGATGAAGTGTGATGATGTGTTAATGAGGTGTGATGATGTGTTGATATGGTGTGATGATGTGTTGATATGGTGTGATGATGTGTTGATGAGGTGTGATGATGTGTTAATGAGGTGTGATGATGTGTTGATATGGTGTGATGATGTGCTGATGAGGTGTGATGATGTGTTGATGAGGTGTGATGTTGTGTTGATATGTTGTGATGATGTGTTGATAGGATGTGATGATGTGTTGATGAGGTGTGATGATGTGTTGATGAGGTGTGATGATGTGTTGATGAGGTGTGATGATGTGTTGATGAGGTGTTATGTTGTGTTGATGAGGTGTGATAATGTGTTGATAGGATGTGATGATGTGTTGATGAGGTGTGATGTTGTGTTGATGAGATGTGATGTTGTGTTGATGAGGTGTGATGATGTGTTGATAAGGTGTGATGATGTGTTGATGAGGTGTGATGATGAGGTGTGATGATGTGTTGATATGGTGTGGTTATGTGTTTATGAGGTGTTATGATGTATCGATGAGGTGTGATGATGTGTTGATGAGGTGTGATGATGTGTTGATAAGGTGTGATGTTGTGTTGATGATGTGTGATGATGTATCGATGAGGTGTGATGATGTGTTGATGAGGTGTGATGATGTGTTGATGAGGTGCGATGATGTGTTGATGAGGTGTGATGATGTGTTGATAAGGTGTGATGATGTCTTGATGAGGTGTGATGTTGTGTTGATGAGGTGTGATAATGTGTTGATAGGATGTGATGATGTGTTGATGAGGTGTGATTTGTGTTGATGAGATGTGATGTTGTGTTGATGAGGTGTGATGATGTGTTGATAAGGTGTGATGATGTGTTGATGAGGTGTGATGATGTGTTGATGTGGTTTCATGATGTGTTGAAGATTAGGTGAGATGTGATGAAATGTATTGATGAGATGATGTGTTGATGAAGTGGGATGATGTGTTGATATGACGTGATGATGTGTTGATATGGTTTGATGATGTGTTGATGAAGTGTGATGATGTGTTGATGAGGTGTGATGATGTGCTGATGAGGTGTGATGATGTGTTGATGAAGTGTTATGATGTGCTGATGTGGTGTGATGATGTGTTGATGAGGTTTGATGTTGTGTTGATGAGGTGCGATGATGTGTTGATGAAGTGTGATGATGTGTTGATGAAGTGTGATGATGTGTTGATGAGGTGTGATGATGTGTTGATGAGGTGCGATGATGTGTTGATGAGGTGTGATGATGTGTTGATGAGGTGCGATGATGTGTTGCTGAGATGTGATGATGTGTTGATGAGGTGTGATGATGTGTTGATATGACGTGATGATGTGTTGATGAAGTGTGATGATGTGTTGATGAGGTGTGATGATGTGTTGATATGACGTGTTGATGTGCTGATGAGGTGTGATGATGTGTTGATGATGTGTGATGATGTGTTGATGATGTGTGATGATGTGTTGATGATGTGTGATGATGTGTTGATGATGTGTGATGATGTGTTGATGAGGTGTGATGATGTGTTGATGAGGTGTGATGATGTGTTGATGAAGTGTGATGATGTGTTGATATGGTTTGATGATGTGTTGATGATGTGTGATGATGTGTTGATGAAGTGTGATGATGTGTTGATGAGGTGTGATGATGTGTTGATGAGGTGTGATGATGTGTTGATGAGGTGCGATGATGTGTTGCTGAGATGTGATGATGTGTTGATGAGGTGTGATGATGTGTTGATATGACGTGATGATGTGTTGATGAAGTGTGATGATGTGTTGATGAGGTGTGATGATGTGTTGATATGACGTGTTGATGTGCTGATGAGGTGTGATGATGTGTTGATGATGTGTGATGATGTGTTGATGATGTGTGATGATGTGTTGATGATGTGTGATGATGTGTTGATGATGTGTGATGATGTGTTGATGAGGTGTGATGATGTGTTGATGAGGTGTGATGATGTGTTGATGAGGTGTGATGATGTGTTGATATGGTTTGATGATGTGTTGATGATGTGTGATGATGTGTTGATGAAGTGTGATGATGTGTTGATGAGGTGTGATGATGTGTTGATGAGGTGTGATGATGTGTTGATGAGGTGTGATGATGTGTTGATGAAGTGTGATGATGTGTTGATGAAGTGTGATGATGTGTTGATGTGGTGTGATGATGTGTTGATGAAGTGTGATGATGTGTTGATGTGGTGTGATGATGTGTTGATGATGTGTGATGATGTGTTGATATGACGTGATGATGTGTTGATGAGGTGTGATGATGTGTTGATGAGGTGTGATGATGTGTTGATGAGGTGCGATGATGTGTTGATGAGGTGTGATGATGTGTTGATGAGGTGCGATGATGTGTTGCTGAGATGTGATGATGTGTTGATGAGGTGTGATAACGATTAGATGAAATGCGATGATGATGTGGGATGGTTAGATTAAAGGAGATGAAATGTATCGATAAGGTGTGATGATATACCGTATGACAGGAAAATATGATGAAACGATGTGGCGCTATGCTGTGATCTGATAACCTGAGATGTGATGTGACTTGGCGTGATGGTGATATGTGATATGATGAGATGTGACGATAAAATGTGATGTGATGATAAGATGTGATATGTAATGAGATGAAATATGTGGATAAGATGTGATGTGATGGTGATATGTAATGAGATGAGATGTGATGTTAAGATGTGACGTGATGATAAGATGTGATGGGGATGTGAAATGTGATGATAAGAGGAGATGTGACGTTGATTTGCAAAAGATGAGATGTGATTAATAAGATGTGAAGGTAATATGTAATGAGTGAGTGAGTTGCATGTAACTCCGCTTTTAACAGTATTACAGTTATATCACGGCGTGTTAACTGAATGTGGGAGGAAAGCACGAGGTGATACAGGCCTCAGACGTTTACCACTTTGGTGAAATCCACGAGCACGGGTATAGTGCTGACAAATCTAGAAACATAATCGGGGCGAACTGAGATTCGAACCCACAGTCATAGGTTTCTGGCGTGCACAAGGGACGCAACACTGCACAGCGAATCGCGACGCCTTAGACGACTTGGCCACCCGTGCTCCCGATATGTAATTAGAAGAGATGTGATGATATAAAAACTGTCATCGAAGGACAGTACAACAACCAGCAATATATCACAGTTTATAATTGTAAAACTAGTTTTAGAACAATTAAAAGATCAGATTATGACAGACGACACACTATAAAAACAGGCTATAGGTCACCAATAACTAAAGTTAGGCCACCATACCAGGGACCTTGGGGACTTACAGTACCTTGCTGCCTGCATGGTTCCCCAGTAGGATTTAAACCATCCCTCCAATCATTGGCGATTGTTGTCGAGATAAGCCGTAAATTAAAATATATATTATTACACATATTCTGCGTTTAAAACAGTGATAGATAAATTACTTTGAATGAAGTGGTCTTACATACCCTCTCAGGGGGACAATAATTTTACACTATTTTAACCTCTTCAAATCTGGACTGACAACCCAAGTAGGTGTAGCCAATAGTTGGTTTAATTTCATGTAATTTATTTACACTTGCCTGGGCGTCCCACTTCTTTTGCATTAGATCGTTGATATAACATCTAATTACAGGTTTATAATCACTGTATGGGATAAGAAGTGGTGTCACATATTTGTTGAGTGCTGCTTTTGCAGCAGCATCGGCCATTGTGTTACCAATAATTCCAACGTGGCTAGGTAACCAACAAAAGACGATGTCGTTCTGGCCAGTCGCGAGAACGTTATGTAATTCAATAATTTCACGTAACAGTGGATGTTCAGATGAAATATTCTTAATGGCCTGAAGACAGGAAAGGTAATCAGAAAAAATGATGAACTGCTTATGTTTTGACTGAGTATTAATATACTTGAGAGCTGTTAATATTGCCTGCGATTCTGCTGTAAAAATTGAATTGGCATTTGGTAATCTGGATGATATGGTTCTGGATCCGATGACAGTGGCGCTGGCAACTGCGTCACCATCTTTGGATCCATCGGTAAATATAGACATTGAAGTGTTGTAAGTGCTTCTTAATTGATCGTATTTTTGCTGATACAGTAGTTGGTTACAGTAGTAGTGTCTGATTTCTTTAGTTTAGTTAAGGAAAGATCTACTTGTGGCCTTACCAGTTGCCACGGAGAAGACGACAGTATTTGGAAGATATGATGATAAGATGTGATGTGACGATAAGATGTGATGGTGATATGTAATGAGATGATATGTGATGTTAAGATGTGATGTGATGATAAGTGAGCGAGTGAGTTGGGTTTAACACCGCTTTTAACAGTATTCCAGTTACATCGCAGCGTGTCAGCTTAATGCGGAAGGAAAGTTCGAAGTTATGCAGGTCTTAGACGTTTACCAGTTCGGTGAAACCCACGAGCACGGGTATGGTGCTGACAAACATAGAAACATTATCGGGGCGAACCGGGATTCGAACCCACAATCATACGTTTCTGGCGTGCCCTGTGATGATAAGATGTGATGGTGATATTTAATGAGATTAGATGTGATGATAAGATGAGATGTGATGTGATGTAATGATGTGTTGATGGGATGTCATCAGATGCGATGTTGTCAGATGCGTATGGTAAAGCACAGTTTATTACATCGTGTGTAGTCAATTGTAATTGCTATGCTCACATATATATATATATGCATGTGTTTAACTCTTACCGTCATATACGAGGTGAGGTGAAATTGGGTTTAACGTCGCGTCCAAAATTATTGCACTTATATTGCGACGTGCATGTACGTGTGTGTGTTTGTGTGGCTGCTTGTACCAGTCCGGACTGATGCCGATTTATTCTGCTAGCTCACTGAGATACCATGCCGCAGTTTAACATGAATACCCCACTCAGACACAGTATACTGACTCCAAGCCGACCAGTCCTTGTTTTAGCCCCTTAATGCCGAGCGCCAGACAGGGTAACAACAAGTCCCATCTTTTAACGTCTTTTGGTATGACGCGGCCGTCGTCATATACGAATAGAAAGTAGAGGGTATTCGAGAACTGATTCCAAAAACACAAAGATGTATTGGGTGATGGTAATGGATGGATAAGAACAGGAAAGGACAAGGTGTAACATGGACAGAACGTGTATTGTAACACTGCAAACAACCACAAAAGAAGGGATGTGTAGGAAAAAACATTTGAGATGACATCAATAATTGATCATGCCCCCACGATTGGTCAAACATTCTTTTATACGGCGTGACATGGTCCGAGTCCATCTCGAATAGATAATATGAGGGAGTCTCCTCCACTCCTCTCTGGCTAACGCAGAGGGTGGCCTTTGACGTCGGCGTACACGCCTCCCTTGGGCTAACGTAGAGGGTGGCATTTGACTTCGGCGTACACGTCTCCCTTGGGCTAACGTAAAGGTCGGCCTTTGACGTCGGCGTACACGTCTCCCTTGGGCTAACGTAGAGGGTGGCATTTGACGTCGGCGTACACGTCCCCCTTGGGCTAACGTAGAGGTCGGCCTTTGACGTCGGCGTACACGTCTCCCTTGGGCTAACGCAGAGGGTGGCCTTTGACGTTGGCGTACACGTCTCCCTTGGGCTAACGTAGAGGGTGGCCTTTGACGTCGGCGTACACGCCCCCCCTGGGCTAACGTAGAGATCGGCCTTTGACGTCGGCGTACACGTCTCCCTTGGGCTAACGTAGAGCCTGGCCTTTGACGTCGGCGTACACGTCTCCCTTGGGCTAACGTAGAGATCGGCCTTTGACGTCGGCGTACTCGTCTCCTTTGGGCTAACGTAGAGGGTGGCCTTTGACGTCGGCGTACACGTCTCCCTTGGGCTAACGTAGAGATCGGCCTTTGACGTCGGCGTACTCGTCTCCTTTGGGCTAACGTAGAGGGTGGCCTTTGACGTCGGCGTACACGTCTCCCTTGGGCTAACGTAGAGGGTGGCCTTTGACGTCGGCGTACACGTCCCCCTTGGGCTAACGTAGAGGGTGGCCTTTGACGTCGGCGTACACGTCCCCCTTGGGCTAACGTAGAGGGTGGCCTTTGACGTCGGCGTACACGTCTCCCTTGGGCTAACGTAGAGGGTGGCCTTTGACGTCGGCGTACACGTCTCCCTTGGGCTAACGTAGAGATCGGCCTTTGACGTCGGCGTACACGTCTCCCTTGGGCTAACGTAGAGGTGGCCTTTGACGTCGGCGTACACGTCTCCCTTGGGCTAACGTAGAGGTGGCCTTTGACGTCGGCGTACACGTCTCCCTTGGGCTAACGTAGAGGGTGGCCTTTGACGTCGGCGTACACGCCTCCCTTGGGCTAACGTAGAGGGTGGCCTTTGACGTCGGCGTACACGTCTCCCTTGGGCTAACGTAGAGGGTGGCCTTTGACGTCGGCGTACACGTCTCCCGATCATTTCCCAGGAGTGCTCCATGGGGGAAAGGTCGGGAGTCATGGCTGGCCATTGCATTCTGCTTGAGAACGTGCAGTTTGGATACGATTGTCTTAAAAGACAAAACGTGAACCAGCATGGCAGTCAAAGGGCACAACTATCGGCGGCAGTGCGTTTGTCTCGGTATTACTGTCCCGTGACCGTAACATGCTTATATCAGTGATATAGCAACCCCATCATTCTTCTTGTTCGTTAATTGGTCACTATGTCCTTGTAGGAGTAATGTCACTATGTCCTTGTGGGAGTAATGTCACTATGACCTTGCAGGAGTAATGTCACTATGTCCTTGTAGGAGTAATGTCACTATGTCCTTGTAGGAGTAATGTCACTATGTCCTTGTAGGAGTAATGTCACTATGTCCTTGTAGGTGTAGTGTCACCATGTCCTTGTAGGAGTAGTGTCACTATGTCCTTGTGGGAGTAGTGTCACTATGTCCTTGTGGGAGTAGTGTCACTATGTCCTTGTGGGAGTAATGTCACTATGTCCTTGTGGGAGTAGTGTCACTATGTCCTTGTGGGAGTAGTGTCACTATGTCCTTGTGGGAGTAGTGTCACTATGTCCTTGTAGGAGTTATGTTACTATATCCTTGTCACTATGTCCTTGTAGGTGTAGTGTCACTATGTCCTTGTAGGTGTAGTGTCACTATGTCCTTGTAGGAGTAGTGTCACTATGTCCTTGTGGGAGTAGTGTCACTATGTCCTTGTAGGAGTTATGTTACTATATCCTTGTCACTATGTCCTTGTAGGAGTAGTGTCACTATGTCCTTGTAGGAGTAGTGTCACTATGTCCTTGTAGGAGTAGTGTCACCATGTCTTTGCAGGAGTAATATCACCATGTCTTTGAAGGAGTAATGTCACTATGTCCTTGTAGGTGTAGTGTCACTATGTCCTTGTAGGAGTAGTGTCACTATGTCCTTGTGGGAGTAGTGTCACTATGTCCTTGTGGGAGTAGTGTCACTATGTCCTTGTGGGAGTAATGTCACTATGTCCTTGTGGGAGTAGTGTCACTATGTCCTTGTGGGAGTAGTGTCACTATGTCCTTGTGGGAGTAGTGTCACTATGTCCTTGTGGGAGTAGTGTCACTATGTCCTTGTAGGAGTTATGTTACTATATCCTTGTCACTATGTCCTTGTAGGTGTAGTGTCACTATGTCCTTGTAGGTGTAGTGTCACTATGTCCTTGTAGGAGTAGTGTCACTATGTCCTTGTGGGAGTAGTGTCACTATGTCCTTGTAGGAGTTATGTTACTATATCCTTGTCACTATGTCCTTGTAGGAGTAGTGTCACTATGTCCTTGTAGGAGTAGTGTCACCATGTCTTTGAAGGAGTAATGTCACCATGTCCTTGTAGGTGTAGTGTCACTATGTCCTTGTAGAAGTAGTGTCACTATGTCCTTGTAGGAGTAGTGTCACTATGTGCTTGTGGGAGTAGTGTCACTATGTCCTTGTAGGAGTAGTGTCACTATGTCCTTGTAGGAGTAATGTCACTGTATCGTTGTGGAAGTACTGTCACTATGTCCTTGTAGGAGTAATGTCACTATGTCCTTGTAGGAGTTATGTTACTATATCCTTGTCACTATGTCCTTGTAGGAGTAGTGTCACTATGTCCTTGTAGGAGTTATGTTACTATATCCTTGTCACTATGTCCTTGTAGGTGTAGTGTCACTATGTCCTTGTAGGAGTAGTGTCACTATGTCCTTGTGGGAGTAGTGTCACTATGTCCTTGTGGGAGTAGTGTCACTATGTCCTTGTAGGAGTTATGTTACTATATCCTTGTCACTATGTCCTTGTAGGAGTAGTGTCACTATGTCCTTGTAGGAGTAGTGTCACCATGTCTTTGAAGGAGTAATGTCACCATGTCCTTGTAGGTGTAGTGTCACTATGTCCTTGTAGGAGTAGTGTCACTATGTCCTTGTAGGAGTAGTGTCACTATGTCCTTGTAGGAGTAGTGTCACCATGTCTTTGAAGGAGTAATGTCACCATGTCCTTGTAGGTGTAGTGTCACTATGTCCTTGTAGAAGTAGTGTCACTATGTCCTTGTAGGAGTAGTGTCACTATGTCCTTGTAGGAGTAGTGTCACTATGTCCTTGTAGGAGTAATGTCACTGTATCGTTGTGGAAGTACTGTCACTATGTCCTTGTAGGAGTAATGTCACTATGTCCTTGTAGGAGTAGTTTCACTATGACCTTGTAGGAGTAATGTCACTGTATCGTTGTGGAAGTAATGTCACTATGGCCTTGTAGGAGTAATGTTACTATATCCTTGTCACTATGTCCTTGTAGGAGAAATGTCACTATGGCCTTGTAGGAGTAATGTCACTGTATCCTTGCAGGAGTAATGTCACTATGTCCTTGTAGGAGTAATGTCACTGTATCGTTGTGGAAGTAATGTCACTATGGCCTTGTAGGAGTAATGTCACCATGTCCTTGTAGGTGTAGTGTCACTATGTCCTTGTAGGAGTAATGTCACTGTATCGTTGTGGAAGTAATGTCACTATGGCCTTGTAGGAGTAATGTCACCATGTCCTTGTAGGTGTAGTGTCACAATGTCCTTGTAGGAGTAGTGTCATTATGTCCTTGTAGGAGTTATGTTACTATATCCTTGTCACTATGTCCTTGTAGGAGAAATGTCACTATGTCCTTGTAGGAGTAATGTCACTGTATTGTTGTGGAAGTAATGTCACCATGGCCTTGTAGGAGTAATGTCACTATGGCCTTGTAGGAGTAATGTCACTATGGCCTTGTAGGAGTAGTGTCACTATGTCCTTGTAGGAGTTATGTTACTATATCCTTGTCACTATGTCCTTGTAGGAGTAGTGTCACTATGTCCTTGTAGGAGTAATGTCACTGTATCGTTGTGGAAGTAATGTCACTATGGCCTTGTAGGAGTAATGTCACCATGTCCTTGTAGGTGTAGTGTCACTATGTCCTTGTAGGAGTAATGTCACTGTATCGTTGTGGAAGTAATGTCACAATGGCCTTGTAGGAGTAATGTCACTATGGCCTTGTAGGAGTAATGTCAGTTAGACATCTTCATTGCCTCGTATGGGAGAAATACAGGTGCCCGGCTGGTTAGACAATGTTTCAGAAGCTTGACGTTTACCCCCATGCTAACATTGGTATATGCTGGACAATGATCCTTAGTTCGTTGGTTCGAATCTCAGATTAGCACTGATTATGACCCTTGGTTTGTTGTAAACGTCTATGACTAGCGTTATTCAGACCGTTCCTCTTCGCGATATAATACTACGAATAACATCACTAAGAGATCTCACCCGTGATGATCCGGGTTAGAACTGATGTTCAGCATCTCATACTTGTCGTAAGAGGCGACTACCAGTATTTATATAACGGGGTCGGGATGGGATGATCAGGCTCGCTGACTTGGTTGATGCGTGTCATCTTTTGATAGCTGTGTAGATCGATGCTCATGCTGTCAATCATTGAAATGTCTGGTCCAGAGTACTTACAGACCTCCGACATAAAGCTAGTATAGTGCTAAATGGGGCGTTACTCAAAACTCAATCAAACTAAGAGAATAAACATGGAAAGCAAAACAGTGAACACAGAATACTAATTTTACAAAGCATGCTTTATTGATTTAATTGCATTAATCTGGACGTTTTCATGGTGGAATGCCAGTACCGTCAGTCTGAAAAATAAGTATCAAATGCACATTCTATATACGGCAATAAAAGCGACAAAATATTTCAATAATCAAAAGAAATCTTTGCTAAAAGCATAATCTATTGTACGATTCAGACTATAGCATGTGTTTATGAATCACTATCAAATAGCGATGTTACCAGGTGAACAGGTGAGCGTATCCTGCACCACGGTGGCACCCGTCACAAACACATGCAAAGGCGTGTCAAGTGTTCACCGGAAAAAAATCACGTGAACATATTGTACAAGTCAAAACGTGAGGGAATAGAGGGAAAATGCACCTGTGGGCGAGTGCTGTCCCCGTGTAATTGTGTGCGAGTAGTGTCACCATGTACTTCTGAGTGTGTAGTGTCACCGTGCTCTTATAGGCGAGTAGTGTCACCATGCTATTATAGCAAGTAGTGTCACCATGCTCTTATAGGCGAGTAGTGTCACCAAGTATTTGCGGGTAAGTAGTGTCACCATGCTGTTATAGGCGAGTAGTGTCACCAAGTATTTGTGGGTAAGTAGTGTCACCATGCTGTTATAGGCGAGTAGTGTCACCATGCTCTTATAGGCGAGTAGTGTCACCAAGTATTTGCGGGTAAGTAGTGTCACCATGCTGTTATAGGCGGGTAGTGTCACCAAGTATTTGTGGGTAAGTAGTGTCATCATGCCCCTATAGGCGAGTAGTGTCCCAAAGTATTTGTGGGCGAGGAGTGTCACCATGCTCTTATAAGCGAGTATTGTCACCATTGTTTTGTGAGTAAGTAGTGTCACCGTGCTCTTAAAGGCGTGTAGTGTCACCATGCTCTTATAGGCGAGTAGTGTCACCAAGTATTTGTGGGCGAGTAGTGTTACCATGCTTTTAAAGGCGTGTAGTGTCACCATGCTCTCAAAGGCGAGTATTGTCACCATGCTCTAATAGGCGAGTAGTGTCCAAAAGTATTTGTGGGCGAGGAGTGTCACCATGCTCTTAAAGGCGTGTAGTGTCATCATGCTCTTATAGGCGAGTAGTGTCACCAAATATTTGTGGGCGAGTAGTGTCATCATGTTCTTATAGACGAGTAGTGTCACCATGTATATGTGGGCGAGTAGTGTCACCATGCTCTTGTAGGCGAGTAGTGTCACCAAGTATTTGTGGGCGAGTAGTGTCACTATGCTCTTATAGGCGAGTAGTGTCACCAAATATTTGTGGGCGAGTAGTGTCATCATGTTCTTATAGACGAGTAGTGTCACCATGTATTTGTGGGCGAGTAGTGTCACCATGCTCTTGTAGGCGAGTAGTGTCACCAAGTATTTGTGAGTAAGAAGTTGAAAATGATTACCTTAACCTGTGGTAGGAGCTGGGGTAGGAGCTGGGGTAGGAGCAGGGGTAGGAGCAGGGGTAGGAGCAGGGGTAGGAGCTGGGGTAGGAGCTGGGGTAGGAGCTGGGGTAGGAGCTGGGGTAGGAGCAGGGGTAGGAGCAGGGGTAGGAGCTGGGGTAGGAGCTGGGGTAGGAGCAGGGGTAGGAGCTGGGGTAGGAGCTGGGGTAGGAGCTGGGGTAGTATCGGAGCTGCTATCGGAGCTGCTGCTAGAGCTACCACTGGAGCTGCTGCTGGAGCTACTGCTGGAGCTGCTGCTGGAGCTGCTGCTGGAGCTGCTATCGGAACTGCTACTGGAACTAGACGGTGCTGGGGTAGGAGCTGGGGTAGGAGCTGGGGTAGGAGCTGGGGTAGTATCGGAGCTGCTGCTGGAGCTACCACTGGAGCTGCCGCTGGAGCTGCTACCGGAACTTGAACGTGCTATCAGACCTGAAAGTGGATATTAACAGGCCATATTATCCTCAGTTCTTTCAGTAAAATTGCTTGCAGTGATATGCGACTATGCTTGTCGTAAGAGGCTCGCTGACTTGGTTGATGCAGGTCATATTATACCAATTGCGTGGATCTATGCTCATGATGTCAATCACTGGATTGTCTGGTCCAGACTCGATTATTTACAGACCGTCGTCATACAGCTTGAATATTGCTGAGTGCTAACTTTGCATGTGTTTGTGACGGATGCCACCGGTAGGGCAGTTGTACTTTGTTTTACTGAAAACAAAAGGGATGAGGGAAAAACAGTTTGCATTTACTTTTCTCACCAAGAATACTAACTGGGCACAAATTGTCAGTTTCCATGCGCCAGGAATAAGCTAGGCAGAGTAAATTTGTTATCTTTCAGCATCTTTTAGTATGACACGAGTGGGATCGAACCACCGACTTTCGGCTCTCTGGGCAGGCGCTCTATCTACTACACCACGGAGGCGTTCCGTAATAGGCATAGGGATGTAGCACCAAGCATATAACATCAACGCCACTGAATAACCAGTCTCGATTCCCCGACGGAACAGATTCCACTGGGCGTTAAAAACAAAATAACGGCGAAAATTAGTACACGCAAATTCAACAAGTGATTACAGATACACTATCACTCGTCATTGATACAGGCATGTAATGTCCAAGCAAGTTATTTCATAATACAACAGTTGCATCATCACTCGTAATAGACAGAGAGATATAAAACCAAGTAGGTTCAGTCATGATACAAGTGTTAAATTATCGCTTGTAATAGACACAGGGATGTAAAACCAAGAAGGTTCAGTCATGATACAAGTGTTAAATTATCGCTTGTAATAGACACAGGGATGTAAAACCAAGTAGGTTCAGTCATGATACAAGAGTTAAATTATCACTCGTAATAGACAGAGGGATATGAAACCAAGTAGGTTCAGTCATGATACAAGTGTTAAATTATCGCTTGTAATAGACACAGGGATGTAAAACCAAGTAGGTTCAGTCATGATACAAGTGTTAAACTATCGCTTGTAATAGACACAGGGATGTAAAACCAAGTAGGTTCAGTCATGATACAAGAGTTAAAGAGTTAAATTATCACTCGTAATAGACAGAGGGATATGAAACCAAGTAGGTTCAGTCATGATACAAGAGTTAAATTATCACTCGTAATAGACAGAGGGATATGAAACCAAGCAGGTTCAGTCATGATACAAGTGTTAAATTATCGCTTGTGATAGACACAGGGATGTAAAACCAAGTAGGTTCAGTCATGATACAAGAGTTAAATTATCACTCGTAAAGGACACAGGGAGGGTAAAACCAACAGGTTCAGTCATGATACAAGAGTTAAATTATCGCTCGTAATAGACAGAGGGATATAAAACCAACAGGTTCAGTCATGATACAAGAGTTAAATTATCGCTCGCATTAGACAGAGGGATATAAAACCAAGTAGGTTCAGTCATGATACAAGAGTTAAATTATCACTCGTAAAGGACACAGGGATATAAAACCAAGTAGGTTCAGTCATGATACAAGAGTTAAATTATCGCTCGTAATAGACAGAGGGATATAAAACCAAGTAGGTTCAGTCATGATACAAGTGTTAAATTATCGCTCGCATTAGACAGAGGGATATATAACCAACAGGTTTTATCAACCAGTATCGATTATTTCCATTAGGCGTAAAAGTCAAAATGCTTGTGAAAATTCATTCAAACAACTTCTGCCATGATGCAACAAAAACACAAAGACTCGCCCTTCATATTGGAGTGTAAAACCGAGCTGGTGTGAGAGAATACAGAAGATTCACACTGTCAATCGTGACCTTAAGCCAAACTAAACAGAACGATCAAACAACAAATACACTATCAACCACAACAAGGCAAAGGGTCTCATGCTTAGTACTGCCATAATATAATATATAAATAAATGTTCTTCGGTAATCGTCAGCAACTGATGCATGGTTTAAAGAGTTATAGATAAAGCAGTTTCTGCTGTATTCTGCGGTCAATTTTTTTGTAAATTCTGCAAACAAATTTGGATAATGCTGCACCTAATTCAGAAAAAAACGTTTGAGCTTGGTTTTCACGAATTTCATATTTTGGCACCTGTTTGACTTGTGGTGGACATTTTATGATAAACATATCCACGGCTAGAACAGTTTGTTGACGTGAATCTGGAGATCACAAGTGTAACCATAAAGATTTGCACGTCCGGTAAGCAACACTACAAAACAAAATAGATATCCGTTTACACTTTTAAAACAAGCTTCTGATTCACATGTTTACTTTCTGCACGGCATTTGAACTCTGCGGCAGATTAATGCAAAATTCTGAACGAGTTCTTCCCAAAATGTGATCTTCTGCACGATAGGTACATTTCTGCACCGAGTTGACATTTCTACAAAATATTCCACGACCGAGGAATCTGGGAATACATTGGAGACTGATAAAGAAGCAAGTGCCACCCTGATACAGGGACATACTAACCAGCAGAAGAGGATGCGGCCACGAAGAACACCAGGAGCAGCGCAATGAGACACACGACTTTCGTCATCTGAAGAGAACAGTTGAAACATATATTATTCCAGAATTACACCACCATTGTTTCTTGTCAAATAACATCATGATGGTTTGAGTGATAACAGGTGATAGTTCACATACACTACGTGTATGTACAATAAACATTGTTCTCATTAAATGCACAAACAATGAACTTGGATGTAACATTGTTCTCATGAAACGTACAAACAATGAACCTGGATGTAACATTCTTCTCATGAAACATACAAACAATGAACCTGGATGTAACATTCTTCTCATGAAACGTACAAACAATGAACCTGGATGTAACATTCTTCTCATGAAACGTACAAACAATAAACTTGGTTGTAACATTCTTCTCATGAAACGTACAAACAATGAACTTGGTTGCAACATTGTTCTCAGGAAATGTACAAACAATGAACTTGGTTGCTACATTGTTCCGATGAAATGCACAAACAATGAACTTGGATGTAACATTGTTCTCATGAAATGCACAAACAATGAACTTGGATGTAACATTGTTCTCATGAAATGTACAAACAATGAACTTAGTTGCAACATTGTTGTTTGTTTGTTTGTTGTTTAACACCGCACTCAGCAATATTCAAGATACATGTATATGACGGCGGTCAGTAAATCATCGAATCTAGACCAGACAATCCAGTGATTGACATCATGAGCATCGATCCAATTGAGATCGATGTCATGCATCAACCAAGTCAGCGAGCCTGACCACCCGATCCCTTTAGTAGCCTCTTACGACAAGCAAAGTTGCCGTTTACGGCAAGAATGGGTTGCTGAAGACGTATTCTACTCCGGATCGTCACGGGTCTAAAAGAGTCAGTTTTCTAAATCAATATTGATCACTATTGAACTATTACCGGATGATCAACTGCCATGTTCAAGTGCGTTTATTACGCAAAGATAATAATTATCCATAAGCCGAGTGTGTGTTCGGTGTGTGTGTGTGTGTGTGTGTGTGTGTGTGTGTGTGTGTGTGTGTGTGTGTGTGTGTGTGTGTGTGTGTGTGTGTGTGTGTGTGTGTGTGTGTGTGTGTGTGTGTGTGTGTGTGTGTGTGTGTCTGTGTCTCTGTGTGTGTCTGTGTGTGTGCTTGTACTAGTCCGGACTGATGCCGATTTTATAGTGCTAGCGGCCCCACTCAGACTCCGAGCCGACATGTCCTTGTTTTAGCCCCTTATTGCCGAGCGCCAGTCAGGGTATACAAGTGCCACCATTTAAACGTATTTTGGTATGACGCAGCCGGTGATCGAACCCTGGACCTTCTGCTACCCGGGCGGACGCTCTACCACCAGACCACGGCGACTGTTTGTTCTGGTATTAACTGGGCATGTTATTCAGATTACATGGTATTCAGAGTGTGTGCTAAGTTATGTCACACATTTACATATTTTTGGGTTTACACATAATTATTTCTCACTATTTTTACGACTGATCTTGTTACATACACATTTTGTTTGTCCACCTTCTACAAAGCATATTTAAACTACATGTAAACTTGACTTATGCGACACATGACGTATGCAAAGTTCGCTGAGGTTGTGTTCAGTACAGATTATTCTCTGATGCACTGATTATTCTTTGATATGTTATACACATTGTTATGCATTGATATGTTATACGACTACCATATTATTGGTACACCATATGATAACATTACCTTGGTAACCGAGTACACGACACTTATAAAGTTTCAACCAATACCTTTATGTATGACATGTATATTTGAGTATATAGGGAATCGTCCAATTCTCCATTAACCAAAACGTTTGGAGATCTTTTCCCACCCTACCCCATAGTCTTGTCTCAAACAGGCAATTGCTTGAAAGTAGTCAAAGATACAAATTCTTTCCATGTTCATAAGTATACTCTGCCCAAATCAGACAGTGAGGATACTAAGCGTCATCAAAAGATCTTACCAACATGAATTATTAACAATATAATATTGAAATTGAAGAACAATGTTTAGTGCTGTAAACGAATCTATTCAATGGAATACATTAAATCCCAGATATATATGTGGTGGCGAGCGTGATTTAGTTACCGAACTCCTTGATTGCCAAAGAGAATACAAGTTCAGTATTATCCGGGCATGTCAGCTACAGGTATATAAAGCTGTAAGAAAGACTACAGTGGCCGCTCTGTATGGTGCTGTCAGACCAAGGATACTTATCAGCACAAGGAGCATAACTTACAAAACGTATCACCACAGTTAGACTACAAATCACAACACATGCGTACTCACCTTGAACAGCATCTTGCTTAACCTTTAGGAAAGCATCTGATTTGAGATAGTCTCGGCCTGTTGAATTTATGCGAACATATTCATACCACGTGAACACTCCAAACATCTATTCTGCGCATTTGTCTACCAACAGATGTTTGATCAATTGAATACGTTTAGGCAATACACTTTTTTATGTTAGACAATCTGTTTAATATTCAGCGGCTATGTAGACGATTAAATAACACTTGAAACCTGTAACTCCAACTTGATAAGCATTAACGGGCAATGAAAGCAGGTGCAATAGCAAAATGTTTACAAACAGGTCCCCTAATGTCTCCTTTACTGTCTCTTTAGATGTATCCTATATCGATATTGACACCATATTGAAGTAATATGACTTTTTGTGACATCACATTTTTTCAGATTTCAATATTTCTGCTTTATCTGCTTTAAAGGTTTGGTTAGGTATAGTAGAGCCATAGAAATCATATTACATTTTTGTCTTTTATTTGACAGACAGACGCATGAATATTATGGACGGAACATTAAAGAAGAAAGGAAGAATAGTTCCATAATGCACTTACGCTGGACTCTAACGCGAGGTCTATATTAGACATGCCTGAAGCCACATGTAAATCTTGTCAAAAATGATAGCATATGTCATCTATAGTTTACTGAGGAAAGACGATGTGAAATGCTGGATTTCATCATAGATGATATGTGTGTGGAATTTGGGGGTAAGCCATTTTGGCAAGAAGAAGGCAAACCCACAGGCAGTTAAGGTTCTTCCCACCTTGCTGTACTGTTTCTTAGTGGATGTAAATCTGAATTTCTGCCCGCATTGGCAACATCGAAACAAGGTAATTTGGCCAAGACGTTTAACTTACGCTGCAGGTATATCGATGGTTTAATACTGTTTATTATGGTCAAATAGCCATTTCCCCTCCACTGATTTACCCACCTGAGCTAGAAATAAAAGAGATCAGCAAAACTGGATCATCTGTGTCATATTAAGAATATTGCATAACAACTAAGAATGACAACACATATCCACAAGACTATGACCAGAGAGAAGACTTCTACTTTCTAAAAGTCAACTTGCCCTTTAATGTCGAGACATATTCTAACAGCTTTATGTCTACATTCAATGAATGTTTAGATACAATCTTTCTACTAAGATTTCAAACGGTGTTATATAACTTGTTTGAGCGGGAGTACAACATTCAAGGCCTTTATAAAGCTTTCACAACATTTTATGGAACACGTGTGAAGGATAGGTGAACAATTGACTTGCCTTTGTACGTGTTTGTGACGGATGCCACCAGTTGGGCTTGATACGCTCACCTTTTTGCGAACACCTGCTGTCATCAGTATTTGATAGTATTTCATAAAAACATAATAATATTTTGGAACGAGTGATTTCTTTGGGGAAAAGGTCTTATGTGGCTTGTTCAGTGCCACTGTAAAGCTTTGCTCCAGATACGTTTGGGTGTAATTCTCCCAAGGTATTAATAAGAGCCAACTGCTTGAATTACACTGTAATTATAAGTGTTATAATGTTAGTTTTATAGAGATTGTATTTCCATGCCTAATTTAATATAACAACCACGGAGAAAGTCTGTTTCTGCAGTTGACCGTATATCTGCTTATAACATTCGATCATTTGCAAACAAGAGTGCTAGAATGTTATCCATTGCATCAGATACGACAATTCCATTTTCAATACTGGCTTTCATGGAGTCAACCAGTTCTTTGATGTATATTGAGAAAAGGACAGAGTTAAGTATACACCCTTCTCTGACACCGGTAGAGCAATCAAAGTAGTCAGATAGTTTTCTTTCTTGCTCAATACCGACAGCAAACTGAACGTTATCGTATAAACATTGAAGCACCTTGAAAATCTGTCCATGTATACCGTTCTCCAACAGAGAAGAAAACAACGTATTCATATCACCCATGTCAAATGCTTTATTTAATTCTTCGACAGCGCAGTAACATTTATCATTCTTCCGAGTGGTGTTTTTTAAAACCATAGACTGTAATATAAATATATTATTGGAAGTAGAGTGGTGTTTCCGAAAACCGTCTTGATATTCACCAGTAATATCAAAAGTTTGCTAAAGTCTTCATATCACTCACAAAAAGGAATGTAATGATTTTTCTTATTGTATTCAGTCATGAAATACGCCTGGCGTTGAAACGGTACAATAATAGTACCAGTCCCAGCATGTGGAGGCTGACCATATGCAGACCTCTGTGTGATATTTGTGTAAATAACAGAGCAAGGTACATGTGTATGGTGCGATGTTTTTCATTAATGTGTTTAAGGAATTCAAATGGGAGACCTTAATTTGACCGGGATTTATTCAACTTTAAAATATCTATCGCCGATAAAACTTCAGCAATAATAACAACATCAGATAAAAAATCACCTCACAAACAAGTGTCACATGTTTCTTTATTATGTTATAGCATATAGTTATCATACATCGTATCTCTATCTTTACTTATTGGAGCGTTCAATATTCCTTGTTGCACATCTCCGTGAATACACTTTAACACATTTCCCAAAATTCTTCAATCATTATTTTCTTTACAAAATTATTATAATATGAACTACAGTTATCCACTGCGTGGCAACTTCTGAAACGCTTCAATTGTTCATATTTAGCATTTTTAGCATTTTTACATTCACTGTTAAACCACTCTGTTTGTGTTCTTTTTGGGTTGCAATCTTTCCTAATCATAGAGTACCACACCACTGTAATGTTTTCGTTGAACCTATTTACAGTTTTGTTAATATCATTATACACATATCCCACAATTCATCAAAAGAATCCTCCACATGGCCAGACACAATGTCAGGGATATAATCATCTCTTGAGTTTCTACTTGTCCTGTAATCTCGTGGGAAAACGTGAATCGGAAGCATTGCATCCTGCTTCCAAGTCATGTTTATGTTGTAAGCGTATTAAAAACACCGATGGAAGATGGTCTGAATCAGTATGACATAAGATCGCATGATCTGAAACAGTAACAATTTTCAGGAATATATTTACAAAATTAGTCAGTCGTACTAAAGCCATTTGGATCAATGTATGGATAATCTCTGGGGGAATCCGACCACCTTCCATTCACAATGTGTATGTTAAATGATTTACATAGCTCCAGACAGCTGCTTGCCATGATTGATAACCTTATTGTCCTTGTTCATACAAGGGTTTGGCGTAAATTATGTTGCATCGTACAACCTCAGCAGTGACAACCTTGTCCCCAGCATCTCTATCAGCAGCAGAGTTAGCTGTGTTGCCTTTGGGGCACAAACAGGGAGCAGTATCAAAAACTTATTTACACATTGTTGATAACTAACAGAAACACATCGAGTCATTCGAGTCTGGGTGAACTTGTCTGAGAGTTCTTTATCAATATTATCAAATATATTATATATACCTCTATAACTATAGCTACCTAAGTGCTTTGTTTCTGAACGCACAGATTGAAAACATTTATAATTGGTAAGCATGTCATTCAAGTAAATGTTTAGCCAATGTTTGATTTAGTCAACTTATTTCGAAACATTCTGTCAACTTCATAGAAATGAGAGCTACTTAACATGCTGTATAACACATGGATGTTCCAACATAAGAGGGAGTTGGATCAATCTGAGGTAGAGGTGTCACGTGTCTGAGGCAGAGTCTCACTTCGAGTTCCAAGGTCAGGGTCGAGCTCCTATACAAAGTTGCTCGTGGCATCTCCTCTCAACTGGGTTCGTTTTCTACGACAAGCGTCCTCAAAGACTAAAGCTAACTTACTGATGGTTAGTCTAAGCATATATAAAGCATATATACCAGAAATGGCCGTGACTAGTTCGTTACATCGATCAGTTTGTTGTAAGCGTGTTCGTTATATACGTAGTATGTATTTTTTTGTTGTTATCTAACGTCACACTCCGTAATATCACAGCTATGTGACGATGGGTGTAAAAATCGAGTCTAGACCAGACAATCCAGTGATTGACGTCATGAGCATCATCCAGGCAATTTAGCTGGATGACATGCAATCAAACAAGTCACCGAGTGCGATCACCGATCCATTTAGAGACCTCTTACGACAAGCTGGTTCAATCAATACTCGAGATGTTGCTGTTGTAGATGATACTGTTGTAACAGTGTGACATTGTCTCCGTGTAATTGGGAGCCCCATCAACAAAGCAGCATTCGAACAGTTTTGTACGAAACTTGAGAGAACTGCCCATATGCCCGAGCCGATACTCTTTTACACCAACGTCAGCAGCGATTCAGAAAGTATTTTGAAAGCCGAATAAATTAAAATTGTGCATTCTATTTGTTCCTAATGGGTAATGCTGTTGACATAATTGATAAGTGAATGTATCGCAATACGCAGCAAGGATGATGTGGTGAAGTTGACATCAATGATTAGTGAGTATTAAACAATACACAGCAAGGATGATGTGGTGAAGTTGACATCAATGATAAATGAATATATCACAATACACAGAAAGGATGACTTGGTGAAGTTGACATCAATTATAAGTGAATATATCACAATACACAGCAAGAGTGGTGTGGTGAAGTTAACATCAATGATAAGTGAATATATCACAATACACAGCAAGGATGACGTGGTGAAGTTGACATCAATGACAAGTGAATATATCACAATACACAGCAAGGATGATGTGGTGAAGTTGACATCAATGATAAGTGAGTATAAAACAATACACAGCAAGGATGACGTGGTGAAGTTGACATCAATGATATGTGAACATATCACAATACACAGCAAGGATGACGTGGTGAAGTTTTCATCAATGATAAGTGAATATAAAACAATACACAGCAAGGATGATGTGGTGAAGTTGACATCAATGATAAGTGAATGTATCACAATACACAGCAAGGATGATGTGGTGAAGTTGACATCAATGACAAGTGAATATATCACAATACACAGCAAGGATGACGTGGTGAAGTTGACATCAATGATAAGTGAATATATCACAATACACAGCAAGGATGACGTGGTGAAGTTGACATCAATGACAAGTGACTATATCACAATACACAGCTAGGGGGATGTGGTGAAGTTTTCATCAATGATAAGTGAATATAAAACAATACACAGCAAGGATGATGTGGTGAAGTTTTCATCAATGATAAGTGAATATAAAACAATACACAGCAAGGATGATGTGGTGAAGTTGACATCAATGATAAGTGAATATAAAACAATACACAGCAAGGATGATGTGGTGAAGTTTTCATCAATGATAAGTGAATATAAAACAATACACAGCAAGGATGACGTGGTGAAGTTGACATCAACGATAAGTGAATATATCACAATACACAGCAAGGATGACGTGGTGAAGTTGACATCAATGACAAGTGAATATATCACAATACACAGCAAGGATGACGTGGTGAAGTTGACATCAATGACAAGTGACTATATCACAATACACAGCAAGGATGATGTGGTGAAGTTGACAACAGTGATAAGTGAGTATGAAACAATACACAGCTAGGGGGATGTGGTGAAGTTTTCATCAATGATAAGTGAATATAAAACAATACACAGCAAGGATGATGTGGTGAAGTTTTCATCAATGATAAGTGAATATAAAACAATACACAGCAAGGATGATGTGGTGAAGTTGACATCAATGATAAGTGAATGTATCACAATACACAGCAAGGATGATGTGGTGAAGTTGACATCAATGACAAGTGAATATATCACAATACACAGCAAGGATGACGTGGTGAAGTTGACATCAATGATAAGTGAATATATCACAATACACAGCAAGGATGACGTGGTGAAGTTGACATCAATGACAAGTGACTATATCACAATACACAGCTAGGGGGATGTGGTGAAGTTTTCATCAATGATAAGTGAATATAAAACAATACACAGCAAGGATGATGTGGTGAAGTTTTCATCAATGATAAGTGAATATAAAACAATACACAGCAAGGATGATGTGGTGAAGTTGACATCAATGATAAGTGAATATAAAACAATACACAGCAAGGATGATGTGGTGAAGTTTTCATCAATGATAAGTGAGTATAAAACAATACACAGCAAGGATGACGTGGTGAAGTTGACATCAACGATAAGTGAATATATCACAATACACAGCAAGGATGACGTGGTGAAGTTGACATCAATGACAAGTGAATATATCACAATACACAGCAAGGATGACGTGGTGAAGTTGACATCAATGACAAGTGACTATATCACAATACACAGCAAGGATGATGTGGTGAAGTTGACAACAGTGATAAGTGAGTATGAAACAATACACAGCTAGGGGGATGTGGTGAAGTTTTCATCAATGATAAGTGAATATAAAACAATACACAGCAAGGATGATGTGGTGAAGTTTTCATCAATGATAAGTGAATATAAAACAATACACAGCAAGGATGATGTGGTGAAGTTGACATCAATGATAAGTGAATGTATCACAATACACAGCAAGGATGATGTGGTGAAGTTGACATCAATGACAAGTGAATATATCACAATACACAGCAAGGATGACGTGGTGAAGTTGACATCAATGATAAGTGAATATATCACAATACACAGCAAGGATGACGTGGTGAAGTTGACATCAATGACAAGTGACTATATCACAATACACAGCAAGGATGATGTGGTGAAGTTGACATCAATGATAAGTGAATGTATCACAATACACAGCAAGGATGACTTGGTGAAGTTGACGTCAATGATAAATGAATGTATCACAATACACAGCAAGGATGATGTGGTGAAGTTGACGTCAATGATAAGTGAATCTATCACAATACACAGCAAGAGTGGTGTGGTGAAGTTGACATCAATGATAAATGAATATTATTAGTTATGGTGTATTTAGTTGCGTGAGACGAGCCCAATATTTTCTTGCCCACCTAATATGACATCGTATACGGCAACTGAGGACACCACTGCGAGTTTATGATGCCGAACAGTTTACACTATTTGGTATCTTTGTCGCACATGTCATGTCATAATGAAAAGTTGATACTTACAACCGGTATAAATGACAGGACTAGTACATATGTTTCCGATACAACGCTTTAATGTAAACATAAACGTTAACAATGGAATACATAATGCACTAAATGGGAATGTTTAAAGTACTATAGCTAAAATAGATAGAATTATCCTAAAAATGCCCGCATGTTAACGGAAATCTGCGGGCCACTGTAACTTGATAAGAGTCCGCTATTCCCTAACGACGGGCTGCAATCTATTCTATTGCTATGTGCTATTGCACATTTCTTGTTTGTGACGCCATCCTATAGTATGTTCTGTGACGTTGCTATTTATAACTCAGTGACCTCTGTTGTAAGCTTCATTTCTCCATAATTTTTTTATAAATAAAGTCACGAACGTAGTTTCTTTAATATATAATTTCTCTGCTCATCACAATTAATGATGTTAAAACTGAAAACAGTGTCGAATAACGAATTTCTGTACCAGAAATATGTGAGGTGGGTGTTGGAAATTCAAAATGGCTGTTACTGACGGTATACGGTCTCATATTAGGTCAGTAACAACCATCTTGGATTTTTACTGACGGTATACAGGCTCATGTGGGTCAGTTATTCTGCTCTCTGCTTGGTCAATCTCACTTTGTGGCATAATAAATCACAATATACAGAAAGGATGATATGGTGATGTTGAGATCCTTAAAAATAAGCATGATATGATGATGTCAAAATGTACATGAATATCCACCAATCAATGATGTTGAAAGTATGCTCTTATAATCATATTCACATTCTTTCATATCTTATTCAGATATATAAAGAATTCCTTCAAGACAAATGTTATAAATCTGCTATCCAAGTTTATAATCAAACCATGTTAGAACGTTGATTCAAGACGGTAGGGGTGGAATTCAAAATCTCGTGCTCGCTAACGCTACACAAAGATCTGTTGACATCCAATTACAGGTCACGTAACAGGAAGTCGATATAAGCCAGAAAGCAGATTTCTCGAACTTTCAGGCAGTAGTTTCAAACTGGCGACTCCCATGCTGGAGGTTTTTTGTACACTATTCAACAATAAATCCAGAAATCAACCAATTTGGTTTGACCATGAATGTACTCAACTGAAAAAGGAAAAATATAGGTATCTTAATTTATTTAAGCAATTCAAATGTAATGAAAATTTGCAAAAATATGTTACAGCCAAAAGAAAATTCAAAATATGCTGTGGTCAGAAAAAGAAACAATTTGATGGTAAAATAGTTGAAGATTTGAAAGATGCTGCAAAACATGGTAATTGTAAAACATTTTGGAACACCCTTAAACGGGTTTTATGTAGCAAACACTCTAAATGTGCAATATCTCCTGATGCTCTTCAGGTATATTTTAAAGATTTGTTAAACTCTAACAAAACAAAAGTGAATGAAGATTTTAATGTACTTGTAAATGAATTCATTGACAGTCACTCTTGTGATAATTGTGATAGCTTACCCATTACAGATGAGTTGTTATCAGATATTATTACTGATGAAGAAGTAGCTGAAGCGTTAAAAAGATTAAAACTCGGGAAATCTCCTGGTGAAACTTTCAGAAACAACTCTTATTAAATACTTGAGACCTTTATTTAATAAAATATTAGATACCGGTATATTTCCTGAAGCATGGAACATTGGACTTATAATACCTATACATAAATCTGGTGTTACCTCTGACCCCAACAATTATAGAGGAATATCCCGGCTAAATGCAACTGGGAAATTATTCACGTCAATACTTGAAAAAAGGCTACGATCATGGATGGATATAAACGATTTAATACATGAAGCACAAGCTGGATTCAGATCCAACTATTCAGTAACAGACAACATTTTCACACTCCAGGCTCTTTGTACTAAATATTTATCAAAGCGAGGGGGGCGATTTTATTGTGCTTTCATTGATTTCAAGAAAGCCTTTGACTTTGTGGAAAGGAAAAAATTATTATATATGCTCTTACAAAAAGGTTGCCATGGCAAGTTGTATAATGTCTTAGCTAGTATGTGTTCTGCTGTTAAGGCTTGTGTAAAAACAGACAAAGGTAGAACAGATTTGTTTACAACTAGCTCCGGTGTAAGACAAGGCTGTATCTTAAGCCCGCTTCTGTTTATCTTCTTTATTAATGAGCTTGTAACTGACATTTATAAAACGTGCTGTCAATGTGTTTTTGTTTCAGAAAGTATTGAAGATATTATGCTACTACTTTTTGCCGACGATGTGACTATGTTCTCATATACAGTTATTGGTCTGCAAAGACAATTAGATATCTTAAGAAAATTTTGCATTACCTGGGGTCTAAGTGTGAATGTTGATAAAACAAAAACAATTGTTTTCCGAAACGGTGGCATTATACGAAAAAATGAAAAATGGTTCTATGGTTCTATAAATGTAAAACTTGTCACTTACTACAAGTATCTTGGAGTTTTTTTCTCCTCAAGGCTAATCTGGTCAATGGCCTGTAAAAGCCTAGCATCACAGGCTTCTAAAGCCACAAGAGCCATTTATCATGCTTTCAAAAGAAATAGCTATATAACATTCGAAACAGCTTCTACAATGTTTGATTGTAAGATTGCTCCTATAATACTTTATGGGGCTGAAATCTGGGGGGCAAAATATTATGAATGTATAGAAAAAGTACATACGTCCTATTTTAAAAATTATCTTTGTATCGGAAAATATGCCTCTAATTAAGCTATTCTTGGTGAAACTGGGCGATTAAATATGTTCGTGTTTAGCAAAATAAGGGTACTTAAATACTGGTTGAGATTGCTACGTATGAATCTATGTCGATATCCAAAACAATGTTACAATCTACTTAAACAGTTAGATGATAATGATAAACACACCTGGGTGTCTGATGTAAGATATATTTTGTTTTTTCTTCAGGCTTTTCATTTGTATGGATCTCTCAACATATTGGCGATGAAAATCTCTTTTTGCTAAAAATAAAACAGAGGCTGAGTGATATGTATTCTCAAGAGTGGCATGACTCTATTTCTTCATCAAAATATCTGTCACATTATGCAAATTTGAAATCACTTTTACAGCCAGAATTTTACATCAGTAATCTCACGAATAAATCACTCAGGAGAGCATATTGTAAATTCAGAATATCGCTACACGATTCTAAGATTAACATGCTACGAAAGTCAAAACATACAAATGAAGACTTGAGTCTATATCTATGTACCCACTGTAAAGGGAGGCAATTACAGGATGAATTTCATGTTTCTTTATATGTTCAAAATATTCTTCTGACAAAAACCACTATTTGCCTTGGTTATCCAATGTCCATCATGATAATCACAGTTTATGTAATCTACTCAACTCCAAAAATATCAACATTGTAAAGGCTTTGGCCTTATACTTAAATCATGTATTTAATGTGAAATAAGACTACTTGTATTTATTTTCCTGACATCACGTGACGCAGCAATTATTGTAATTGTAATTGTACTCTAGGCCACATGGCCCAAAATACTGAATAAAGAATAAAGAAAAAGAAAGAAAAGACTCCCATTCCTCAATACACTTTGAAAATATATTGACAAAATTCTCTATTCAAAACTTGAAAACTGAAAAAAATCTGGAATTTCTCAGGGATGGAAGAGATTGTATCGCAGTTCTTCCCACGGGCTATGGAAGGTCTCGCTCCGTTTCCAATATCTATCCCACTAGAGTGAGTGAGTGAGTGAGTGAGTGAGTGAGTGTGGTTTTACGCCGCATTTAGCAATATTTCAGCAACATCACGGCGGGGACACCAGAAAGGGGCTTCACACATTGTACCCATGTCGGGAATCGAACCCGGGTCTTCTGCGTGACGAGTGAACGCTTTAACCACTAGGCTACCCGACCGCCCCCTATCCCACCGGAGTAACAGATCACCGATGATATTAATTTCAGTCATATAGCCGTAACTGTCGCTCGGAATGCGTCGTGTTAACATTTTCGAGGTTACATGATTAGTAAACTAATGCAGACTTTCACTTTCGCGATCTCATAAGCCACGTTCTGATTGGTCGGATGAAAAGAGTTCTTCTCTCAGGTCTTTGTGTCGTGGTAGCGAGCGATAGGATCTGATTTTAATGAGATTGTTAGGAACCTAAAACAAAACGTATGTAGGAGGAAAGTTAACTTTTTTATTCTTCGGGGAAGCGAGCTTCTTCAGATGAATTAGAAGCAAATTTTATGAAGACGAATATCTGATTTTGTAATGGGAAAAATATCCCTTAAAAGTGAAACACTTTAAACCCCCGGATGATGATAACGATATCGGCACTCTGTATGATATTAAAGAACTATTAATGCGTCAACATATATACATTAACCACATTCAGTGGTTGAGTATATCCTAGGTCTCACTCTGAGATGTATTTGCTTTAGATGAGCCTCTGCTTTAAATGAGATTGAACTTAAACAACGTCATAAATGGCGATCTTCCACTCCCCTCCGCAAGTGTTCACTGGGTCCGCTGCACAGGGTACGTTGCACTGGTCATTGGCCACCCGTGCATAGCCACTCTTGATCATCTTACCGCAATAACATTCTCGTCCCATCTTCAAAACAAAGCACGTGACTGATATATTTCGAGATTTATATCAGGGTATTGATTTAATGGGAGTGAGTAAGGCCAAAACTCAACTGTCATAGTGGCTGTGCTAATGGGTCACTTCAGTTGGGGTGTCCACAAATACTGCTAAATTATTATCCTGCTCAGCCAGTCAGTGAGCACAAAGGTAGGTAGGAGGGTAGGTGGATAGTTAAAAATACAATATTATAATCCTGCTCAGCTAGTACTAGTCAGTCAGTACGTAGGTAGGTAGGAGGATAGGTGGATAGTTATAAATACAATATTATAATCCTGCTCAGCCAGTCAGTCAGTCAGTCAGTACGTAGGTAGGTAGGAGGGTAGGTGGACAGATATAAATACATTATCATAATCCTTCTCAGCCAGTCAGTCAGTACGTAGGTAGGTAGGAGGGTAGGTGTAGAGTTATAAATACAATATTAGAATCCTGCTCAGCCAGTCAGTCAGCTCCTAGGTAGGTAGGAGGGTAGGTGGATAGTTATAAATACAATATTAGAATCCTGCTCAGCCAGTCAGTCAGTACGTAGGTAGGAGGGTAGGTGTAGAGTTATAAATACAATATTAGAATCCTGCTCAGCCAGTCAGTCAGTACGTAGGTAGGTAGGAGGATAGGTTGATAGTTATAAATACAATATTATAATCCTGCTCAGCCAGTCAGTCAGTACGTAGGTAGGTAGGAGGATAGGTGGATAGTTATAAATACAATATTAGAATCCTGCTCAGCCAGTCAGTCAGTACGTAAGTAGTGAGTGAGTGAGTGAGTATGGTTTTACGCCGCTTTTAGCAATATTCCAGCAATATCACGGCGGGGGACACCAGAAATGGGCTTCACACATTGTACCCATGTCGGGAATCGAACCCGGGTCTTCTGCGTGACGGGCGAACGCTTTAACCACTAGGCTACCCGACCGCCCCAGTACGTAAGTAGGTAGGAGGGTAGGTGTATAGTTATAAATACAATATTAGAATCCTGCTCAGCCAGTCAGTCAGTACGTAGGTAGGTAGGAGGATAGGTGTATAGTTATAAATACAATATTATAATCCTGCTCAGCCAGTCAGTCAGTACCTAGGTAGGAGGGTAGGTTGATAGTTATAAATACAATATAAGAATCCTGCTCAGCCAGTCAGTCAGTACGTAGGTAGGTAGGAGGGTAGGTGGATAGTTCTAAATACAATATTATAATCCTTCTCAGTAAGTCAGTCAGTACGTAGGTAGGTAGGAGGGTAGGTGGACAGATATAAATACATTATCATAATCCATCTCAGCCAGTCAGTCAGTACGTAGGTAGGTAGAAGGGTAGGTGTAGAGTTATAAATACAATATTAGAATCCTGCTCAGCCAGTCAGTCAGCTCCTAGGTAGGTAGGAGGGTAGGTGGATAGTTATAAATACAACATTATAATCCTACTCAGCCAGTCAGTCAGTACGTAGGTAGGTAGGAGGGTAGGTGGATAGTTATAAATACAACATTATAATCCTACTCAGCCAGTCAGTCAGTACGTAGGTAGGTAGGAGGGTAGGTTGATAGTTATAAATACAATATTATAATCCTGCTCAGCCAGTCAGTCAGTACGTAGGTAGGAGGGTAGGTGGATAGTTATAAATACAATATTATAATCCTGCTCAGCCAGTCAGTCAGTACGTAGGTAGGAGGGTAGGTGGATAGTTATAAATACAATATTATAATCCTGCTCATTACAAAGTACCACCCACCTCTAGTCCGAAGAAGGAGTAGTATTTCTGCTTGCAGTGAAGTCGACACAGTTTAATCGTCATGGTTTGCTTACGGGCTCTTTCGTGGGGAAGGACCCGTTCTTTGTCATCGATGTAGCAGCCCCTATATCCATGATCTACAAGAGAAACATTAGACATTACATGTTCACATAGCAGCCCCTATATACAGGACCTTCAAAGGATACATTAAAATGTATAGGTTCACTCAGCAGACCTAACATACAACATATAAGATGCTTGAGTGACGAAAGTCCCCGTAGTCATGACGGTTGGGATACGATGAAGAGGCCATGATAAAGTGAGTGAGGGAGTATTGTTTTACGCCGCATCAGCATAGGTCGTTTTACGTCACGAGCTCGAATTTCTGCCAGTGTGCGTGGGTGCGTGCGTGCGTGCGTGCGTGCGTGCGTGCGTGCGTGCGTACGTGCGTGCGTAAGAAATTATAGCCTACCATATACATTTCCGTATGTTGTGTCAGAGAACCGCTGGACTATAGCGGCAGAGTCGTCCTCTGCTGTGAAGACTTGGTACATGGTACAGAAGGATGGGTACCGTTTGTAGTCAAAAGCGCCACATTTTAGGAGTTTACTGCACTCAAAACCGCACTGGGGGAGAGAAACCACCCGCTTCTGATCCAGGGTAGTAACATTGAAAGGAAATGGTTGATCGGTTGTCCTTAATGTCAACTGGTAGACGTCAGTTGATGCTGCAACTCCGGCAATGATAAGGGCAGGGCAAATGAGATAAGCCAGCACCTGACACCACATTCTGCATGGATGTGTGATATTAGGATCCAGTAGTCGACTGGTCGGTTGACCCTGTATGATATTAAACTGTTGTTTTTCCAAATGTTACACACTTGTGATCTCCACTAACTTTCCATTGGCTGTGCACCCTCGCTGCCAAGTCAGTGATATTCAATGGTATGTTGAAGTATCAAAGCAATTGTCTAGAGGGTAAAGACAATGAGGGGGTATACATGATGCAGAATTTAACAGGCCTCAGCTTTACAGTGCTGCAAAGAGTCCGATTGACTTCAGAATAATCAGTTGGTTCCTCACGATGAACATTCAATGTATGCCGCAGACATACATTACTGTTAGAAATACATTTCCCTGGCGGCGAAGGTAAACAAGAAAACAACTTGCCAAGCTTGGAACATAAACCCGGAGCAATATCCAGTAAATACTGCTTGAAGTACAAATACACATTTTACTGGTGATTGTGTTGCTGACTGCAGTCTCCATGTATATATGTTGCTAAATATGCAAGTTAATTACCATCAGTTCAAAAAAATAATTTCACATGGGTTAAGAAATGTCCTGGCATCTCCCGGTTGGCTGTGAAAAGCAACTGCATTAGATTGGGTGATCATGGCCTTGTGTTTTGTTTGTTTGTTTGTTGTTTAACGCCGCACTCAGCAATATTCCAGCCATATGACGGCGGTCTGTAAATAATCGAGTCTGGACCAGACAATCCAGTGATTGACAACATGAGATTCGGTCCACGTAATTGGGATCGATGACATGTATGTAAGTTAGCGAGCCTGACCACCCGATCCCGTTAGTCGCCTCTTACAACAAGCATAGTCGCCTTTATGACAAGAATAGGTTGCTGAAGACCTATTCTACCCCGTATCTTCACGGGCCTCATAGCACGGTGAATTGGCCCAGTGTGTGTCGTTGCACCCCAAACGCATAGGTCTTTCTGTTCTGAGCTTCTGTTTAGTCTCGATAGCTATGTCTCATCTTTGCACTACCCAACAGCTGTATAAAACAGGTCAGTAATGTATGTCATGTTTGCACTACCCATCAGCTGTATATAACAGGTCAGTAATGTATGTCATGTTTGCACTACCCATCAGCTGTATAAAACTGGTCAGTAATGTATGTCATGTTTGCACTACCCATCAGCTGTATAAAACAGGTCAGTAATGTATGTCATGTTTGCACTACCCAGCAGCTGTATAGAACAGGTCAGTAATGTATGTCATGTTTGCACTACCCAGCAGCTGTATATGACAGGTCAGTAATGTATGTCATGTTTGCACTACCCATCAGCTGTATAAAACTGGTCAGTAATGTATGTCACGTTTGCACTACCCATCAGCTGTATAATACTGGTCAGTAATGTATGTCATGTTTGCGCTACCTATCAGCTGTATATAACAGGTCAGTAATGTATGTCATGTTTGCACTACCCAGCAGCTGTATAAAACTGGTCAGTAATGTATGTCATGTTTGCACTACCCATCAGCTGTATATAACAGGTCAGTAATGTATGTCATGTTTGTACTACCCAGCAGATGTATATAACAGGTCAGTAATGTATGTCATGTTTGCACTACCCAGCAGATGTATATAACAGGTCAGTAATGTATGTCATGTTTGCACTACCCATCAGCTGTATAAAACAGGTCAGTAATGTATATTATGTTTGCACTACCCAGCAGCTGTATAAAACGGGTCAGTAATGTATGTCATGTTTGCACTACCCATCAGCTGTATAAAACAGGTCAGTAATGTATGTCATGTTTGCACTACCCATCAGCTGTATATAACAGGTTAGTAATGTATGTCATGTTTGCACTACCCAGCAGCTGTGTAACGCGGGTCAGTAATGTATGTCATGTTTGCACGACCCATCAGCTGTATAAAACTGGTCAGTAATGTATGTCATGTTTGCACTACCCATCAGCTGTATAAAACTGGTCAGTAATGTATGTCATGTTTGCACTACCCAGCAGCTGTATAAAACAGGTCAGTAATGTATGTCATGTTTGCACTACCCATCAGCTGTATATAACAGGTCAGTAATGTATGTCATGTTTGCACTACCCAGCAGCTGTATAAAACAGGTCAGTAATGTATGTCATGTTTGCACTACCCATCAGCTGTATATAACAGGTTAGTAATGTATGTCATGTTTGCACTACCCATCAGCTGTATAACAGGTCAGTAATGTATGTCACGTTTGCACTACCCATCAGCTGTATAAAACAGGTCAGTAATGCATGTCACGTTTGCACTACCCAGCAGCTGTATAATACTGGTCAGTAATGTATGTCATGTTTGCGCTACCTATCAGCTGTATATAACAGGTCAGTAATGTATGTCATGTTTGCACGACCCAGCAGCTGTATAAAACAGGTCAGTAATGTTTGTCATGTTTGCACTTCCCAGCAGCTGTATAAAACGGGTCAGTACTGTGCGTCAAATACACCTGGTGAGTAGTGGAAACATTGGGAATAGGTCTAAAAGTTTTCGGTTTCAGTATCAGTACGAACGGATTAATGAAGTCAGACGCCAAATAAGGGGAGCTAACTATACCCGTCTCACTCTGTTCTCTGTTTGGGTAGCCAAGTGGTTCAGGCGTTTGCTTGTCACGCCGAAGACTCGGTTTTCCACTCCCCACGTTGATACATTGTGTGAAGCCCATTTCTGGTAACCACTCCACATGATTATGCTGGAAATAATTCCAAAGCTGTGTAAAACCTTACGCACCCATTCCTGTATCACCCAGGTGGAACAGCATTACTTAAGCCAACTGACCTTTACTTGAAAACCTGATCTTTTCACTGACGTCCCTGACCCTATACAATTATTCTCCCAAGAACGTAATACAATCTCTACAAATACACACATCCATAAACCATGTATAAACCGAGAGTAACTGTTCTGTTCGGTTACCGTTCTCTGAGATAAATGTATGTATTGATCGGCACTTGGTGCATTGTGTGAGTGAGTGAGTGAGTGAGTGAGTGAGTGAGTGGTAAACGACATACGACAGACACATGTGTAACCCATATAGATACCACACTCATCTCGTACATCGTCTCTGTCAGACACATGTCTAAACCATGTAGATACCACAACCATCTCGTACATCGTCTCTGTCAGACACATGTGTAACCCATATAGATACCACAACCATCTCGTACATCGTCTCTGTCAGACACATGTCTAAACCATGTAGATACCACAACCATCTCGGGTGGGGGTGGGGGAGGGATGGACTTTATTTCATTTTGTCTATACATACAACAGAAAGGTGCATTTTGACTCAAAACAGTATCTGCCACCATAACATTTGACCACAACCACCATTTTCTTGTCTGTTGGGTACAAAAAGGTAAGGAAAACATAAGTTGGCTTGGGGAAGGGTATGTCGGCAGTTTGAGGGTCGGGCTACTACCCTATTATGTCTGTGCTCTCAGAGAAACCTTCTGTTTCATTTGCAAAGCATAAGGCACTTGATAAACACGCGTCAAAAGAATTCACCCATAATGCACATATCACAATATCCCAGGACGTTGAATTAGCCATAAGCTTGTCTGAAAAGAATACATTAACAATGCAATAGGAACTTATTAGCACTTAAGTTTTCGTTCCAAGAATTCATTCTCTTTAGAGAAGATTCTAGTAACTGATGAATTACCTACAAGCTTATAGAGTAGCGGTCAACCCTTAAAAAGAATGTGAGTGAGTGAGATAATATTTAACGTCACATCGGCAATATTTCAGCACTACCGTGACGTTATACATTAAATATACATATATTTAGACTTTATAAAAACCTGTCATCGAAGGACAGTATGATAACTAGAATATCACAGATAAGATTTAAAACTAGTTGAGGAACATCTAAAAGCAGAAAAAATAAGTGAACAACACAATATAAAAATGGGCTAGAGATCGTCAGTAACTAAAGGGAGATCACCATACCAGGGACAATGGGGACTTACAGTACCTTTGCTTCCTGCATGGACCCTGGCAGGATTTATATCAACCCTTCAGTCACTGGCGATATTTTACCAGTTAAGCCTTATATCAAAATGACAAAAATACGACGTTTTAAAATTCCGGCATGCATAAAAATACTTTGAATGATGTAGGACTTAAATACCCTGTTAGGGGGACAAAAAAAATACGTTACTTCAACCCCCGTCGAGTGTACAGCCACTAACCATCTAAGTTATGAATTTGCACTACCAATTTATAAAATAATACATTAAGCACATCAAAATTTATGAACAAGTTCGATTTCTTTAAAAAAAACCATAATATTAAACGAGAATTAACATCATTAAAAAGGTCCATAATTGTTTTAACACTGAAATATTTATCCCTTGTGATGGAAAAATCAATGCAGTCAAGCAGGACATACTTGACCGTGATTCTTTCATCACAAGGGATACAAAACGGAAGATCCTCACCTTTTAACAAATACTCATGTGTATATCTCGAACGGCATCGTCGCATAATGACCTCTTCAAATCTGGACTGACAGCCCAAGTAGGTGTAACCAATATTTGGTTTGATTTCATGTAATTTATTGATACCTACTTGGGTGTCCCACTTCTTTAGCACCAGATCACGGATGTAAGATCTAATTATAGGTTTTTGATCACTGTATGGTAAAAGAAGTGGTGTCACAGATTTGTTGAGTGCTGCTTTTGCATCAGCATCAGCAATTGTGTTACCAATGATACCAACATGGCTTGGCAACCAACAAAAGACGATGTCATATTGGCCAGTAGCAAGATCATTAATTAATTAGCGAATTTGAATTAAAGGTAGATGGTTCGAAGACATATTTTTAATCGCCCGAAGGCACGAAAGTGAATCAGAAAAAATAATGAATTGTTTATGTTTAGATTGATTACTGATATATTTTAGTGCAGTAAAAATGGCGTGTGCTTCTGCTGTGAACACGGAACTCTTATCGGGTAATCGTGAAGATATTGTTCTGGATCCAATGACAGTGGCACTAGCAACTTTAGAAATAGTTCACGGTCCTTATGCGGTTTATATTTTCTACAGAAATGTATACAGTTAGTTTTTTATTTGGAAAATTTAAACCCGTTCTCTAGACACCACTTGTGAATTTTATTCAGACATAATTGTAATTGCCTTTCTATTGTGTACATATTTTTACCACGACAAGATATATTAAAATCATCCACAAAAAGTGATCCATCAACTGAATCATTTAAAACTTTTGACAAACTGTTAATTTTTATGCTGAATAAAGTGACAGACAAAATACTGCCTTGTCGGACACCCTGATCCTGATTATAATGATCAGACAGGGTTGTACCCAACCGGACTTGAAATTGCTTGTCTGTTAAAAACTGTGATATAAAATGAGGCAGACGGCCTCTTAATCCAAAATCATGAAGATCTTTTAAAATATCATGTTTCCATGTTGTATCGTAAGCTTTTTCTAAGTCGAAAAAGATCGATACAGCATGTTGTCTATTTACAATGGAAATTTTAATGAACGATTCCAAACGCACTAAATTATCGATAGTACTTCTGTTTTTACGGAAACCACATTGTTTATTGGCAAGACGATCATTTGTTTCCAAGTACCACACTAATCGATTATTTACCATGCATTCCATAGTTTTACAAACACAGCTAGTTAGAGATAAAGGTCGGTAATTTGATGGATCAGAATGATCCCCCCCCCCCCCCCCCCCCCCCAAGGTTTGGGTATGGGGATAACAATGGCAATTATGCCATGAAGGTGTAAACGTCCCTGATGTCCAAATATCATCGAATATAGTCAACATAGTTTCAAGACATGATTCGGGCATGTGTTTCAGTAGCTGATATTGAATCTTGCCTTGGCATTTGAAATTTTGACAGTGTTTAAGTTATGGACAGTAGGATGCTTACGGAAGTATTTCTCCGCCTTCTTACGACATTTCCTAGCTTGTTTGCAATTAGCATTAAACCATGGTTTACGAACACGTGGGTTGACAGAGGACTTAGGAATTGATTCATCAGCAATTTTATTCAGTTGATCTGAGAACAACTGAAGAGCATGAAGAGATGCCACATGATTGATTATCTGAATCATTTGTCTGACTCTCTGATGTTGTAACCATAGGCACAGGGTGTTCAGAGTGTGTCCATGTCAAGTCAGTTTCACATTTTATAGATCTTGTTGTAGAAGGTCGAGGGACAGCAGCAGCATATGTTTGTGCTGATGGAGGTGACCGGCTGGCAACGACCTTTTTAGCCTCCTTAAAAGAAATGTTGTTTTGACATTTAACTGTTAAGATATCTTTTTCATTATTCCAAAGAGGACAGGATTTCGCAACATGTTTACCCATACAATTAGCACATTTGGGGTCAGCTGTACAATCTGAGGCGTCATGATTTCCACCACAACGGTAACAAACAATCGGCCAATCGCATGATTTGGAGCCGTGTCCAAACTTCTGACACTTGTAACATCGGAGTGGATTGGGGACATACACCTCCACTCCGATGTTAAAATAGCCTGCCTTAATTGATTGTGGTATGGTCGACAGTGCAAATGCGAACAAATAAGTATTTGTTTTGATTATGTTTTCTCCGTCCTTTCTAGTAAACCGTTTCACTGAAGTGACATGTTGATCTTTGAGTTTGTCAAGAATATCATCTTCTTTCATTTCCGCCAGACAACGGCCTCTGTCGCGGAGGATCCCCCGACTCGAGTTTAACGTTCTGTGTGCAGAGACAGCAACTTCAGTGTTTGCAAATGTAGTACATTTCAAAGATTGACAGCTTGCTGTCTCCGTGCACGCTCTACCAAAAGATAACCGCCCCGGAGCCGTGAAACATTCTTGACTTCACCATAAAATACCTGCAATGGCTTTAGATATGGCCAAAGGATGTATTTTTAGAGGTAATTCATTTCTTGATTCAACTAGTAAAAACCGTGCCCGAGAATTATTATTTGGTATAACAGAAACATCTTCATCAGATGATAAAATCTCGGTTGCCAGACGTCTTTTCTTTTCATTGCGGTTCGAACCAGTGTGATTGTGAGCCATGATGAAAGTAATTTATTCAACACCTCCCCACCCACCATGGAGTGCCACAAAGAGCGAAGTTTTATTGCACCGGATCTCCAACATGCAAACATCAGGGATACAGAGGTGGTGTACTCCAGTAAACACAACATGAATAGCTGTATTTGTCTATCAAAGAAAATGCCAGCCTGTCCGGCCCATGACAAGAAATTGAAGACATACAGAACTCTGAGGTCGAAAGTACCAAATTGGCCCATGAGCCACCGCCTTCTCTACGCAAGTAAATAACAGGGAATTTTCATGACAAGTATACCCAACATTCACATAATTCTAAATATTCAAATATGAACGTATTACATACACAGGGCATGGCGTGACCAGCCGATTGATAGAACCGGGCCCATTCTACCACCCGTCTGGGTGAAGTAAGGGTCAAAGTGGTGTGTTGGGCAAAAGTAAAACCGGTTCTTTGTTGCAGTGCCCTCAACCACCAGAATCCCGTCCTCCACCGACACTGGGGCGCAATGCAAACAAGTTGCCCAATTTTGTCGCCTCTTACGACCGGCAATGGGGTGCTGTGGACACATTCTACCCCGGTTCCACACGGGGGAAGAGCTATTAGCGTTACGCAGCACTCACCACGAGGAGGCTGCTCTTCACGAGTGCCCCTTAAAAAGAGGCTTATTTAAGGAGTAACCCCTCCCCAAAATAGAACAAAGCACAACAGAAGGTTTCTCTGAGAGCACAGACACACGCACCAGTTGAAATCAGGAGAGTGGATGACAATGGAGAGCATCACCCTTCTCTTGGTTATGTTCCTGGCAATCAGAGACGTCTTTGGTACAGATGCTTTCCTAGCCAAATTGGTACCGTCCTACCCTATGTGTTATTTTCTGTGTCTACACCACTAAGTGTGACTTTTTCATCTGGGATGCCGACTTGAGAATAAGTCAGCTGCTTGACTCAACCAACACCTTTGTGACCAGTACCTTGAAATACAAATATCAGGTATGGATACAGATTCATGTTGTTGGTTTGCTTATGTTGCACTCTATATCACGCTGACCTGTAAATATACCAGTATGGACCAGACACACCACCCACACATTCAGGTAATGTGTCATGTAATTCAGTCCACATTGATTACGATTTATATCTTCTAAGACATGAATTGGAAGTTAATGGTTCTACCTATGTCACCATCGTGCCCCCTAATGGGTAGGTGTCCGACCATTTGATATTGTAGGGGACCTGGGAATAACATACATTTCTGGCTATCGGTTAATGAAATATAGAAAGTCAAATTTTACAAAAGATTTTGTCAGAGTGTGTAGGTGAACATTGTTATCACCTAGTTAACAATATTCACTTATGTGATAGTGGCCAGTGAAATATCCAGTGAGGAGTTTTATCCTGGAACCTGGAACCACTACTCCTGCAGCTGAAATAAAGAAAACCGCTGGACAATATACTAATAATGGTAGTAGGTGGTTATGTGATGAGTGTGAACGACTGAAAAGAATCTGTTATGCATCTATGGCGGATAGTTTTGGAAAACATAAAGATAGTTCAATTTTGAAAGAATATATAATAGAATCAGGAATGTTTGTACTAGAAAAATAAGAAATGTAAGGGACTGTTTCTTCCAAAGACCAGAGTGTTGAGAACGAGGCATTTATGATATGTGAGTCGTAAGCAGGTTTTCGGGAAGGATACACAACAATCGATAGTATCTTTACACTGCAGTTGCTCATTCAAAGATATTTAGGTTGCAAGGGTGGGACATTAAAATTTGTACGTGTTGCTTGTCTTTTTAGCAAAGTATTTGGCTTTTGTCGAGAAAAGTAACTTATTGAACTTTTTATTCGAACATGGTCTTAGTCTTAATTCCTCAACTGTTGAGTAACATACATGCAAATGTAATGGTTTGTGTTAGAAACAAGGTAGAATTATCTGAAACATTTAACATTGGTGTTAAAAAAGGTTTTCTTCTCAAGAAGAATGTACTATTGCAGTTTGGAAACTAGAAAATCAAAAGTCTAAGCTTTCACCAAGAAATGATGTTTTATTCATAGAGCGAACATTAAAAAAACAAGTATTTGAAATCTTGGCACTCAAGCTTTGCCCATAACAAAATTATGAACTATTTAGGCCACTAACTAATAAAACAGGATGTAATCTACGCGTCCACCATATGTCTATAAAATAATGTAAATGTTAAGTTATTGTTATTATTAATGTATTGTTAGTTCTTAGGTCCTGTCAATCAAGGCGAGAGGCGAGAAGAACTGCAACAGTCAGACTGTAACGAACCGAGACAAATATGTCCGGGAGAAGGCTGCTGTTTCAAATGACATGGTCAGTTACCCCCAGATTCAATCATTAGTTCGTTCCTTGAGAGCGGGAAGACATAGTTGGAAAAATGCGAGTTAAAAATGTGGGACCCAGGCGAGTTGGAAGAAAAAACTGGCGAGCGAGCCTGCACGTTTGCTGTTACATTCTTTCTCGGCCTTCGGTCTCAAAGAGTAGTTTGGACAATGAATATGCATGAATTTTGCTAAATGTCATGTGCATGACGATACACGTGAGCAGAAAGGGAATTCCCTCGACTGTAGTATTGGGATTCCCTGACATTCCGTAGGAATAAAAGTAGTCCGCCTCGGTGGGCGTGGCTTAATCTTCAGTGGGATATGAATGTAGTAACACGTGACCATTTCAGCTAATCAGAAAGCAGGAATCCAAATGAACACGGCGAAAATTTAATTATTGTCCTATGTACATCTGCTCTCCCTCGAATATAGGATGTCACACGTGAGGTATCCACAGTTATGTTGCAATATGAGGTCAGTGCATGATATAAACGGAGAAAGAAATGAGGTTACAAATGTCAGACAACTAGTGTTTAAATGTAGTTATGGCTATGTAGGAAATGAACAACATGTAAATGTTAAAGGGAATTTTATGACGTCTTTCAACCAAGGTTGAAGGAAATGAACAAATAACATACGCCTTTACATTTAACTTAGGCGCATATTTATGAATGAAATGTGGCAAAAATGGAATGGAATTAAAAGACTGTATAACAGTATATAAACAACAGCTAAGATATTCAAATGTACGCTGGTTAAAAGTGAGTGGACACATTGATCGGTTTGGAATTGGAAACTTTAAAACATGTCCATTTTACAAACTATTTACAGATGAAAAAACAATTCAAGTAAATGAAACATTGTTTATGAACATATTTTAACCTTGGAAACAATTAATGATATGATGCTGAATCTATTGAACGTATAAATAACAGGAGCTTATTATTAATCCATGTACATAGTGTAATTTGACTCACTGTAAGTCTCCATGATTTCCAGTTAGGAGGTCTACCTTTGGTTGCTAGTTGTCTAAAGCCTGGTTTTAATTTATATGAACTAGTATACTGAAAAATTATTTGTTTTATTATTGCTTAGGCTTGTTTTATATTTAAACTGATATTTACCTTACTGTTTTACTGTCCTTCGTCGACAGGTCTTTAATAACAGTAACTACCTTGTTCCCATCGCAATATGGCTGCAATATTGCTGATGCGATGTAAAATTTTAACTCACTCACTCACTCTGGTCATAACTTCACACCGCAATGATTATGACGTCATATTGTTATGATGACGTTACATTGTTAGTGAACTCCTGAAAGGAAAGAAAGTACTTTACATATAAAGAAGAGTATTTTGACATCATAGTTACTTTGTTTTTATATATTTCATGTTATTGAAAAATACTGTTGAAAATCTTTATGTCTATTGAACCATCACTCATTCCTGCAACAAGTAATCTGTGTAAACATGCATTGGTTCAGTGAACACTGGGGTAAGGAATGTATTTTGTACCACATGTCCCCACCATGTTAAAAATGTTGTAAATTTGTGCCGAAAATAATCAAATTTCGTGATTTTCAAAGATAAAATGGCTCAGAGACCCATCAGCAGTTGTGTAATTTACGAATTTTATTTATATTTCTAAAAGTTATAAGTATAATTATATCTTAAAAATTAAAACCATGAAAAAGTATTCTTTGAGTGCTGACAAAGCTCCAGTCCAGTTAATTTTTAAAACTATAATATCGCCATCTTAAGATATTTTCAATTGAAAATCAAACATTTGCTGTATTATTCCATAAAAATAAGTTTTAATGTTGTAACATATGAAAAAAAACACCATCTGTAATTATGCTTAACATATGTGGGCTATTTTCTATTTCAAATTGTTACACAGCTTTACCTAAGTCAACAAGTGTTGTAGTTGAAATAACAATGGGTCAGGGCAACTCAACACAAAGGCCAAGCCTGGCATACAGCTTGAGTGGATCCGTTAAGAATAGGGGTAGAATAGGTCCTCAGCACCCCATGCCTGTAGTAAGAGGCGACTATAACGGGATCAGGTGGTCAGGCTCGCTGACTTATGTTTGTTTATTCAAATGAATGCAAGTCTCCTTACCATATATATTTATAAGTTAACTATGTGTGCATTGTTCAATCCAGAAACACCACATAAAACAGTATATGTAAATTCAATGATAGCAATAACATTAAACAATGAAGATACAGTTCAACCAATCAGAGCATATTGCGTTCTGACTCAACATTTTGGGTAAGGGCTCAATCGTACATTCGGGATTTTTACTGCTGTCTTTAATAGGACCATTCACGATTAAAATTTGTCAAAAGTCTGGTCAAGATCCTGTGATTTGTATTTTCCGCATGACAAAAAACGACCCAATCTGTCCCGACAGCGTCCCGACTCTCCCGACTGCGATCCGACAGGGATCAGACAGTGACCGGACAGTGAACCGACAAAGACGGTTCGCATTCGGCAAGATTTGGACGCAATCTGGACTCAATCGACAAGAAACGACAATGAACAATTTAGCCCGATCCACAGGACACCGTCCAGACAACACAGGACATTGTTGATCCGATACAGCAGAATCTGTCATGACATAGTCACGATTGTAATCCGACTAGACAAAATCGGCTGAGTTTCCCGAATGTTACGGGACGCACCATACTGTCGGGAGTGCTTGGCCGACCTCTCTGGACCTTTCCCGATCCGTAGGACTCTGTTACGAACGTATACGACTGCGTCCAGACAATGATAGGACATTCCAGATCATTGAGGATAGTAATCCGACTTTTTTACTTTTCGTGTAGTAGCGCTGTCTGATCTCAAACGGGAGCCATAATCGGAAGTGTGTGAACCTGGCCTAATGTAAGAGCAGGGCAGTTAAATCCTTATCAATAACCCAAACACGAACCCGAAATTAGCTATGAGAGAATGGGTCGTTAAAACTAAGAACTGACTGACTGTCCAAATCCCTCTGCTCTTGTCATAATCAGTGGAACGCACAAGATGCATTCTTCATCTGCGTCTACATTATACAAACTTCTACTTTAAGGACAAGTTAGCCTGAGACAAGTGCGATCTCAATATGATAAAATCAGGTGAGCGGTATAGCTTCTTTAGCCCGCCAGTATACTTCCATTTTGGATTCCTGCCAGTGCTGAGTCTTATTGCACTGAGGCGTGTCGAGTGAAATGCGAGGCATAACATTTAAATGGCATTGGTTCAGTTCACACACAACTCTCGTATACACTCCTATCAATTTTGCCAGAAGCAAAAAGAAAACAAACAAAACTCCGTTTCCTCAAGATGGTACAATCGAATCTCACAAATTAACACATAAATATTTAGGAGATAGTCATTGTGTTTCAATGAAGAAGTAGGATGGACGGCAATTTAACTGCACGCAAATGGTTTTCGATCCGAAAGTGCTTCTCAGTTACCAATTAAGAGTTTCCGTACACTCAGAATCAGGTACCGTTTCAAACAAAGGAATACAAGAACAGGAATACACCGAACGAGTTCTACCATAAATTGTGGAATACGCCTTTGTTTAAATCACATTATCATGTCTCTAATATACCCAGACCGATTCTATCGTATAACTGTAGTTATTCTGTCATGACAGACAGCTGGTCCGATGACCGTATACTGTATAAATGTATTCAGCCCTTAAAACAGTTTTTCATTGTTGTTTTTCTCCCAAGTGTATTCTTGGGTACAACCGATATATTCAAATGTGTATCATTTTTTCAATGATCTGTCTACAGTAAACTACGGTTATAACGAACACGCTTATAACGAACTGACGGATATAACGAACTTACTTTTTGCTCCCGACTACTTGCTGTAGTCATGCTGTATATGTACTATAACGAACTACGGTTATAACGAACTAAAATTAGTAGTCCCTTTGAGGTCGTTATAACCGTAGTATACTGTATTTATGCATACTTTTATGATATTTTGAGGACCGGTGAGAAGAACAATGAGCAGGACATTTAGGGAGTGCTAGGGAATTCCCAGGGGTTCATAAGGAATGTGGAAGTAGTCCGTCAGTGTTTACGTCATTTCAAGAACACAGACTCGTGAAAAACGTATGATCGTCACATTGTGTAGTTCATACAATTATAATCAAATTTTCGCTGTGTTCATTGGAATTCCTGCATTCTGATTAGCTGAATTGGTCACGTGTTATTGCATTCATTTCCCAATGAATGCAAAGAATTAAGCCACGCCCACCGAAGCGGACTACTTTTTATTACAACGGAATGTCGGGAAATCTTATTACAGTTGAGAAAATGCCCTTTCTGCTAATGTGTTTCGTCATGCACAGGACATTTAACGAAATTCATGCATATTCATTGTCCAAACTACCCTTTGAGACCCAAGGTCGAGAAGGATTGAAACAGCAAACGTGCAGACGTGCTCGTCTGTTTTCTGTCCGCTCGCCTGGGTTTCACAAATTTCATGTCTTCGGGTTTCATATCCAACCCGCATTATTCCAACTGTGTCTTCGTGTTCTCAAGGAAATATATTGAATTTGGCGGTAACTGATAATTGCATTTGAAACAACCGCCTTCTCCCGGGAAGATTTGTTGTGACTGTTGCAGTTCTTCCCACCTCTTGCCTTGATTGACAGGTCCTATGAACTTAATTTGGCGGATTCATACAGTTTGCACATCGGTTTTTCGATTCATATACCTCATTGAACCGAAATGTCGGTGACCGACCTCTCTTTCAATGGAAAAGCCGTATATCACGTAAACTTCAAATTAAAAACTATTGGTGTCTGAACCTTCATAGTGTCAGACCAAACTACATGTCCCACTGTAATTCACAAAGATGAAGGCCATTTTTAATTATTTTGGTGTCACGGTCTCAAGGTTTATTTGTTTGTCATTTAACAGTGCACTCAGCAATATTCCAGCCGGTCTGTAAATAATCGAGTCTGGACGAGAGAATCCTGTGACTGACATCATGAGCATCGGTCTTCGCAAGGTGATACCATGGGCCTCACCTTAGATAGAACTGTTTGACAAGGACAATCCTCATTAATAGGAGAAAAGACAAGAAACTGTACTTTTGAAAACAATGATTTTATTTCGAACAAGAATTATATCAAAGCTTCTAGCTTAACAGTGTGTGAAGCCATTTAAGCAGGCCTTCCCTTGTTTCAATAGGCATATCTAAATGAAAGTAATCAGATATGATAGATATGGACATAACTGTGTGCGTCATAACAGGGTACTATCAAAGATTTGCATACAATCATATTCGTGCATGGAATTACAGAATCGTACTTCAGAAGGTTTCCATTTACAAATTGACACTGACTGATAAACATGAGAAAAATACCTACAATAATAACAATGATAGGACTATTGATGGTGATGATTGATGGATGATGATTGATGGATGATGATTGATGGATGATTGATGATGCATTATGGATGGATGATGGATGATGGATGATGGATGATGATTGATGGATGATGGATGGATGATGGATGGATGATGGATGATGATGGATGATGGATGGATGCTGATGGATGCTGATGGATGCTGATGCTGATGCTGCTGATGATGATGCTGATGATGATAATAATAATTGATGAATACATGTCCTCACCAGAGGTTTAATGTTTGCAATGAGGGTGACAGTTGGTATGAGTGAGTGAGTGAGTTCGGATTTTCGCTGCTTTTAGCAATATTCCATCAATATCACGGGAACACCAATAATGGGCTTCACATATTGTACCCATGTGGAGAATCGAACCTGGGCCTTCAGCGTGATGAGCGAACGTTTCAACCACTAGGCTTCCCACCATCCCCCAATACTTCATGAAGAAGTTTGTACTTCTAGGATGCTGAAGACCCGGTTCGATTTCCGACATGGGTACAATGTGTGAAGCCCATTTCTGGTGTCCTCCGTCGTGATATTGCTGGAATATTGCTAAAAGCGGCGTAAAACCACACTCACTCACTCACTATACTTCTAGGTGTGGTTCATACTATTCATTCAGAGAGTGAGTGAGTGTGTGAGTTGGGTTTAGCACAGCTTTGAACAGTATTACAGTTATATTGCGGCGTGTCAGCTTAATGTGGGAGGAAAGCCCGAAGTGATGCAGGTCTCAGACGTTTACCACTTCGGTGAAACCCACGAGCTCGGTTATGTTGCTGACAAACCTAGAAACATAATGGGGGCGAACCGGGATTCGAACCCACAATGTTAGGTTTCTGGCGAATCGTAGCGCCTTCGACGACTGGGCCACCCGTGCCCTCCATTCAGAGAGTTAGTGAGTTGGGTTTATGCCAATTAGAACAACAGTAATGTCAGACTGTCATCACAGCGTATGAGCCTAAAGGAGGAGGAAAGTGATGCAGACGATAAGAACTTTTGTGAAACCCACAAGCACAGGTATGGTGTTGACAAATTAGGAAACATAATCAGGGCAAACCAAGATTTGAACCCAAGATCATGTTTCTGTCGTGCCCAAGGGACACAACTCTGCAAAGCAAACTGTGACACCTTAGGACTGGGCCACCAATGCCCCCTTCACTCATGAGCAGTTCCAAGAATTGTACAAACTTTATGTTTATAAGCTATCAGTACTTTGCCTGAAACTTAACAGAACAGTATTTTCTAGAGCCTTTAACATATCTTTTCTCAGAATACACAGCAGTGTTTTGGTGTCCCCTGTCGTGATACTGCTGGAATATTGCTAAAAGTGGTGAAAATCCAAACTCTCTCAGGAAAATAAAATTAGGTTGTTGAAACATCACTTTTTCACTCATGATTAATATGTTTGTTTGTGATCAAACAATTAACGACACAGGGAAAGTGTATCTCTTTCACAAAGGCCACCTGAACCGCAAATAGGCACCAAACTTTAGACAGTAGCATATACTCTTTAAAGGTGGATGTGGCTAAGTTTTAAAGCCTTATTTTGAAGTGTCTGCATCATTTGTCAAACTGCAGTAAATCCTAATTAGGCCTACATTAAAATACAAAAACATGAGTGTGTGCGTGTGTGTGTGCGTGGAGAAATCAAACCTGTATTGCACATTTTTTTTATGCCACCAACATCAGAAACCAATTTTCAGGCATAAACCCATTAACCACAAAAATGACAAAGTTTTCCTTATAACATACAACTAAATGTTCTATAACATCTGAACATCTGGTTACGATTGCATGTGTCTTGTTATTGGGAAATGTTGCCAAGCATATATTATTTGATATGTCATGCAACCGAACCACTTTGTAGCTTCATTGGAGCAGCATGAATTAGCTCAGTATTCATTTCAATAGCTGAATAGCATGTGTATGTCGAAGCCAAAATCAACATTGCAAAGATGGCCATGGGGACCGACCATTGCGAATTCAGGAGGGCCCTGGGATTTTCTTTAAAAAAAGACGGAAAAACATTGTCTTCATATTTTCCTCCAAACATAAATTGTTCACTAATCATTCTTGTGGAATGACCAAAAATATCCTGTTTCTAACAAAAATACTCAAGATTCAATTAACCAGGTGAGTTTTCATGGCGCCATGTTGTTCATGTTGTTCTTGCATCTTTCTTTGGATCGGTTAAACTTCATGTATCACAAGGCAGGGGCAGTGGGTAGGCAGGTGGCTGAAGTGCAGTCTCAGCAAATTACAGAGGTGGGGTTGCCAAGTGTTCGCTCATCACGTTGAAGTCATTGGTTTGATTCCCCATATGGGGGTTTGTTTGTTTGTTTGTGTGTTTGTTTGTTGTTTAATGCTATATGACGAAAATAATGTAAATAATCGAGTACAGACATTCCAGTGATTGATATCATGAACATCGATCCATGCAATTGGGATCGATGACATGCATCAACCAAGTCAGTGAGCCTGACCACCTTATTGCAGAAAGAGGCATAAATCCATACTCACTCAAACACAGCACTATTTACAATGTCTAGACCATTCCATGCAATCAGGAAAAGTTCAGGGGGGCTGTAAAATAATGTTTATATTGAATCTGTTGAACAATTGTCACCTTTGATGCCAGTGTCGCATCGATGAGGTTAGCTACAGATTCGGATACGAACTAGGTGATGAAAATGATGTTGAGATTGACTGATGACAATTTGTACCATTGGTGCTGCCATTATCAAGTGCAAATACATAAATGCCATGTCTTTAAAAACAACTCAAAACAACACGTGAGATGAAATGTGAAGAAACAGAATACAGTCTGTGATAGATTGTAACATTGGGACAACACAGAAGGTCAGGACACCACAGTACAGACACCTTCGCTGTGAAGAAATTTCAGAAAAGGTGCCTGTTCTTAATATTTTGAAAACTTGGCACTTTGGGCTATTTTGTTCATAATAATAGTCCAATAGATTACGAGTAATTTCATAAAGTCTGATTAATTTTCTAGACAGTACAGCTAGGCTACAGGACAAACCACAGATTGTAGCTAACAGGAGTAATTGGTAAAAGATAATGCATAAAAAGTGGCAAAGTGAACAGTGTTCAGACATTTGCCAGCAATATTCCACTATATCAATGTGTCTTGTAGTCAGCAATATTACAGCCATATCACAGGATCCCGAGTCGGCAATATTACACGAAAATCTGAGTCAGCAATATTACAGCTATGAAACAGAAACCCGAGTCAGTATTACAGACACATCACAGGATCCTGAGTCAGCAATATAACAGCTACATCAAAGGATCCCGAGTCAGCAATATTACAGCTATAAAACAGAAACACGAGTTAGCAATATTACAGCGACATCATAGGATTTCGAGTCAGTGATATTACACCAATATCGGTCTACTGAAAAGATAAATGGGTCATCTGTCACCATGACTGGTTTTATAATGAGCAGATGATACATGTATAAATACAACAATAATGAGTCTACATTATCTTCACCCTCTCCTTTGTATGTCATATCCTATCCCTGAACACAAATTCAATTCACAATTTTATAAATATTCATCCTCTGCCATGTATACACATTCGAACACACTAAATTACTGTATCTAACACAATACATCACTGTCCAACATGAGAAATCACTCTGTCTAACACAATGCATACAGTGTCCAACACAATGCATTACTGTGTCCAACACTAAGTAACAGAGTGTCAAAGACAATGGATTACAGTGTCCAACACAAAGCATCACTGTGTCCAACACAATGCATTACTGTGTCCAACACAAAGTAGCAGAGTGTCAAAGACAATGCATAACAGTGTCCAACACAATGCATTACTGTGTCTAACACAAAACAACAGAGTGTCCATGAGAATACATCACTGTGTCAAAAAAAAATGCAATACTGTGTCCAACCCAATGAATTACTGTGTCCAACACAAAGCATTAATGTGTCCAACACAATGCATCACTATGTTCAACACAATGCATTACAGTGTCCAACACAATGCATCACTGTGTCCAACACAAAGTAATATTAGTGTCAAACACAATGCATTACAGTGTCCAACACCATGCATCACTGTGTTCAACAGAATGCATTACTGTGTCAATAACAATGCATTACTCTGTCCAACACAACGCATTACTGTGTCCAACATAATGCATCACTGTGTTCAACACAATGCATTACAGTGTCCAACACAATGCATCACTGTGTCCAACACAAAGCAACAGAGTGTCAAAGACAATGCATCACTGTGTCTAAAAATAATGCATTACAGTGTCCAACACAATGCATCACTGTGTCCAACACAAAGTAATATAAGTGTCAAACACAATGCATTATAGTGTCCAACACAATGCATCACTGTTTTCAACACAATGCATTACATTGTCCAACACAATGCATCACTGTGTCAAACACAATGCATCACTGTGTTCAACACAATGCATTACAGTGTCCAACACAATGTATAACTGTGTCCAACACTAAACAACACTGTTCAACACAATGCATAACTGTGTCCAACACAATGCATAACTGTGTCCAACACAATGCATCACTGTGTTCAACACAATGCATTACAGTGTCCAACACAATGCATAACTGTGTCCAACACTAAACAACACTGTTCAACACAATGCATCACTGTGTCCAACACAATGCATAACTGTGTCCAACACTAAACAACACTGTTCAACACAATGCATCACTGTGTTCAACCCTATGTATTACAGTGTCCAACACAATGCATCACTGTGTCCAACACAATGCATAACTGTGTCCAACACAATGCATAACTGTGTCCAACACTAAACAACACTGTTCAACACAATGCATCACTGTGTTCAACACAATGGATTACAGTGTCCAACACAATGCATCACTGTTTCCAACACAATGCATCACTGAGTCCAACACTAAACAACAGTGTTCAACACAATGCATCACTGTGTCCAACACAATGCATCACTGTGTCAAAGACAATGCATAACTGTGTCCAACACAATGCATAACTGTGTCCAACAGTAAACAACACTGTTCAATACAATGCATCACTGTTTTTCTACACAATGGATTACAGTGTCCAACACAAAGCATCACTGTGTCCAACACAATGCATCACTCTTTCCAACACAATGCATAACTGTGTCCAACACTACACAACAGTGTTCAACACAATGCATCACTGTGTCCAACACTAAACAACACTGTTCAACAAAATGCATTACTGTGTCCAACACAATGCATAACTGTGTCCAACACTAAACAACACTGTTCAACACATTGCATCACTGTGTTCAACATCATGCATTACAGTGTCCAACACAATGCATCACTGTGTCAAAGACAATGCATCACTGTGTCCAACACAATGCATAACTGTGTCCAACACTAAACAACACTGTTCAACACAATGCATAACTGTGTTCAACACAATGCATTACAGTGTCCAACACAATGCATCACTGTTTCCAACACAATGCATAACTGTGTCCAACACTAAACAACACTGTTCAACACAATGCATTACTGTGTCCAACACCATACATCACTGTGTCCAACACTAAACAACACTGTTCAACACAATGCATTACTGTGTCCAACACTAAACATCACTGTTCAACACAATGCATTACTGTGTCCAACATCATACATCAGTGTGTCCAACACTAAACAACACTGTTCAACACAATGGATCACTGTGTCCAACACTAAACAACACTGTTCAACACAATGCATAACTGTGTCCAACACAATGTATAACTGTGTCCAACACTAAACAACACTGTTCAACACAATATATCACTGTGTCCAACACAATGCATAACTGTGTCCAACACTAAACAACACTGTTCAACACAATGCATCACTGTGTTCAACACTATGCATTACAGTGTCCAACACAATGCATCACTGTGTCCAACACAATGCATAACTGTGTCCAACACAATGCATAACTGTGTCCAACACTAAACAACACTGTTCAACACAATGCATCACTGTGTTCAACACAATGGATTACAGTGTCCAACACAAAGCATCACTGTGTCCAACACAACGCATCACTGTTTCCAACACAATGCATAACTGTGTCCAACACAATGCATTACTGTTTCCAACACAATGCATAACTGTGTCCAACACTAAACAACACTGTTCAACACAATGCATCACTGTGTTCAACACAATGCATCACTGTGTCCAACACTAAACAACACTGTTCAACACAATGCATTACTGTGTCCAACACAATGCATAACTGTGTCCAACACAATGCATAACTGTGTCCAACAGTAAACAACACTGTTCAATACAATGCATCACTGTTTTTCTACACAATGGATTACAGTGTCCAACACAAAGCATCACTGTGTCCAACACAATGCATCACTCTTTCCAACACAATGCATAACTGTGTCCAACACTACACAACAGTGTTCAACACAATGCATCACTGTGTCCAACACTAAACAACACTGTTCAACAAAATGCATTACTGTGTCCAACACAATGCATAACTGTGTCCAACACTAAACAACACTGTTCAACACATTGCATCACTGTGTTCAACATCATGCATTACAGTGTCCAACACAATGCATCACTGTGTCAAAGACAATGCATCACTGTGTCCAACACAATGCATAACTGTGTCCAACACTAAACAACACTGTTCAACACAATGCATTACAGTGTCCAACACAATGCATCACTGTTTCCAACACAATGCATAACTGTGTCCAACACTAAACAACACTGTTCAACACAATGCATTACTGTGTCCAACACCATACATCACTGTGTCCAACACTAAACAACACTGTTCAACACAATGCATTACTGTGTCCAACACTAAACATCACTGTTCAACACAATGCATTACTGTGTCCAACATCATACATCAGTGTGTCCAACACTAAACAACACTGTTCAACACAATGGATCACTGTGTCCAACACTAAACAACACTGTTCAACACAATGCATAACTGTGTCCAACACAATGTATAACTGTGTCCAACACTAAACAACACTGTTCAACACAATATATCACTGTGTCCAACACAATGCATAACTGTGTCCAACACTAAACAACACTGTTCAACACAATGCATCACTGTGTTCAACACTATGCATTACAGTGTCCAACACAATGCATCACTGTGTCCAACACAATGCATAACTGTGTCCAACACAATGCATAACTGTGTCCAACACTAAACAACACTGTTCAACACAATGCATCACTGTGTTCAACACAATGGATTACAGTGTCCAACACAAAGCATCACTGTGTCCAACACAACGCATCACTGTTTCCAACACAATGCATAACTGTGTCCAACACAATGCATTACTGTTTCCAACACAATGCATAACTGTGTCCAACACTAAACAACACTGTTCAACACAATGCATCACTGTGTTCAACACAATGCATCACTGTGTCCAACACTAAACAACACTGTTCAACACAATGCATTACTGTGTCCAACACAATGCATAACTGTGTCCAACACTAAACAACACTGTTCAACACAATGCATCACTGTGTTCAACACAATGCATTACAGTGTCCAACACAATGCATCACTGTGTCAAAGACAATGCATCACTGTGTCCAACACAATGCATAACTGTGTCCAACACTAAACAACACTGTTCAACGCAATGCATAACTGTGTTCAACACAATGCATTACAGTGTCCAACACAATGCATCACTGTGTCTAACAAAATGCATAACTGTGTCCAACACTAAACAACACTGTTCAACACAATGCATTACTGTGTCCAACACCATACATTACTGTGTCCAACACTAAACAACACTGTTCAACACAATGCATTACTGTGTCAAACACTAAACATCACTGTTCAACACAATGCATTACTGTGTCCAACATCATACATCAGTGTGTCCAACACTAAACATCACTGTTCAACACAATGCATTACTGTGTCCAACACTAAAAAACACTGTTCAACACTATGCATCACTGTGTCTTACACTAAACAACACTGTTCAACACTTTGCATCACTGTTCAACACAATGCATTACTGTGTCCAACACTAAACAACACTGTTCAACACAATGCATCACTGTGTCCAAAACTAAACAACACTGTTCAACACTATGCATCACTGTGTCTAACACAGTGCATTACTGTGTCTAACACTAAATAACAGTGTTCAACACAATACATCACTGTGTCAAACACAATGCATTACTGTGTCCAACACCATACATCACTGTGTCCAACACTAAACAACACTGTTGAACACAATGCATTACTATGTCCAACACTAAACATCACTGTTCAACACAATGCATTACTGTTTCCAACATCATACATCAGTGTGTCCAACACTAAACAACTCTGTTCAACACAATGCATCACTGTGTCCAACACTAAACAACACTGTTCAACACAATGCATAACTGTGTCCAACACAATGCATAACTGTGTCCAACACTAAACAACACTGTTCAACACAATGCATCACTGTGTCCAACACAATGCATAACTGTGTCCAACACTAAACAACACTGTTCAACACAATGCATCACTGTGTTCAACACTATGCATTACAGTGTCCAACACAATGCATAACTGTGTCCAACACAATGCATAACTGTGTCCAACACTAAACAACACTGTTCAACACAATGCATCACTGTGTTCAACACAATGGATTACAGTGTCCAACACAAAGCATCACTGTGTCCAACACAATGCATCACTGTTTCCAACACAATGCATAACTGTGTCCAACACAATGCATTACTGTTTCCAACACAATGCTTAACTATGTCCAACACTAAACAACACTGTTCAACACAATGCATCACTGTGTCCAACAAAATGCATAACTGTGTCCAACACTAAACAACACTGTTCAACACAATGCATTACTGTGTCCAACACAATGCATAACTGTGTCCAACACTAAACAACACTGTTCAACACAATGCATAACTGTGTTCAACACAATGCATTACAGTGTCCAGCACAATGCATCACTGTGTCAAAGACAATGCATCACTGTGTCTAACACAATGCATAACTGTGTCCAACACTAAACAACACTGTTCAACACAATGCATCACTGTGTTCAACACAATGGATTACAGTGTCCAACACAAAGCATCACTGTGTCCAACACAATGCATCACTGTTTCCAACACAATGCATAACTGTGTCCAACACAATGCATTACTGTTTCCAACACAATGCATAACTATGTCCAACACTAAACAACACTGTTCAACACATTGCATCACTGTGTCCAACAAAATGCATAACTGTGTCCAACACTAAACAACACTGTTCAACACAATGCATCACTGTGTTCAACACTATGCATTACAGTGTCCAACACAATGCATCACTGTGTCCAACACAATGGATAACTGTGTCCAACACAATGCATAACTGTGTCCAACACTAAACAACACTGTTCAAAACAATGCATCTCTGTGTTCAACACAATGGATTACAGTGTCCAACACAAAGCATCACTGTTTCCAACACAATGCATCAGTGTGTCCAACACAATGCATTACAGTTTCCAACACAATGCATAACTGTGTCCAACACTAAACAACACTGTTCAACACAATGGATCACTGTGTTCAACACAATGCATAACCGTGTCCAACACTAAACAACACTGTTCAACACAATGCATTACTGTGTCCAACACAATGCAAAACTGTGTCCAACACTAAACAACACTGTTCAACACAATGCATCGCTGTGTTCAACACAATGCATTACAGTGTCCAACACAATGCATCACTGTGTCAAAGACAATGCATCACTGTGTCCAACACAATGCATAACTGTGTCCAACACTAAACAACACTGTTCAACGCAATGCATTACTGTGTCCAACATCATACATCAGTGTGTCCAACACTAAACATCACTGTTCAACACAATGCATTACTGTGTCCAACATCATACATCAGTGTGTCCAACACTAAACATCACTGTTCAACACAATGCATTACTGTGTCCAACACTAAACAGCACTGTTCAACACTATGCATCACTGTGTCTAACACTAAACAACACTGTTCAACACTTTGCATCACTGTTCAACACAATGCATTACTGTGTCCAACACTAAACAACACTGTTCAACACAATGCATCACTGTGTCCAAAACTAAACAACACTGTTCAACACTATGCATCACTGTGTCTAACACAGTGCATTACTGTGTCTAACACTAAATAACAGTGTTCAACACAATACATCACTGTGTCAAACACAATGCATTACTGTGTCCAACACCATACATCACTGTGTCCAACACTAAACAACACTGTTCAACACAATGCATTACTGTGTCCAACACTAAACATCACTGTTCAACACAATGCATTACTGTTTCCAACATCATACATCAGTGTGTCCAACACTAAACAACTCTGTTCAACACAATGCATCACTGTGTCCAACACTAAACAACACTGTTCAACACAATGCATAACTGTGTCCAACACAATGCATAACTGTGTCCAACACTAAACAACACTGTTCAACACAATGCATCACTGTGTCCAACACAATGCATAACTGTGTCCAACACTAAACAACACTGTTCAACACAATGCATCACTGTGTTCAACACTATGCATTACAGTGTCCAACACAATGCATCACTGTGTCCAACACAATGCATAACTGTGTCCAACACTAAACAACACTGTTCAACACAATGCATCACTGTGTTCAACACAATGGATTACAGTGTCCAACACAAAGCATCACTGTGTCCAACACAATGCATCACTGTTTCCAACACAATGCATAACTGTGTCCAACACAATGCATTACTGTTTCCAACACAATGCATAACTATGTCCAACACTAAACAACACTGTTCAACACAATGCATCACTGTGTCCAACAAAATGCATAACTGTGTCCAACACTAAACAACACTGTTCAACACAATGCATTACTGTGTCCAACACAATGCATAACTGTGTCCAACACTAAACAACACTGTTCAACACAATGCATAACTGTGTTCAACACAATGCATTACAGTGTCCAGCACAATGCATCACTGTGTCAAAGACAATGCATCACTGTGTCTAACACAATGCATAACTGTGTCCAACACTAAACAACACTGTTCAACACAATGCATCACTGTGTTCAACACAATGGATTACAGTGTCCAACACAAAGCATCACTGTGTCCAACACAATGCATCACTGTTTCCAACACAATGCATAACTGTGTCCAACACAATGCATTACTGTTTCCAACACAATGCATAACTATGTCCAACACTAAACAACACTGTTCAACACAATGCATCACTGTGTTCAACACTATGCATTCCAGTGTCCAACACAATGCATAACTGTGTCCAACACAATGCATAACTGTGTCCAACACAATGCATAACTGTGTCCAACACTAAACAACACTGTTCAAAACAATGCATCTCTGTGTTCAACACAATGGATTACAGTGTCCAACACAAAGCATCACTGTTTCCAACACAATGCATCAGTGTGTCCAACACAATGCATTACAGTTTCCAACACAATGCATAACTGTGTCCAACACTAAACGACACTGTTCAACACAATGCATCACTGTGTTCAACACAATGCATAACCGTGTCCAACACTAAACAACACTGTTCAACACAATGCATTACTGTGTCCAACACAATGCAAAACTGTGTCCAACACTAAACAACACTGTTCAACACAATGCATCGCTGTGTTCAACACAATGCATTACAGTGTCCAACACAATGCATCACTGTGTCAAAGACAATGCATCACTGTGTCCAACACAATGCATAACTGTGTCCAACACTAAACAACACTGTTCAACGCAATGCATAACTGTGTTCAACACAATGCATTACAGTGTCCAACACAATGCATCACTGTGTCCAACAAAATGCATAACTGTGTCCAACACTAAACAACACTGTTCAACACAATGCATTACTGTGTCCAACACCATACATTACTGTGTCCAACACGAAACAACACTGTTCAACACAATGCATTACTGTGTCAAACACTAAACATCACTGTTCAACACAATGCATTACTGTGTCCAACATCATACATCAGTGTGTCCAACACTAAACATCACTGTTCAACACAATGCATTACTGTGTCCAACACTAAACAGCACTGTTCAACACTATGCATCACTGTGTCTAACACTAAACAACACTGTTCAACACTTTGCATCACTGTTCAACACAATGCATTACTGTGTCCAACACTAAACAACACTGTTCAACACAATGCATCACTGTGTCCAAAACTAAACAACACTGTTCAACACTATGCATCACTGTGTCTAACACAGTGCATTACTGTGTCTAACACTAAATAACAGTGTTCAACACAATACATCACTGTGTCAAACACAATGCATTACTGTGTCCAACACCATACATCACTGTGTCCAACACTAAACAACACTGTTCAACACAATGCATTACTGTGTCCAACACTAAACATCACTGTTCAACACAATGCATTACTGTTTCCAACATCATACATCAGTGTGTCCAACACTAAACAACTCTGTTCAACACAATGCATCACTGTGTCCAACACTAAACAACACTGTTCAACACAATGCATAACTGTGTCCAACACAATGCATAACTGTGTCCAACACTAAACAACACTGTTCAACACAATGCATCACTGTGTCCAACACAATGCATAACTGTGTCCAACACTAAACAACACTGTTCAACACAATGCATCACTGTGTTCAACACTATGCATTACAGTGTCCAACACAATGCATCACTGTGTCCAACACAATGCATAACTGTGTCCAACACTAAACAACACTGTTCAACACAATGCATCACTGTGTTCAACACAATGGATTACAGTGTCCAACACAAAGCATCACTGTGTCCAACACAATGCATCACTGTTTCCAACACAATGCATCACTGTGTCCAACAAAATGCATAACTGTGTCCAACACTAAACAACACTGTTCAACACAATGCATTACTGTGTCCAACACAATGCATAACTGTGTCCAACACTAAACAACACTGTTCAACACAATGCATAACTGTGTTCAACACAATGCATTACAGTGTCCAGCACAATGCATCACTGTGTCAAAGACAATGCATCACTGTGTCTAACACAATGCATAACTGTGTCCAACACTAAACAACACTGTTCAACACAATGCATCACTGTGTTCAACACAATGGATTACAGTGTCCAACACAAAGCATCACTGTGTCCAACACAATGCATCACTGTTTCCAACACAATGCATAACTGTGTCCAACACAATGCATTACTGTTTCCAACACAATGCATAACTTTGTCCAACACTAAACAACACTGTTCAACACATTGCATCACTGTGTCCAACAAAATGCATAACTGTGTCCAACACTAAACAACACTGTTCAACACAATGCATTACTGTGTCCAACACAATGCATAACTGTGTCCAACACTAAACAACACTGTTCAACACAATGCATCACTGTGTTCAACACAATGCATTACAGTGTCCAGCACAATGCATCACTGTGTCAAAGACAATGCATCACTGTGTCCAACACAATGCATAACTGTGTCCAACACTAAACAACACTGTTCAACACAATGCATAACTGTGTTCAACACAAAGCATTACAGTGTCCAACACAATGCATCACTGTGTCCAACAAAATGCATAACTGTGTCCAACACTAAACACCAGTGTTCAACACAATGCATTACTGTGTCCAACACCATACATCACTGTGTCCAACACTAAACAACACTGTTCAACACAATGCATTACTGTGTCAAACACTACACATCACTGTTCAACACAATGCATTACTGTGTCCTACATCATACATCAGTGTGTCCAACACTAAACATCACTGTTCAACACAATGCATCACTGTGTCCAACACTAAACAACACTGTTCAACACTATGCATCACTGTGTCCAACACTAAACAACACTGTTCAACACTTTGCATCACTGTGTCCAACACAGTGCATTACTGTGTCCAACACTAAACAACACTGTTCAACACAATGCATCACTGTGTCCAAAACTAAACAACACTGTTAAACACTATGCATCACTGTGTCTAACACAGTGCATTACTGTGTCTAACACTAAATAACAGTGTTCAACACAATACATCACTGTGTCAAACACAATGCATTACTGTGTCCAACACTTAACAACACTGTTCAACACTATGCATCACTGTGCCCAACACCAAACAACACTGTTCAACACTATGCATCACTGTGTCCAACACAGTGCATTACTGTGTCCAACACAGTGCATTACTGTGTCCAACACTAAACAACACTGTTCAACACAATGCATTACTGTGTCCAACACTAAACAACACTGTTCAACACCATGCATTACTGTGTCCAACACTAAACAACACTGTTCAACACAATGCATCACTGTGTCCAACACTAAACAACACTGTTCAACACCATGCATTACTGTGTCCAACACTAAACAACACTGTTCAACAGAATGCATCACTGTGTCCAACACAACGCATAACTGTGTCCAACACTAAACAACGCTCTTCAACACAATGCATCACTGTGTTCAACACAATGCATTACAGTGTCCAAGAAAATGCAGCACTGTGTCCAACACAATGCATCACTGTGTCCAACACTAAACAACACTGTTCAACACTATGCATCACTGTGTCCAATACAATGCATTACTGTGTCCTACATTGTGTTCAACACAACAACACTGTCAAACACAAAGCAACACAGAGTCATATATATAATTCATTCAAACATTTAATTAAGAATACGTTTTACCTTAGGGATAAGCTGGGCATTTAATAACTGGACCAACAACGTACAGCGTGGGTGACGCCATTTCTTGCAAATACGAAAACAACGGAGATAGCTCCCGTTTTAAATTAGAGTGACCTCCCTTTCCCAATATGAACCACTGATAATGCGGTTTCGCCATGGTTTCTAAAAAAGATTGCTGAAAATCACCAATCAGATCCACCATCCACATCAATTGCCTCCTACAAAGCACAGAGCATGTTCCTTGATCACCACACAACACTCACATGACACTGACTTGGCCATCTCACCGAGCGCTGTTCTTTTCCTCGCTCTCCCTCTTGATAAATACAGTTTTCTTTTTCATTTCGGAACCACCTCCACCTGGATCCTTTCTCTTCTTCTTTTCAGTCTTCTTTCCCCCATCAATGTTTTGTTTACCTCCATCAATGTTTTGTTTACCTCCATCGATGTTTAACCTGGGCCGTTCAGTTGGGTAACTGTCAATTGGTTTGGCCAGATGTTCCAGTATTTTGGAAACCCCTACTTTGCGTGGTTCTGTGGAAGAACCTGCGGAATTGGGCGCGATGCTGAGAGGACGGGAACTAAATTGCGGCAACTTCGGGACCCGCTCCGGAACAGTCGTTACATGCTCATTAAACTGGGTTGTCGGGGTAACAGTCACTGTGGCATTTGCCAATGCCTTTGTTGCAGAATCTACATGTGGTGAATTCAGCACTCGTTGACGCAACTTGGCAGCTATGGCTGAATTAGCTATTGATTTCACTGGATTTGTTTCTGCAGTAGAAGATCCAGACTGGGATTTAGAACTACTTTCCGGTCTGGATTTTGGAATGGGTGTTGATTTGGGTTTTGAATTAAGAAGTGTTTCTGTGACAGGATGAGAAGGTTGTTCCTTTGTTGAAGAAATGGCGTCAGGTATAGAGGAGGTAACTTGTGTGTCTCCATTGCCCATCTTCTTGGTTGCGGATGCTGTACATGTTGCACTTCCATCAGCCTGACGTTTGGTTTTCTTAAGTGATTTTTCAGCTGCAGTTTTTTTCAGACACATTCTGTGACTGCTGCACAGGCAGTTCTGCAAGCCTCATCGCGGGGGAAGGGGAAGCAATTTGGAAACGTCAGCCATATTTAATTCAGTGGATCTCAAACTAGGTGTTCGCTCAACAGCCTGAGCTTATTTATTACTGTTCCCTTTCTCCTAATCTTTTCCCTTAAACTCATCTGCTACCACAGAATTAAACTCGGGGGACCTGGACGCTGTCCTTGATACAAATGATGATGGCCTCTTTTCCATTACCACTGCCGTCTTGTCCATGATGCTGTTGCCAACGGTTACTCGGGGCACAGTTTCGGGAGGCTTCACAGCACTACTCTGAGTGAGGCTCACTTCATTGTCAGCAGCCAGTGATGAGGAAGCTCGGACAAACGTTGCCACGGGGGCAGTTTGTGCGGTGCCCTTCTGCTTGGTTGCGGGATTGCGGAGGGGAACAGCATGATTCCACACCCCGACTGCCGGGTCAGGCAGGTACACACTGACCTGCAACAACACAATACAACTTTCAGGAGTGAGCTTAACACTGCTTTGAAGCTTCATGTTGGAGGATTTGATTGTTTGTTGTTTAACAACACTCAACAATATTCCAGCTATATGAATAAATAATCGAACCTGGACCAGACAATCCAGTGATTGATATCATGAGCATCAATCCACGCAATTGGGATACGAAGACATGCATCGACAAAGTTAGTGAGCCTGACCACGCGATCCCGTTAGTCGCCTCTTACGACAAGCACAGTCGCCTTTTACGGCAATCACGGGTTGCTGAATACCTATTCTACCCCGGATCTTTACGGGTCTAATTTTGGGAGGAATGTCTGTCTTAGACTTTACCAATTTGCTGAAACATATGAGCGCGAATTGCAGAATATGGCGTCCACAAATTTGGAAGCATTATCGCATGTTTCCCAGCATGCAACCCTGCATAGTATGTGCTGCTTCGGACACCTGGGTCCCAGGGCAAGTCTGGACCTGACAATCCAGTGACCAACAACATAAGCATCAATCTATACAATTGGGATACAAATACATGCATCAAACAAATCAACAAGTCTGACCACCCGATCCATTCTGCTGCAACTTACAACAAGGATAGGTTGATGGGGACTTACATTCTAACCCTGAATCCCTTGATCCGTGCTTGAGCGGGACTTTCATGATACCAAAGACCATCTGGCAATGGGGGATTATTTCACACAACGGTCACATACCTTCGAGGCTGGAGACGATGTTCCACTCCCCTCCTCATCATTCCACTCCGATGCCCGACTCAGCATCTTCGTGATCAGACTGAAGTTGCGGGCTTGAGCTGCCATGATGGCTGTGCTGCCTGCATAGTTCAACACGTCAGGGTTAGCTCCCCTCTTCAGAAGCATCTCTACCATGTCTATTTCATTGTTCTCAGCCGCGTGGAACATTGGTGTGCGTCCACTCTTGCCATCCTGGGATCAAACAATTAGTCATATCATCATGTTAAATGACTGTTTTGCTTTTTTTTTGTTATTGAACGCCGCACTCAGCAATATTCCTGCTATATGACGGTGGTCTGTAAATTATCGAGTCTGGACCAGACAATCCTATATGTAAACATAAACGTTAACAATGGAATATATAATGCACTAAATGTGAACGTTTAAGTACTGTAGCTAAAATGGATAGAATTATCATAAATATACCCGCATGTTAACAGAAATCTGCGGGCCACAGTAACTTGATAGCAGTCCGCTTTTCCCTGACGACGGTCTGCTATCTATTCATTGACGTCACATTTCTTGTTTGTGACGTCATCCTATAGTATGTTCTATAACGTTGCTATTTGTAACTCAGTGACCTCCGCTGTAAGCTTTTTTTCTCTATACTTTTTTTTATATAAATAAAGTAACGAGCGTGGTTTCTTTAATAAATAATGTCTCTGCTCATCACAATTAATGATATTAAAACACAAAACAGTGTCGAATAACGAATTTCTGTACCAGAACTTCAATGTGAAATATGTGAGGTGGGTGTTTGAAATTCAAAATGGCTGTCACTGACGGTATTTGAGCTCATGTGGGGTCAGTAGTTCTGCTCTCTGCTTGGTCAATCTCACTTTGAGGCATAATAAATCACAATATACAGCAAGGATGATATGGTGAAGTTGACATCAATGATAAGTGAATATATCACAATACACAGCAAAGATGATATGGTGATGTTAACATCTTTCATACAGGAATATATCACAATACACAGCAAGCATGATATAGGGATGTTAACATATTTGATACGGGAATATATCATAATACACCGCAAAGATGATACCAGGGATGTTAACATCTTTGATACAGGAATATATCACAATGCACAGTAAGGAGGATATGGTGATGTTAACATCTTTGATACCGGAATATATCACAATACACCGCAAAGATGATATGGTGATGTTAACATCTTTGATACAGGAATATATCACAATACACAGCAAGGAGGATATGGTGAAGTGGACATCATTTATACAGGAATGTATCACAATACACCGAAAGGATGATATGGTGATGTTAACATCTTTGATACAGGAATATATCACAATACACCGCAAAGATGATATGGTGATGTTAACATCTTTAATGCCGGAATAAATCACAATACACAGCAAGGAGGATATGGTGATTATAACATCATTTATACAGGAATATATCACAATACACAGCTAGGAGGATATGGTGATTATAACATCATTTATACAGGAATATATCACAATACACAGCAAGGAGGATATGGTGAAGTGGACATCATTTATACAGGAATATATCACAATACACAGCAAGAATGATATGGTGATAATAACATCTTTGATACAGGAATATATCACAATACACAGCAAGGAGGATATGGTGAAGTGGACATCATTTATACAGGAATGTATCACAATATACCGAAAGGATGATATGGTGATGTTAACATCTTTGATACAGGAATATATCACAATACACAGCAAGGAGGATATGGTGAAGTGGACATCATTTATACAGGAATGTATCACAATACACCGAAAGGATGATATGGTGATGTTAACATCTTTGATAAGGGAATATATCACAATACACAGCAAGGATGATATGGTGATGTTAACATCTTTCATACAGGAATATATCACAATACACAGCAAGCATGATATAGGGATGTTAACATATTTGATACGGGAATATATCATAATACACCGCAAAGATGATACCAGGGATGTTAACATCTTTGATACAGGAATATATCACAATGCACAGTAAGGAGGATATGGTGATGTTAACATCTTTGATACCGGAATATATCACAATACACCGCAAAGATGATATGGTGATGTTAACATCTTTGATACAGGAATATATCACAATACACAGCAAGGAGGATATGGTGAAGTGGACATCATTTATACAGGAATGTATCACAATACACCGAAAGGATGATATGGTGATGTTAACATCTTTGATACAGGAATATATCACAATACACCGCAAAGATGATATGGTGATGTTAACATCTTTAATGCCGGAATAAATCACAATACACAGCAAGGAGGATATGGTGATTATAACATCATTTATACAGGAATATATCACAATACACAGCAAGGAGGATATGGTGAAGTGGACATCATTTATACAGGAATATATCACAATACACAGCAAGAATGATATGGTGATGATAACATCTTTGATACAGGAATATATCACAATACACAGCAAGGAGGATATGGTGAAGTGGACATCATTTATACAGGAATGTATCACAATACACCGAAAGGATGATATGGTGATGTTAACATCTTTGATACAGGAATATATCACAATACACAGCAAGGAGGATATGGTGAAGTGGACATCATTTATACAGGAATGTATCACAATACACCGAAAGGATGATATGGTGATGTTAACATCTTTGATAAGGGAATATATCACAATACACAGCAAGGATGATATGGTGATGTTAACATCTTTCATACAGGAATATATCACAATACACAGCAAGCATGATATAGGGATGTTAACATATTTGATACGGGAATATATCATAATACACCGCAAAGATGATACCAGGGATGTTAACATCTTTGATACAGGAATATATCACAATGCACAGTAAGGAGGATATGGTGATGTTAACATCTTTGATACCGTAATATATCATAATACACAGCAAGGATGATATGGTGATATTAACATCTTTGATACAGGATTCATAATACACAGCAAGGATAATATGGTGAAGTGGACATCATTTATACAGGAATATATCACGATACACAGCAAGCATGATATGGTGATTATAACACCATTTTACAGGAATATATCAAAATACACAACAAGGATGATATGGTGATGTTGAGTTCCTTGAAAAAAGCATGATATGATGATGTCAAAATGTACATGAATATTCACCAATCAATGATGTTGAAAGTATGCTCTTATAATCATATTCACATTCTTTCATATCTAAATCAGATATATAAAGAATTCCTTCAAGACAAATGTAATAAATCTGCAATCCAAGTTTATAATCAAACCATGTTATAATTTTGATTCAAGACGGTAGGGGTGGAATTCAAAATCTCGTGCTCGCTAACGCTACACAAAGATCTGTTGACATCCAATTACAAGTCACGTAACAGGAAGTCGATATAAGCCAGAAAGAAGATTTCTCGAACTTTCAGGCAGTAGTTTCAAACTGGCGACTCCCATTCCTCAATACACTTTAAAATATTTTGACAAAGTTCTCTATTCAAAACTTAAAAACTAAACAGAAGAAAAATCTGGAATCTCTCATCGATGACAGAGATTGTATCGCAGTTCTTCCCACCGGCTATATGGAAGGTCTCGCTCCGTTTCCAATATCCATCCACCTAGAGTGAGTGAGTGAGTGAGTGAGTGTGGTTTTACGCCGCATTTAGCAATATTCCAGCAACATCACGGCCGGGGACACCAGAAATGGGCTTCACACATTGTACCCGGCCCATGTCGGGAATCGAACCCCGGTCTTCGGCGTGACGAGCGAACGCTTTAACCACTAGGCTACCCGACCGCCCCCTATCCCACTAGAGCGACAAGTCAACCATGATGTTAATTTAGCTTGTAACTGTCGCTCGGAATGCGTCGTGTTAACATTTTCGAGGTTACATGATTAGTAAACTAATGCAAACTTTCACTGATTGGTCGGATGAAAAGACTTCTGACGTGAACCCATGTGGGATGTCCTCAGGTCTTTGTGTCGTGGTAGCGAGCGATAGGATCTGATTTTAATGAGATTGTTAGGAACATAAAACAAAACTTATGTGGGAGGAAAGTTAACTTTTTATTCTTCGGGGAAACGATCTGCTTGAGATGAATTAAAAACAAATTTTATGAAGACGAATATCTGATTTTGTAATCGTAAAAATATTCTTTAAAAAAGAAACACTTTAAACCCCCGAATGAGGATAACGATATCAAATGATATGAAAGAACTGTTAATACGTCAACATATATGCATTAATCAAATGCAGTGGTTGAGTATATCCTAGATCTAATTCAGAGATGTATTTGCTCATAAATGGCGATCCTCCAATCCCCTCCGCAAGTGTTCGCTGGGTCCGCTGCACAGGGGAAGTTGCACTGGTCATTGGCCACCCGTGCGTAGCCACTCTTGATCATGTTACCGCAGCGACATTCTCGTCCCGCCTTCAAAACAAAGCATGCGACTGACAAATTTGGAGATTTATTTAACGGTATTGATTTAATGGGAGTGAGTAAGTCCAAAGTTCAAATGTCATAGTGGCTGTGTTAATGTGTCATCAGTTAACTCACATCCACTTCAGTTGAGGGTGTCCACAAATACAACTACATTATAATCCTGCTCAGCCAGTCAGTCAGTACCTAGGTTGATAGGAGGGTAGGTGGATAGTTATAAATACAATATTAGAATCCTACTCAGCCAGTCAGTCAGTACCTAGGTTGATAGGAGGGTAGGTGGATAGTTATAAATACAATATTAGAATCCTGCTCAGTCAGTCAGTCAGTACCTAGGTTGATAGGAGGGTAGGTGTATAGTTATAAATACAATATTATAATCCTGCTCAGCCAGTCAGTCAGTGCGGAAGTAGGTAGGAGGGTAGGTGGATAGTTATAAATACAATATTAGAATCCTACTCAGCCAGTCAGTCAGTACGTTGGTTGATAGGAGGGTAGGTGGATAGTTATAAATACAATATTAGAATCCTGCTCAGTCAGTCTGTCAGTACCTAGGTTGATAGGAGGGTAGGTGTATAGTTATAAATGCAATATTATAATCCTGCTCAGCCAGTCAGTCACTACGTAGGTAGGTAGGAGGGTAAGTGGATAGTTATAAATACAATATTAGAATCCTCCTCAGCCATTCAGTCAGTAGGTGGGTAGGTAGGAGGATAGGTGGACAGATATAAATACATTATCATAATCCTGCTCAGCCAGTCAGTCAGTACGTAGGTAGGTAGGAGGGTAGGTGGATAGTTATAAATACAATATTAGAATCCTGCTCAGCCAGTCAGTCAGTACGTAGGTAGGTAGGAGGGTAGGTGGACAGATATAAATACATTATCATAATCCTCCTCAGCCAGTCAGTCAGTACGTAGGTAGGTAGGAGGGTAGGTGGATACTTATCAATACAATATTATAATCCTGCTCAGCCAGTCAGTCAGTACGTAGGTAGGAGGGTAGGAGGGTAGGTGGATAGTTATGAATACAATATTAGAATCCTGCTCAGCCAGTCAGTCAGTATGTAGGTAGGTAGGAGGATAGGTGGACAGATATAAATACATTATCATAATCCTGCTCAGCCAGTCAGTCAGTACGTAGGTAGGTAGGAGGGTAGGTGGATACTTATCAATACAATATTATAATCCTGCTCAGCCAGCCAGTCAGTACGTACGTAGGAGGGTAGGAGGGTAGGTGGATAGTTATAAATACAATATAAGAATCCTTTTCAGCCAGTCTGTCAGTACCTAGGTTGATAGGAGGGTAGGTGTATAGTTATAAATACAATATTATAATCCTTTTCAGCCAGTCAGTCAGTACGTAGGTAGGTAGGAGGGTAGGTGGATAATTATGAATACAATATTAGAATCCTTCTCAGCCAGTCAGTCAGTACGTAGGTAGGTAGGAGGATAGGTGGACAGATATAAATACAATATTAGAATCCTGCTCAGCCAGCCAGTCAGTATGAAGGTAGGTAGGAGGGTAGGTTGATAGTTATAAATACAATATTATAATCGTGCTCAGCCAGTCAGTGCCTAGGTTGGTAGGAGGGTAGGTGGATAGTTATAAATACAAAATTATAATCCTGCATAGCTAGTCAGTCAGTACGTACGTACATGTAGGTAGGTAGAAGGGTAGCTGGATAGTTATAAATACAATATTATAACCCTGCTCAGCCAGTCAGTCAGTACGTAGGTAGGTAGGAGGGTAGGTGGATAGTTATAAAAACAATATTAGAATCCTGCTCAGCAAGTCAGTCAGTACGTAGATAGGTAGGAGGGTAGCTGGATAGTTATAAATACAATATTATAATCCTACTCAGCCAGTCAGTACGTAGGTAGGTAGGAGGATAGGTGGATAGATATAAATACAATATTAGAATCCTGCACAGCTAGTCAGTCAGTACGTAGATAGGTTGGAGGGTAGTTGGATAGTTATAAATACAATATTATAAACCTTCTTAGCCAGTCAGTCAGTACGTAGGTAGGTAGGAGGGTAGGGGGATAGTTATAAATACAATATTAGCATCCTGCTCAGCCAGTCAGTCAGTACCTAGGTAGGTAGGAGGGTAGATGTATAGTTATAAAAACAATATTTTAATCCTTCTCAGCCAGTCAGTCACTACGTAGGTAGGTAGGAGGGTAGCTGGATAGTTATAAATACAATATTATAATCCTGCTCAGCCAGTCAATCAGTACGTAGATAAGTTGGAGTGTAGGTGGATAGTTATAAAAACAATATTATAATCCTTCTCAGCCAGTCAGTCAGTACGTAGGTAGGTAGGAGGGTAGCTGGATAGTTATAAATACAATATTAGAATCCTGCTCAGCCAGTCAGTCAGTACGTAGGTAGGTAGGAGGGTAGGTGGATAGTTATAAATACAATATTAGCATCCTGCTCAGCCAGTCAGTCAGTACGTAGGTAGGTAGGAGGGTAGATGTATAGTTATAAAAACAATATTTTAATCCTTCTCAGCCAGTCAGTCACTACGTAGGTAGGTAGGAGCGTAGCTGGATAGTTATAAATACAATATTAGAATCCTGTTCAGCCAGTCAGTCAGTACGTAGGTAGGTAGGAGGGTAGCTGGATAGTTATAAATACAATATTATAATCCTGCTCAGCCAGTCAATCAATACGTAGATAGGTTGGAGGGTAGTTGGATAGTTATAAATACAATGTTATAATCCTTCTCAGCCAGTCAGTCAGTACGTAGGTAGGTAGGAGGGTAGCTGGATAGTTATAAATACAATATTAGAATCCTGCTCAGCCAGTCTGTCAGTACGTAGGTAGGTAGGAGGGTAGCTGGATAGTTATAAATACAATATTAGAATCCTGCTCAGCCAGTCAGTCAGTACGTAGGTAGGTAGGAGGGTAGGGGGATAGTTATAAATACAATATTAGCATCCTGCTCAGCCAGTCAGTCAGTAACTAGGTAGGTAGGAGGGTAGAGGTATAGTTATAAAAACAATATTTTAATCCTTCTCAGCCAGTCAGTCACTACGTAGGTAGGTAGGAGGGTAGCTGGATAGCTATAAATACAATATTATAATCCTGCTCAGCCAGTCAATCAGTACGTAGATAAGTTGGAGTGTAGTTGGATAGTTATAAAAACAATATTATAATCCTTCTCAGCCAGTCAGTCAGTACGTAGGTAGGTAGGAGGGTAGGTGGATAGTTATAAATACAATATAAGAATCCTGCTCAGCCAGTCAGTCAGTACGTAGGTAGGTAGGAGGGTAGGTGGATAGTTATAAATACAATATTAGAATCCTGCTCAGCCAGTCAGTAAGTAGGTAGGTAGGAGGGTAGTTGGATAGTTATAAACACAATATCAGAATCCTGCTCAGCCAGTCAGTCAGTACGTAGGTAGGTAGGAGGGTAGTTGGATAGTTATAAATACAATATTATAATCCTGTTCAGTCAGTACGTAGGTATGTAGGAGGGTAGGTTGATAGTTATAAATACAATATTAGAATCCTGCACAGCTAGTCAGTCAGTACGTAGGTAGGTAGGAGGGTAGGTGGATAGTTCTAAATACAAAATGATGATACTGTTCAGCCAGTCAGTCAGTACGTAGGTAGGAGGGTAGGTTGATAGTTATAAATACAATATTATAATCCTGCTCAGCCAGTCAGTCAGTACGTAGGTAGGTAGGAGGGTAGGTTGATAGTTATAAATACAATATTATAATCCTGTTCAGTCAGTACGTAGGTAGGTAGGAGGGTAGGTAGATAGTTATAAATACAATATTATAATCCTGCTCAGTACAAAGTACCACCCACCTCTAGTCCAAAGAAGGAGTAGTATTTCTGAATGCAGTAAAGTTGACACAGTTCAACCGTCATCGTTCCATCTTGGAATTTGTCGTCGGGAAGTACCCGGTCGAAGTCATCGATGTAGCAGCCCCTATATACAGGATCTACATGAGAAACATTAGATATTATATGTTCACATATCAGCCCCTATATACAGGATCTACAAGAAGAACATTAGACATTACATGTTCACATAGCAGCCCTATAACAGGATCTACAAGGGAAACATCAGACATTACATGTTCACATAGCAGCCCCTATATACAGGATCTACAAGGGAAACATTAGACATTACATGTTCACATAGCAGCCCTATATACAGGACCCACAAGGGAAACATTAGACATTACATGTTCACATAGCAGCCCTATACACAGGACTAAAAGGGAAACATTATACATGACATGTTCACATTGCAGCCCTATAGACAGGACCCACAAAGGAAACATTAGACATTACATATTCACATAGCAGCCCCTATATACAGGATCTACAAGGGAAACATCAGACATTACAGGTTCACATAGCAGCCCTATATACAGGACAACAAGGGAAACATCAGACATTACATGTTCACATAGCAGCCCTATACACAGGACTACAAGGAAAACATCAGACATTACATGTTCACATATCAGCCCTATATACAGGATTTCAAGGGAAACATTAGACATTACATGTTCACATAGCAGCCCTATACACAGGACTACAAGGGAAACATTAGACATTACATGTTCACATAGCAGCCCCTATTTACAGGACTACAAGGAAAACATTAGACATTATATGTTCACATATCACCCCTATACACAGGACTACAAAGGAAACATTAGATATTACATGTTCACATAGCAGCCCCTATACACAGGACTACAAGGGAAACATTAGACATTACATGTTCACATAGCAGCCCCTATATACAGGATCTACAAGGGAAACATTAGACATTACATGTTCACATAACAGCCTCTATACACAGGACTAAAAGGGAAACATTAGACATTACATGTTCACATAGCAGCCCTATATACATGACTACAAGAGAAACATTAGACATTACATGTTCACATAGCAGCCCCTATACACAGGACTAAAAGAAAACATTAGACATTAAATGTTCACATATCAGCCCGGATACCCAGGACTACAAGTGAAACATTAGACATTACATGTTCACATAGCAGCCCCTATATACAGGACTACAAGGAAAACATTAGACATTACATGTTCACATAGCAGCCCTATACACAGGACTACAAGGGAAACATTAGACATTACATGTTCACATAGCAGCCCCTATATAAAGGATCTACAAGGGAAACATTAGACATTACATGTTCACATAGCAGCCCTATATACAGGACTAGCAGGGAAACATTTGACATTTAATGTTCACATAGCAGCCCTATACACAGGACTAAAAGGAAAACATTAGACATTACATGTTCACATAGCAGCCCTATACACAGGACTAAAAGGAAAACATTTGACATTACATGTTCACATAGCAGCCCTATATACAGGACTACAAGGGAAACATTAGACATTACATGTTCACATAGCAGCCCCTATATACAGGATCTACAAGGTAAACATTAGACATTACATGTTCACATAGCAGCCCTATACACAGGACCCACAAGAGAAACATTAGACATTTAATGTTCACATAGCAGCCCTATAGACAAGACTACAAGGGAATGATTTGACATTTAATGTTCACATAGCAGCCCTATATACAGGACTACAAGGAAAATATTAGACATTAAATGTTCACATACAGCAGCCCTATATACAGGACTACAAGGGAAACATTAGACATTACATGTTCACATAACAGCCCTATACACAGGACTACAAGGGAAACATTAGACATTACATGTTCACATAGCAGCCCTATACACAGGACTACAAATGAAACATTAGACATTACATGTTCACATAGCAGCCCTATACACAGGACTACAAGGGAAACATTAGACATTACATGTTCACATAGCAGCCCTATACACAGGACTACAAGGGAAACATTAGACATTACATGTTCACATAGCAGCCCCTATTTACAGGACTACAAGGAAAACATTAGACATTATATGTTCACATATCACCCCTATACACAGGACTACAAAGGAAACATTAGACATTACATGTTCACATAGCAGCCCCTATACACAGGACTACAAGGGAAACATTAGACATTACATGTTCACATAGCAGCCCCTATATACAGGATCTACAAGGGAAACATTAGACATTACATGTTCACATAACAGCCTCTATACACAGGACTAAAAGGGAAACATTAGACATTACATGTTCACATAGCAGCCCTATATACATGACTACAAGAGAAACATTAGACATTACATGTTCACATAGCAGCCCCTATACACAGGACTAAAAGAAAACATTAGACATTAAATGTTCACATATCAGCCCGGATACCCAGGACTACAAGTGAAACATTAGACATTACATGTTCACATAGCAGCCCCTATATACAGGACTACAAGGAAAACATTAGACATTACATGTTCACATAGCAGCCCTATACACAGGACTACAAGGGAAACATTAGACATTACATGTTCACATAGCAGCCCCTATATAAAGGATCTACAAGGGAAACATTAGACATTACATGTTCACATAGCAGCCCTATATACAGGACTAGCAGGGAAACATTTGACATTTAATGTTCACATAGCAGCCCTATACACAGGACTAAAAGGAAAACATTAGACATTACATGTTCACATAGCAGCCCTATACACAGGACTAAAAGGAAAACATTTGACATTACATGTTCACATAGCAGCCCTATATACAGGACTACAAGGGAAACATTAGACATTACATGTTCACATAGCAGCCCCTATATACAGGATCTACAAGGTAAACATTAGACATTACATGTTCACATAGCAGCCCTATACACAGGACCCACAAGAGAAACATTAGACATTTAATGTTCACATAGCAGCCCTATAGACAAGACTACAAGGGAATGATTTGACATTTAATGTTCACATAGCAGCCCTATATACAGGACTACAAGGAAAATATTAGACATTAAATGTTCACATACAGCAGCCCTATATACAGGACTACAAGGGAAACATTAGACATTACATGTTCACATAACAGCCCTATACACAGGACTACAAGGGAAACATTAGACATTACATGTTCACATAGCAGCCCTATACACAGGACTACAAATGAAACATTAGACATTACATGTTCACATAGCAGCCCTATACACAGGACTACAAGGGAAACATTAGACATTACATGTTCACATAGCAGCCCTATACACAGGACTACAAGGGAAACAATAGACATTACATGTTCACATAGCAGCCCTATGCACAAGACTACAAGGGAAACATTAGACATTACATGTTCACATAGCAGCCCCTACTTACAGGACCAACAAAGGAAACATTAGACATTTAACGTTCACACAGGAGCTCTTATATACAGGATTACAAGGAAAACATTAGACATTTAATGTTCACATAGCAGCCCTATATACAGGACTACAAGGAAAACATTTGACATTACATGTTCACATAGCAGCCCTATATACAGGACTACAAGGGAAACATTAGACATTACATGTTCACATAGCATCCCCTATATACAGGACTACAAGGAAAACATTTGACATTACATGTTCTCATAGCAGCCCTATACACAGGACCCACAAGAGAAACATTAGACATTTAATGTTCACATAGCAGCCCTATACCCAGGACAACAAGGAAAACATTTGACATTACATGTTCACATAGCAGCCCCTATATACAGGACTACAAGGGAAACATTAGACATTACATGTTCACATAGCAGCCCTATATACAAGACTACAAGGGAAACATCAGACATTACATGTTCACATAGCAGCCCCTATATACAGGATCTACAAGGGAAACATTAGACATTACATGTTCACATAGCAGCCCTATACACAGGACCCACAAGAGAAACATTAGACATTTAATGTTCACATAGCAGCCCTATATACAGGACTACAAGGAAAACATTAGATATTATATGTTCACATATCAGCCCCTATATACAGGATCTACAAGAAGAACATTAGACATTACATGTTCACATAGCAGCCCCTATATAAAGGATCTACAAGGGAAACATTAGACATTTAATGTTTACATAGCAGCCCCTCTATACAGGACTGCAAGGGAAACATTAGATATCACATGTTCACATAGCAGCCCCTATATACAGGACTACAAGTGAAACATTGGACATTACATGTTCACATATCAGCCCCTATATACAGGACTACAAGGGAAACATTAGACATTTAATGTTCACATAGCAGCCCCTATATACAGGACTACAAGGAAAACATTTGACATTACATGTTCACATAGCAGCCCTATATACAGGACTACAAGGGAAACATCAGACATTACATGTTCACATAGCAGCCCTATACACAGGACTACAAGGAAAACTTTAGCCATTATATGTTCACATAACAGCCCCTATATACAGGATTACAAGCAAAACATTAGACATTAAATGTTCACATAACAGCCCCTATATACAGGACTACAAGGGAAACATCAGACATTACATGTTCACATAGCAGCCCTATATACAGGATTACAAGGAAAACTTTAGCCATTATATGTTCACATAACAGCCCCTATATACAGGACTACAAGGGAAACATCAGACATTACATGTTCACATAGCAGCCCTATATACAGGATTACAAGGAAAACATTAGACAATAAATGTTCACATAGCAACCCCTATACACAGGACCCACAAGGGAAACATTAGACATTACATGTTCACATAGCAGCCCTATATACAGTACTACAAGGGAAACATTAGACATTAAATGTTCACATATCAGCCCTATACACAGGACCCACAAGGGAAACATTAGACATTACATGTTCACAAAGCAGCCCCTATACACAGGACTACAAGGAAAACATTAGACATTACATGTTCACATAGCAGCCCTATATACAGGACTACAAGGGAAACATTAGACATTACATGTTCACATAGCAGCCCTATACACAGCACTACAAGGGAAACATTAGACATTACATGTTCACATAGCAGCCCCTATATACAGGATCTACAAGGGAAACATTAAACATTACATGTTCACATAGCAGCCCCTATATACAGGCTACAAGGGAAACATTAGACATTACATGTTCAGATAGCAGCCCTATATACAGGACTACAAGGGAAACATCAGACATTACATGTTCACATAGCAGCCCTATATACAGGACCCACAAGGGAAACATTAGACATTAAATGTTCACATATCAGCCCTATACACAGGACTTCAAGGAAAACATCAGACGTTACATGTTCACAAAGCAGCCCCTATACACAGGACTAAAAGGGAAACATTAGACATTACATGTTCACATATCAGCCCCTATATACAGGATCTACAAGGGAAACATTTGACATCCCATGTTCACATAGCAGCCCCTATAGACAGGACTACAAGGAAAACATTAGACATTACATGTTCACATAGCAGCCCTATATACAGGACTACAAGGGAAACATTAGACATTAAATGTTCACATAGCAGCCCTATATACAGGACTACAAGGGAAACATCAGACATTACATGTTCACATAGCAGCCCCATATACAGGACCCACAAGGGAAACATTAGACATTACATGTTCACATAGAAGCCCTATATACAGTACTACAAGGGAAACATCAGACATTACATGTTCACATAGCAGCCCTATATACAGGACCCACAAGGGAAACATTAGACATTACATGTTCACATATCAGCCGTATACACAGGACTACAAGGAAAACATCAGACGTTACATGTTCACAAAGCAGCCCCTATACACAGGACTACAAGGGAAACATTAGACATTACATGTTCACATATCAGCCCCTATATACAGGATCTACAAGGGAAACAATTGACATTACATGTTCACATAGCAGCCCCTATATACAGGACTACAAGGGAAACATCAGACATTACATGTTCACATAGCAGCCCTATATACAGGACCCACAAGGGAAACATTAGACATTAAATGTTCACATATCAGCCCTATACACAGGACTTCAAGGAAAACATCAGACGTTACATGTTCACAAAGCAGCCCCTATACACAGGACTAAAAGGGAAACATTAGACATTACATGTTCACATATCAGCCCCTATATACAGGATCTACAAGGGAAACATTTGACATCCCATGTTCACATAGCAGCCCCTATAGACAGGACTACAAGGAAAACATTAGACATTACATGTTCACATAGCAGCCCTATATACAGGACTACAAGGGAAACATTAGACATTAAATGTTCACATAGCAGCCCTATATACAGGACTACAAGGGAAACATCAGACATTACATGTTCACATAGCAGCCCCATATACAGGACCCACAAGGGAAACATTAGACATTACATGTTCACATAGAAGCCCTATATACAGTACTACAAGGGAAACATCAGACATTACATGTTCACATAGCAGCCCTATATACAGGACCCACAAGGGAAACATTAGACATTACATGTTCACATATCAGCCCTATACACAGGACTACAAGGAAAACATCAGACGTTACATGTTCACAAAGCAGCCCCTATACACAGGACTACAAGGGAAACATTAGACATTACATGTTCACATATCAGCCCCTATATACAGGATCTACAAGGGAAACAATTGACATTACATGTTCACATAGCAGCCCCTATAGACAGGACTACAAGGAAAACATTAGACATTACATGTTCACATATCACCCCTATACACAGGACTACAAGGGAAACATTAGACATTACATATTCACATAGCAGCCCCTATACACAGGAGTACAAGGGAAACATTAGACATTACATGTTCACATAGCAGCCCTATACACAGGACTACAAGGGAAACATTAGACATTACATGTTCACATAGCAGCCCCTATACACAGGACTACAAGGGAAACATTAGACATTACATGTTCACATAGCAGCCCCTTTATACAGGACTACAAGGAAAACATTAAACATTACATGTTCACATAGCAGCCCTATATACAGGACTACAAGGGAAACATTAAACATTACATGTTCACATAGCAGCCCTATACACAGGACTACAAGGGAAACATTAAACATTACATGTTCACATAGCAGCCCCTATTTACAGGACTACAAGGAAAACATTAGACATTCTATAAACATGTTCGTAAGTTGAGACGCAAGAGTCCGGTTATTGATAAATTAGTTTACAATGGACGTAGTGCTGTTTCTTCAGCTGATATATGTAAACTGTGGGGTGACTATTATTCAGACTTAGCAAAACCTCACCAGTCTGATGATTTTGACGAAAACTTTAAACTCACCATTGTATCAAAACTTCATTATATCATGGAACAAAATCGTCATAATCATGATCCACTAGATGATATCCTGTATACAGAAATCCAAGTCCCAGAAATAAGATCACATATACACAACCTTAAAAGAAACAAATCTCCAGGACCTGATGGTATCACATGTGAACACCTGATATTTGGAGGAGAGATGCTTGTAGTAACCCTCAAACACCTATTCAATCAAATACTTGCATCCCAGTATTATCCATGTGCCTTCAGAAAAGGCATGATAATACCTATTTATAAAGGCAAAAACGACAAACATGATCCACGTAACTACAGGGGCATAACTCTTACATCGTGCCTATCTAAACTCCTAGAGAAAATCATTCTAAGTAGAATAGAAAAATATACACCCAGTAATCTCCAATCATTCCCCGATACTTTACAATTTGGTTTCAGAAAGGAACATGGAGCAATCATGTCTGTATTCACCGTTTTAGAATGTGTTAATTTTTACCTAGAAAGAGAATCACAAGTGTTTGCTGCATTTTTAGATAATGAAAAAGCTTTCGATCGTATTTGGCACGACGGTCTTTTTGTTAAATTACATGACCTTGGTGTGAAAGGTAAATTATGGAACTTACTTTTCCATAGCTATACAGACAGCTGTGCTTTTATATCCTACAACGGAGAAAGATCTGACGTGTTACCCATTAAACAAGGTGTTGGGCAAGGTCGAGTTATGTCAGCATGGTTCTTTCTCGTTTTCATAAATGACCTTATATGTGAACTAAGGAAAGCAAACGATGGCCTCTCTGTTTATGGCATCTATATACCCTGTGTGTTATTGGCCGATGACACAACGCTCTTGTCTACAACCCCACGGGGCTTACAGTCTTCCCTTGATTCAGTTCGTTTATATGCCAACAAATGGAGACTCACCTATAATGCCTCCAAGAGTAAATCACTTGTATTCTGCAAAACACGCCAGCGTCATAATAAAGTAACCTACAAATTTGGCGATGCAATAATTGACACTTCCGACTCCGTCAAATATGGCGGAATAATCATAAACAATAATTTATCCTGTAAAGAAAGAATCATGACATGTTGCTCAAAAGCAAGAAAAAGTGTTAATTCACTACGATCACTCGGCCTCAACGACTCAGACCTCCACCCAGTTGCATGTGTCAATATATGGAAAAGAATGATTTTATCTACAAGTTTTTATGGATGTGAATTGTTACCAGCCTTTTACGGTAAAGAACTTGAAATGATTGAATGTACACAACGTTACTTTGCTCGTCATATACAAGGATTTGGTAAAAGACATCCAACCGATTCGTCTATTTCTAACTTGGGAATGTGGTCAATGAATGGCTACATTGATAAATGTAGACTACAATTATTAGGAAGGCTCTGCAATAACGATTGTAACTCAATAACAAAAGACCTATTTTGTGCTCACATTGCTACCAACGCTTTTGTCAATATTAGCCGTCCAGTAAGCATATGCAACATCCTTCTATATACTGCTAAAAAATACCATTTGGATAACTATATAAAGGGATACACTGATAGCGGTTCGTTCCCAACAAAATCGGCTTGGCGAGCTCTTGTAATCAGACGTCTATCAGAGAATGAACAGTACATCTGGAGAGAGAGACTAGCACAGAGACCGGATCTTTCACGATACCATAAAATTCATAAACGGTTACAAATGCATGTTCTTTATAATGTAATGTATCTCTATCCACATCTAAGACAACCCCTGCAACTTTGTATTAAAATCGGATCAAGAGCAAAAGTGTCGAAAGAATGTAACCATTGCAATAGACATTGCTATGACTATGATTGCCATATTATTTTGCACTGTGAAATGTTTATGCCTGACAGAAATAATTTCTTCTCATGCCTAATTGATAAACTTGATGTAGATGTATACGTGAAAATAGATATGCTTGACGATGATGATATTCTTTCATTCTTTCTCGGTGCAGATGTCCATGACTTGACAAACGAACTTGATTACGATACTTGGCAAAGCATCATACTGTCTTTCTGCCACTTCATATGGAATTTAAAGAAATACCTTATGTATATCTACTAGATACCTTTCTGCTATCAAAATGTACATTGTAAATTGTTTATTCATAGCAGTGTATAACATCATTTCTTTCTATATAGTCAAGTAATTTCATTGATGTATTGTAAATAATGTACTTGCCCATGTAAAATCTTCGGATTCAACTCTGGAGGAAATAAAGAAATTCATTCATTCATTCATTCATTACATGTTCACATAGCAGCCCTATATACAGGACTACAAGGGAAACATTAGACATTACATGTTCACATAGCAGCCCCTATATACAGGACTACAAGGAAAACATTTGACATTACATGTTCACATAGCAGCCCTATATACAAGACTACAAGGGAAACATCAGACATTACATGTTCACATAGCAGCCCCTATATACAGGATCTACAAGGGAAACATTAGACATTACATGTTCACATAGCAGCCCTATACACAGGACCCACAAGAGAAACATTAGACATTTAATGTTCACATAGCAGCCCTATATACAGGACTACAAGGAAAACATTAGATATTATATGTTCACATATCAGCCCCTATATACAGGATCTACAAGAAGAACATTAGACATTACATGTTCACATAGCAGCCCCTATATAAAGGATCTACAAGGGAAACATTAGACATTTAATGTTTACATAGCAGCCCCTCTATACAGGACTGCAAGGGAAACATTAGATATCGCATGTTCACATAGCAGCCCTATATACAGGACTACAAGTGAAACATTGGACATTACATGTTCACATATCAGCCCCTATATACAGGACTACAAGGGAAACATTAGACATTTAATGTTCACATAGCAGCCCCTATATACAGGACTACAAGGAAAACATTTGACATTACATGTTCACATAGCAGCCCTATATACAGGACTACAAGGGAAACATCAGACATTACATGTTCACATAGCAGCCCTATACACAGGACTACAAGGAAAACTTTAGCCATTATATGTTCACTTAACAGCCCCTATATACAGGATTACAAGCAAAACATTAGACATTAAATGTTCACATAACAGCCCCTATATACAGGACTACAAGGGAAACATCAGACATTACATGTTCACATAGCAGCCCTATATACAGGATTACAAGGAAAACTTTAGCCATTATATGTTCACATAACAGCCCCTATATACAGGACTACAAGGGAAACATCAGACATTACATGTTCACATAGCAGCCCTATATACAGGATTACAAGGAAAACATTAGACATTAAATGTTCACATAGCAACCCCTATACACAGGACCCACAAGGGAAACATTAGACATTACATGTTCACATAGCAGCCCTATATACAGTACTACAAGGGAAACATTAGACATTAAATGTTCACATATCAGCCCTATACACAGGACCCACAAGGGAAACATTAGACATTACATGTTCACAAAGCAGCCCCTATACACAGGACTACAAGGAAAACATTAGACATTACATGTTCACATATCAGCCCCTATATACAGGATCTACAAGGGAAACATTTGACATCCCATGTTCACATAGCAGACCCTATATACAGGACTACAAGGAAAACATTAGACATTACATGTTCACATAGCAGCCCTATATACAGGACTACAAGGGAAACATTAGACATTACATGTTCACATAGCAGCCCTATACACAGCACTACAAGGGAAACATTAGACATTACATGTTCACATAGCAGCCCCTATATACAGGATCTACAAGGGAAACATTAAACATTACATGTTCACATATCAGCCCCTATATACAGGATCTACAAGGGAAACATTTGACATCCCATGTTCACATAGCAGACCCTATATACAGGACTACAAGGAAAACATTAGACATTACATGTTCACATAGCAGCCCTATATACAGGATCTACAAGGGAAACATTAGACATTAAATGTTCACATATCAGCCCTATACACAGGACCCACAAGGGAAACATTAGACATTACATGTTCACAAAGCAGCCCTATATACAGTACTACAAGGGAAACATTAGACATTAAATGTTCACATATCAGCCCTATACACAGGACCCACAAGGGAAACATTAGACATTACATGTTCACAAAGCAGCCCCTATACACAGGACTACAAGGAAAACATTAGACATTACATGTTCACATATCAGCCCCTATATACAGGATCTACAAGGGAAACATTTGACATCCCATGTTCACATAGCAGACCCTATATACAGGACTACAAGGAAAACATTAGACATTACATGTTCACATAGCAGCCCTATATACAGGACTACAAGGGAAACATTAGACATTACATGTTCACATAGCAGCCCTATACACAGCACTACAAGGGAAACATTAGACATTACATGTTCACATAGCAGCCCCTATATACAGGATCTACAAGGGAAACATTAAACATTACATGTTCACATAGCAGCCCCTATATACAGGCTACAAGGGAAACATTAGACATTACATGTTCACATAGCAGCCCTATACACAGGACTTCAAGGAAAACATCAGACGTTACATGTTCACAAAGCAGCCCCTATACACAGGACTACAAGGGAAACATTAGACATTACATGTTCACATATCAGCCCCTATATACAGGATCTACAAGGGAAACATTTGACATCCCATCTTCACATAGCAGCCCCTATATACAGGACTACAAGGAAAACATTAGACATTACATGTTCACATAGCAGCCCTATATACAGGACTACAAGGGAAACATTAAACATTACATGTTCACATAGCAGCCCTATATACAGGACTACAAGGGAAACATCAGACATTACATGTTCACATAGCAGCCCCATATACAGGACCCACAAGGGAAACATTAGACATTACATGCTCACATAGCAGCCCTATATACAGTACTACAAGGGAAACATCAGACATTACATGTTCACATAGCAGCCCTATATACAGGACCCACAAGGGAAACATTAGACATTAAATGTTCACATATCAGCCCTATACACAGGACTACAAGGAAAACATCAGACGTTACATGTTCACAAAGCAGCCCCTATACACAGGACTACAAGGGAAACATTAGACATTACATGTTCACATATCAGCCCCTATATACAGGATCTACAAGGGAAACAATTGACATTACATGTTCACATAGCAGCCCCTATAGACAGGACTACAAGGAAAACATTAGACATTACATGTTCACATATCACCCCTATACACAGGACTACAAGGTAAACATTAGACATTACATATTCACATAGCAGCCCCTATACACAGGAGTACAAGGGAAACATTAGACATTACATGTTCACATAGCAGCCCTACACACAGGACTACAAGGGAAACATTAGACATTACATGTTCACATAGCAGCCCCTTTATACAGGACTACAAGGGAAACATTAGACATTACATGTTCACATAGCAGCCCTATACACAGCACTACAAGGGAAACATTAGACATTACATGTTCACATAGCAGCCCCTATATACAGGCTACAAGGGAAACATTAGACATTACATGTTCACATAGCAGCCCTATACACAGGACTTCAAGGAAAACATCAGACGTTACATGTTCACAAAGCAGCCCCTATACACAGGACTACAAGGGAAACATTAGACATTACATGTTCACATATCAGCCCCTATATACAGGATCTACAAGGGAAACATTTGACATCCCATCTTCACATAGCAGCCCCTATATACAGGACTACAAGGAAAACATTAGACATTACATGTTCACATAGCAGCCCTATATACAGGACTACAAGGGAAACATTAAACATTACATGTTCACATAGCAGCCCTATATACAGGACTACAAGGGAAACATCAGACATTACATGTTCACATAGCAGCCCCATATACAGGACCCACAAGGGAAACATTAGACATTACATGCTCACATAGCAGCCCTATATACAGTACTACAAGGGAAACATCAGACATTACATGTTCACATAGCAGCCCTATATACAGGACCCACAAGGGAAACATTAGACATTAAATGTTCACATATCAGCCCTATACACAGGACTACAAGGAAAACATCAGACGTTACATGTTCACAAAGCAGCCCCTATACACAGGACTACAAGGGAAACATTAGACATTACATGTTCACATATCAGCCCCTATATACAGGATCTACAAGGGAAACAATTGACATTACATGTTCACATAGCAGCCCCTATAGACAGGACTACAAGGAAAACATTAGACATTACATGTTCACATATCACCCCTATACACAGGACTACAAGGTAAACATTAGACATTACATATTCACATAGCAGCCCCTATACACAGGAGTACAAGGGAAACATTAGACATTACATGTTCACATAGCAGCCCTATACACAGGACTACAAGGGAAACATTAGACATTACATGTTCACATAGCAGCCCCTACTTACAGGACTACAAGGGAAACATTAGACATTACATGTTCACATAGCAGCCCCTTTATACAGGACTACAAGGAAAACATTAGACATTACATGTTCACATAGCAGCCCTATATACAGGACTACAAGGGAAACATTAAACATTACATGTTCACATAGCAGCCCTATAGACAGGACTAATCAAGGGAAACATTATACATGACATGTTCACATTGCAGCCCTATAGACAGGACCCACAAAGGAAACATTAGACATTACATATTCACATAGCAGCCCCTATATACAGGATCTACAAGGGAAACATCAGACATTACATGTTCACATAGCAGCCCTATATACAGGACTACAAGGGAAACATCAGACATTACATGTTCACATAGCAGCCCTATACACAGGACCCACAAGGGAAACATTAGACATTACATGTTCACATAGCAGCCCCATATACAGGACCCACAAGGGAAACATTAGACATTACATGTTCACATAGTAGCCCTATATACAGTACTACAAGGGAAACATCAGACATTACATGTTCACATAGCAGCCCTATATACATGACTACAAGGGAAACATCAGACATTACATGTTCACATAGCAGCCCCATATACAGGACCCACAAGGGAAACATTAGACATTACATGTTCACATAGTAGCCCTATATACAGGACTACAAGGGAAACATCAGACATTACATGTTCACATAGCAGCCCTATATACATGACTACAAGGGAAACATCAGACATTACATGTTCACATAGCAGCCCCAAATACAGGACCCACAAGGGAAACATTAGACATTACATGTTCACATAGTAGCCCTATATACAGTACTACAAGGGAAACATCAGACATTACATGTTCACATAGCAGCCCTATATACATGACTACAAGGGAAACATCAGACATTACATGTTCACATAGCAGCCCCAAATACAGGACCCACAAGGGAAACATTAGACATTACATGTTCACATAGTAGCCCTATATACAGTACTACAAGGGAAACATCAGACATTACATGTTCACATAGCAGCCCTATATACAGGAGCCACAAGGGAAACATTAGACATTACATGTTCACATAGCACCCCTATATACAGTACTACAAGGAAAACATCAGACGTTACATGTTCACATAGCAGCCCCTATACACAGGACTACAAGGGAAACATTAGACATTATATGTTCACATATCAGCCCTATACACAGGACTACAAAGGAAACATTAGACATTACATGTTCACATAGCAGCCCCTATCGAGGGACTACAAGGGAAACATTAGACATTACATGTTCACATAGCAGCCCTATACACAGGACCCACAAGGGAAACATTAGACATTACATGTTCACATAGCAGCCCCTATATACAGGATCTACAAGGGAAACATTAGACATTACATGTTCACATAGCAGCCCCTATATACAGGACTACAAGGAAAACATTAGACATTACATGTTCACATAGCAGCCCCTATATACAGGATCTACAAGGGAAACATTAGACATTACATGTTCACATAGCAGCCCCTATATACAGGACTACAAGGAAAACATTAGACATTACATGTTCACATAGCAGCCCTATACAGGACTACAAGGGAAACATCAGACATTACATGTTCACATAGCAGCCCTATATACAGGACACACAAGGGAAACATTAGACATTACATGTTCACATGGCAGCCCTATATACAATACTACAAGGGAAACATCAGACATTACATGTTCACATAGCAGCCCTATATACAGGACTACAAGGAAAACATTAGACATTACATGTTCACATAGCAGCCCTATATACAGTACTACAAGGGAAACATCAGACATTACATGTTCACATAGCAGCCCTATATACAGGACCCACAAGGGAAACATTAGACATTAAATGTTCACATATCAGCCCTATACACAGGACTACAAGGAAAACATCAGACGTTACATGTTCACAAAGCAGCCCCTATACACAGGACTACAAGGGAAACATTAGACATTACATGTTCACATATCAGCCCCTATATACAGGATCTACAAGGGAAACATTTGACATCCCATGTTCACATAGCAGCCCCTATATACAGGACTACAAGGAAAACATTAGACATTACATGTTCACATAGCAGCCCTATATACAGGACTACAAGGGAAACATTAAACATTACATGTTCACATAGCAGCCCTATATACAGGACTACAAGGGAAACATCAGACATTACATGTTCACATAGCAGCCCCATATACAGGACCCACAAGGGAAACATTAGACATTACATGTTCACATAGCAGCCCTATATACAGTACTACAAGGGAAACATCAGACATTACATGTTCACATAGCAGCCCTATATACAGGACCCACAAGGGAAACATTAGACATTAAATGTTCACATATCAGCCCTATACACAGGACTACAAGGAAAACATCAGACGTTACATGTTCACAAAGCAGCCCCTATACACAGGACTACAAGGGAAACATTAGACATTACATGTTCACATATCAGCCCCTATATACAGGATCTACAAGGGAAACAATTGACATTACATGTTCACATAGCAGCCCCTATAGACAGGACTACAAGGAAAACATTAGACATTACATGTTCACATATCACCCCTATACACAGGACTACAAGGGAAACATTAGACATTACATATTCACATAGCAGCCCCTATACACAGGAGTACAAGGGAAACATTAGACATTACATGTTCACATAGCAGCCCTATACACAGGACTACAAGGGAAACATTAGACATTACATGTTCACATAGCAGCCCCTACTTACAGGACTACAAGGGAAACATTAGACATTACATGTTCACATAGCAGCCCCTTTATACAGGACTACAAGGAAAACATTAGACATTACATGTTCACATAGCAGCCCTATATACAGGACTACAAGGGAAACATTAAACATTACATGTTCACATAGCAGCCCTATAGACAGGACTAATCAAGGGAAACATTATACATGACATGTTCACATTGCAGCCCTATAGACAGGACCCACAAAGGAAACATTAGACATTACATATTCACATAGCAGCCCCTATATACAGGATCTACAAGGGAAACATCAGACATTACATGTTCACATAGCAGCCCTATATACAGGACTACAAGGGAAACATCAGACATTACATGTTCACATAGCAGCCCTATACACAGGACCCACAAGGGAAACATTAGACATTACATGTTCACATAGCAGCCCCATATACAGGACCCATAAGGGAAACATTAGACATTACATGTTCACATAGTAGCCCTATATACAGTACTACAAGGGAAACATCAGACATTACATGTTCACATAGCAGCCCTATATACATGACTACAAGGGAAACATCAGACATTACATGTTCACATAGCAGCCCCATATACAGGACCCACAAGGGAAACATTAGACATTACATGTTCACATAGTAGCCCTATATACAGGACTACAAGGGAAACATCAGACATTACATGTTCACATAGCAGCCCCAAATACAGGACCCACAAGGGAAACATTAGACATTACATGTTCACATAGTAGCCCTATATACAGTACTACAAGGGAAACATCAGACATTACATGTTCACATAGCAGCCCTATATACAGGACCCACAAGGGAAACATTAGACATTACATGTTCACATAGCAGCCCTATATACAGTACTACAAGGAAAACATCAGACGTTACATCTTCACATAGCAGCCCCTATACACAGGACTACAAGGGAAACATTAGACATTATATGTTCACATATCAGCCCTATACACAGGACTACAAAGGAAACATTAGACATTACATGTTCACATAGCAGCCCCTATCGAGGGACTACAAGGGAAACATTATACATTACATGTTCACATAGCAGCCCTATAGACAGGACCCACAAGGGAAACATTAGACATTACATGTTCACATAGCAGCCCCTATATACAGGATCTACAAGGGAAACATTAGACCTTACATGTTCACATAGCAGCCCCTATATACAGGACTACAAGGAAAACATTAGACATTACATGTTCACATAGCAGCCCCTATATACAGGATCTACAAGGGAAACATTAGACATTACATGTTCACATAGCAGCCCCTATATACAGGACTACAAGGAAAACATTAGACATTACATGTTCACATAGCAGCCCTATATACAGGACACACAAGGGAAACATTAGACATTACATGTTCACATGGCAGCCCTATATACAATACTACAAGGGAAACATCAGACATTACATGTTCACATAGCAGCCCCTTTATACAGGACTACAAGGAAAACATTAGACATTACATGTTCACATAGCAGCCCTATATACAGGACTACAAGGGAAACATTAAACATTACATGTTCACATAGCAGCCCTATAGACAGGACTAATCAAGGGAAACATTATACATGACATGTTCACATTGCAGCCCTATAGACAGGACCCACAAAGGAAACATTAGACATTACATATTCACATAGCAGCCCCTATATACAGGATCTACAAGGGAAACATCAGACATTACATGTTCACATAGCAGCCCTATATACAGGACTACAAGGGAAACATCAGACATTACATGTTCACATAGCAGTCCTATACACAGGACCCACAAGGGAAACATTAGACATTACATGTTCACATAGCAGGCCCTAGTTACAGGACTACAAGGGAAACATTAGACATTACATGTTCACATAGCAGCCCCTTTATACAGGACTACAAGGAAAACATTAGACATTACATGTTCACATAGCAGCCCTATATACAGGACTACAAGGGAAACATTAAACATTACATGTTCACATAGCAGCCCTATAGACAGGACTAATCAAGGGAAACATTATACATGACATGTTCACATTGCAGCCCTATAGACAGGACCCACAAAGGAAACATTAGACATTACATATTCACATAGCAGCCCCTATATACAGGATCTACAAGGGAAACATCAGACATTACATGTTCACATAGCAGCCCTATATACAGGACTACAAGGGAAACATCAGACATTACATGTTCACATAGCAGCCCTATACACAGGACCCACAAGGGAAACATTAGACATTACATGTTCACATAGCAGCCCCATATACAGGACCCATAAGGGAAACATTAGACATTACATGTTCACATAGTAGCCCTATATACAGTACTACAAGGGAAACATCAGACATTACATGTTCACATAGCAGCCCTATATACATGACTACAAGGGAAACATCAGACATTACATGTTCACATAGCAGCCCCATATACAGGACCCACAAGGGAAACATTAGACATTACATGTTCACATAGTAGCCCTATATACAGGACTACAAGGGAAACATCAGACATTACATGTTCACATAGCAGCCCCAAATACAGGACCCACAAGGGAAACATTAGACATTACATGTTCACATAGTAGCCCTATATACAGTACTACAAGGGAAACATCAGACATTACATGTTCACATAGCAGCCCTATATACAGGACCCACAAGGGAAACATTAGACATTACATGTTCACATAGCACCCCTATATACAGTACTACAAGGAAAACATCAGACGTTACATCTTCACATAGCAGCCCCTATACACAGGACTACAAGGGAAACATTAGACATTATATGTTCACATATCAGCCCTATACACAGGACTACAAAGGAAACATTAGACATTACATGTTCACATAGCAGCCCCTATCGAGGGACTACAAGGGAAACATTATACATTACATGTTCACATAGCAGCCCTATAGACAGGACCCACAAGGGAAACATTAGACATTACATGTTCACATAGCAGCCCCTATATACAGGATCTACAAGGGAAACATTAGACATTACATGTTCACATAGCAGCCCCTATATACAGGACTACAAGGAAAACATTAGACATTACATGTTCACATAGCAGCCCCTATATACAGGATCTACAAGGGAAACATTAGACATTACATGTTCACATAGCAGCCCCTATATACAGGACTACAAGGAAAACATTAGACATTACATGTTCACATAGCAGCCCTATACAGGACTACAAGGGAAACATCAGACATTACATGTTCACATAGCAGCCCTATATACAGGACACACAAGGGAAACATTGGACATTACATGTTCACATGGCAGCCCTATATACAATACTACAAGGGAAACATCAGACATTACATGTTCACATAGCAGCCCTATATACAGGACTACAAGGAAAACATTAGACATTACATGTTCACGTAGCAGCCCTATATACAGTACTACAAGGGAAACATCAGACATTACATGTTCACATAGCAGCCCTATATACAGGACCCACAAGGGAAACATTAGACATTAAATGTTCACATATCAGCCCTATACACAGGACTACAAGGAAAACATCAGACGTTACATGTTCACAAAGCAGCCCCTATACACAGGACTACAAGGGAAACATTAGACATTACATGTTCACATATCAGCCCCTATATACAGGATCTACAAGGGAAACAATTGACATTACATGTTCACATAGCAGCCCCTATAGACAGGACTACAAGGAAAACATCAGACATTACATGTTCACATATCACCCCTATACACAGGACTACAAGGGAAACATTAGACATTACATATTCACATAGCAGCCCCTATACACAGGAGTACAAGGGAAACATTAGACATTACATGTTCACATAGCAGCCCCTATATACAGGACTACAAGGAAAACATTAGACATTACATGTTCACATAGCAGCCCCTATATACAGGATCTACAAGGGAAACATTAGACATTACATGTTCACATAGCAGCCCCTATATACAGGACTACAAGGAAAACATTAGACATTACATGTTCACATAGCAGCCCCTACTTACAGGACTACAAGGGAAACATTAGACATTACATGTTCACATAGCAGCCCCTTTATACAGGACTACAAGGAAAACATTAGACATTACATGTTCACATAGCAGCCCTATATACAGGACTACAAGGGAAACATTAAACATTACATGTTCACATAGCAGCCCTATAGACAGGACTAATCAAGGGAAACATTATACATGACATGTTCACATTGCAGCCCTATAGACAGGACCCACAAAGGAAACATTAGACATTACATATTCACATAGCAGCCCCTATATACAGGATCTACAAGGGAAACATCAGACATTACATGTTCACATAGCAGCCCTATATACAGGACTACAAGGGAAACATCAGACATTACATGTTCACATATCAGCCCTATATACAGGACTACAAGGGAAACATTAGACATTACATGTTCACATAGCAGCCCTATATACAGGATTACAAGGAAAACTTTAGCCATTATATGTTCACATAACAGCCCCTATATACAGGACTACAAGGGAAACATCAGACATTACATGTTCACATAGCAGCCCTATATACAGGATTACAAGGAAAACATTAGACATTAAATGTTCACATAGCAACCCCTATACACAGGACCCACAAGGGAAACATTAGACATTATATGTTCACATAGCAGCCCTATATACAGGACTACAAGGAAAACATTAGACATTAAATGTTCACATATCAGCCCTATACACAGGACCCACACGGGAAACATTAGACATTACATGTTCACAAAGCAGCCCCTATACACAGGACTACAAGGAAAACATTAGACATTACATGTTCACATATCAGCCCCTATATACAGGATCTACAAGGGAAACATTTGACATCCCATGTTCACATAGCAGACCCTATATACAGGACTACAAGGAAAACATTAGACATTACATGTTCACATAGCAGCCCTATATACAGGACTACAAGGGAAACATTAGACATTACATGTTCACATAGCAGCCCTATACACAGCACTACAAGGGAAACATTAGACATTACATGTTCACATAGCAGCCCCTATATACAGGATCTACAAGGGAAACATTAAACATTACATGTTCACATAGCAGCCCCTATATACAGGCTACAAGGGAAACATCAGACATTACATGTTCACATAGCAGCCCTATATACAGGACTACAAGGGAAACATCAGACATTACATGTTCACATAGCAGCCCTATATACAGGACCCACAAGGGAAACATTAGACATTAAATGTTCACATATCAGCCCTATACACAGGACTTCAAGGAAAACATCAGACGTTACATGTTCACAAAGCAGCCCCTATACACAGGACTACAAGGGAAACATTAGACATTACATGTTCACATATCAGCCCCTATATACAGGATCTACAAGGGAAACATTTGACATCCCATGTTCACATAGCAGCCCCTATATACAGGACTACAAGGAAAACGTTAGACATTACATATTCACATAGCAGCCCTATATACAGGACTACAAGGGAAACATTAAACATTACATGTTCACATAGCAGCCCTATATACAGGACTACAAGGGAAACATCAGACATTACATGTTCACATAGCAGCCCCATATACAGGACCCACAAGGGAAACATTAGACATTACATGTTCACATAGCAGCCCTATATACAGTACTACAAGGGAAACATCAGACATTACATGTTCACATAGCAGCCCTATATACAGGACCCACAAGGGAAACATTAGACATTAAATGTTCACATATCAGCCCTATACACAGGACTACAAGGAAAACATCAGACGTTTCATGTTCACAAAGCAGCCCCTATACACAGGACTACAAGGGAAACATTAGACATTACATGTTCACATATCAGCCCCTATATACAGGATCTACAAGGGAAACAATTGACATTACATGTTCACATAGCAGCCCCTATAGACAGGACTACAAGGAAAACATTAGACATTACATGTTCACATATCACCCCTATACACAGGACTACAAGGGAAACATTAGACATTACATATTCACATAGCAGCCCCTATACACAGGAGTACAAGGGAAACATTAGACATTACATGTTCACATAGCAGCCCTATACACAGGACTACAAGGGAAACATTAGACATTACATGTTCACATAGCAGCCCCTATACACAGGACTACAAGGGAAACATTAGACATTACATGTTCACATAGCAGCCCCTTTATACAGGACTACAAGGAAAACATTAGAAATTACATGTTCACATAGCAGCCCTATATACAGGACTACAAGGGAAACATTAAACATTACATGTTCACATAGCAGCCCTATAGACAGGACTAATCAAGGGAAACATTATACATGACATGTTCACATTGCAGCCCTATAGACAGGACCCACAAAGGAAACATTAGACATTACATATTCACATAGCAGCCCCTATATACAGGATCTACAAGGGAAACATCAGACATTACATGTTCACATAGCAGCCCTATATACAGGACTACAAGGGAAACATCAGACATTACATGTTCACATATCAGCCCTATATACAGGACTACAAGGGAAACATTAGACATTACATGTTCACATAGCAGCCCTATACACAGGACTACAAGGGAAACATTAAACATTACATGTTCACATAGCAGCCCCTATTTACAGGACTACAAGGAAAACATTAGACATTATATGTTCACATATCAGCCCTATACACAGCACTACAAGGGAAACATTAGACATTACATGTTCACATAGTAGCCCCTATATACAGGATCTACAAGGGAAACATTAAACATTACATGTTCACATATCAGCCCTATACACAGGACTACAAGGGAAACATTAGACATTACACGTTCACATAGCAGCCCTATACACAGGACTACAAGGGAAACATCAGACATTACATGTTCACATAGCAGCCCTATAGACAGGACTACAAGGAAAACATCAGACATTACATGTTCACATATCAGCCCTATATACAGGACTACAAGGGAAACATTAGACATTACATGTTCACATCGCAGCCCTTATTTAAAGGACTACAAGGAAAACATTAGACATTATATGTTCACATATCAGCCCTATACACAGGACTACAAAGGAAACATTAGACATTACATGTTCACATATCAGCCCCTATATACAGGACTACAAGGAAAACATTAGACATTACATGTTCACATAGCAGCCCTATAGACAGGACTACAAGGAAAACATCAGACATTACATGTTCACATATCAGCCCTATATACAGGACTACAATGGAAACATTAGACATTACATGTTCACATCGCAGTCCTTATTTAAAGGACTACAAGGAAAACATTAGACATTATATGTTCACATATCAGCCCTATACACAGGACTACAAAGGAAACATTTGACATCCCATGTTCACATAGCAGACCCTATATACAGGACTACAAGGAAAACATTAGACATTACATGTTCACATAGCAGCCCTATATACAGGACTACAAGGGAAACATTAGACATTACATGTTCACATAGCAGCCCTATACACAGCACTACAAGGGAAACATTAGACATTACATGTTCACATAGCAGCCCCTATATACAGGATCTACAAGGGAAACATTAAACATTACATGTTCACATAGCAGCCCCTATATACAGGCTACAAGGGAAACATCAGACATTACATGTTCACATAGCAGCCCTATATACAGGACTACAAGGGAAACATCAGACATTACATGTTCACATAGCAGCCCTATATACAGGACCCACAAGGGAAACATTAGACATTAAATGTTCACATATCAGCCCTATACACAGGACTTCAAGGAAAACATCAGACGTTACATGTTCACAAAGCAGCCCCTATACACAGGACTACAAGGGAAACATTAGACATTACATGTTCACATATCAGCCCCTATATACAGGATCTACAAGGGAAACATTTGACATCCCATGTTCACATAGCAGCCCCTATATACAGGACTACAAGGAAAACATTAGACATTACATGTTCACATAGCAGCCCTATATACAGGACTACAAGGGAAACATTAAACATTACATGTTCACATAGCAGCCCTATATACAGGACTACAAGGGAAACATCAGACATTACATGTTCACATAGCAGCCCCATATACAGGACCCACAAGGGAAACATTAGACATTACATGTTCACATAGCAGCCCTATATACAGTACTACAAGGGAAACATCAGACATTACATGTTCACATAGCAGCCCTATATACAGGACCCACAAGGGAAACATTAGACATTAAATGTTCACATATCAGCCCTATACACAGGACTACAAGGAAAACATCAGACGTTTCATGTTCACAAAGCAGCCCCTATACACAGGACTACAAGGGAAACATTAGACATTACATGTTCACATATCAGCCCCTATATACAGGATCTACAAGGGAAACAATTGACATTACATGTTCACATAGCAGCCCCTATAGACAGGACTACAAGGAAAACATTAGACATTACATGTTCACATATCACCCCTATACACAGGACTACAAGGGAAACATTAGACATTACATATTCACATAGCAGCCCCTATACACAGGAGTACAAGGGAAACATTAGACATTACATGTTCACATAGCAGCCCTATACACAGGACTACAAGGGAAACATTAGACATTACATGTTCACATAGCAGCCCCTATACACAGGACTACAAGGGAAACATTAGACATTACATGTTCACATAGCAGCCCCTTTATACAGGACTACAAGGAAAACATTAGAAATTACATGTTCACATAGCAGCCCTATATACAGGACTACAAGGGAAACATTAAACATTACATGTTCACATAGCAGCCCTATAGACAGGACTAATCAAGGGAAACATTATACATGACATGTTCACATTGCAGCCCTATAGACAGGACCCACAAAGGAAACATTAGACATTACATATTCACATAGCAGCCCCTATATACAGGATCTACAAGGGAAACATCAGACATTACATGTTCACATAGCAGCCCTATATACAGGACTACAAGGGAAACATCAGACATTACATGTTCACATATCAGCCCTATATACAGGACTACAAGGGAAACATTAGACATTACATGTTCACATAGCAGCCCTATACACAGGACTACAAGGGAAACATTAAACATTACATGTTCACATAGCAGCCCCTATTTACAGGACTACAAGGAAAACATTAGACATTATATGTTCACATATCAGCCCTATACACAGCACTACAAGGGAAACATTAGACATTACATGTTCACATAGCAGCCCCTATATACAGGATCTACAAGGGAAACATTAAACATTACATGTTCACATATCAGCCCTATACACAGGACTACAAGGGAAACATTAGACATTACACGTTCACATAGCAGCCCTATACACAGGACTACAAGGGAAACATCAGACATTACATGTTCACATAGCAGCCCTATAGACAGGACTACAAGGAAAACATCAGACATTACATGTTCACATATCAGCCCTATATACAGGACTACAAGGGAAACATTAGACATTACATGTTCACATCGCAGCCCTTATTTAAAGGACTACAAGGAAAACATTAGACATTATATGTTCACATATCAGCCCTATACACAGGACTACAAAGGAAACATTAGACATTACATGTTCACATAGCAGCCCCTATACACAGGACTACAAGGGAAACATTAGACATTACATGTTCACATAGCAGCCCCTATATACAGGATCTATAAGGGAAACATTATTCATTACATGTTCACATAGCAGCCCCTATATACAGGACCAGAAGGGAAATATTAAACATTACATGTTCACATAGCAGCCCTATATACAGGATCTACAAGAGAAACATTAACCATAACAGGATACACATAGCAGCCCCTATATACAGGACTACAAGGGAAACATCAGACATTACATGTTCACATAGCAGCCCTATATACAGGATTACAAGGGAAACATCAGACATTACATGTTCACATAGCAGCCCTATATACAGGACCCACAAGGGAAACATCAGACATTACATGTTCACATAGCAGCCCTATATACAGGACCCACAAGGGAAACATTGGACATTACATGTTCACATAGCAGCCCCTATACACAGGACTACAAGGGAAACATTAGACATTACATGTTCACATAGCAGCCCCTATATACAGGATCTACAAGGGAGACATTAAACATTACATGTTCACATATCAGCCCTATACACAGGACTACAAGGGAAACATTAGACATTACATGTTCACATATCAGCCCTATACACAGGACTACAAGGGAAACATCAGACATTACATGTTCACATAGCAGCCCTATAGACAGGACTACAAGGAAAACATCAGACATTACATGTTCACATAGCAGCCCTATAGACAGGACTACAAGGAAAACATCAGACATTACATGTTCACATATCAGCCCTATACACAGGACTACAAGGGAAACATCAGACATTACATGTTCACATAGCAGCCCTATAGACAGGACTACAAGGAAAACATCAGACATTACATGTTCACATATCAGCCCTATATACAGGACTACAAGGGAAACATTAGACATTACATGTTCACATAGCAGCCCTATACACAGGACTACAAGGGAAACATCAGACATTACATGTTCACATAGCAGCCCTATAGACAGGACTACAAGGAAAACATCAGACATTACATGTTCACATATCAGCCCTATATACAGGACTACAAGGGAAACATTAGACATTACATGTTCACATCGCAGCCCTTATTTAAAGGACTACAAGGAAAACATTAGATATTATATGTTCACATATCAGCCCTATACACAGGACTACAAAGGAAACATTAGACATTACATGTTCACATAGCAGCCCCTATACACAGGACTACAAGGGAAACATTAGACATTACATGTTCACATAGCAGCCCCTATATACAGGATCTACAAGGGAAACATTATTCATTACATGTTCACATAGCAGCCCCTATATACAGGACCAGAAGGGAAATATTAAACATTACATGTTCACATAGCAGCCCTATATACAGGATATACAAGAGAAACATTAACCATAATAGGATACACATAGCAGCCCCTATATACAGGACTACAAGGGAAACATCAGACATTACATGTTCACATAGCAGCCCTATATACAGGACTACAAGGGAAACATGAGACATTACATGTTCACATAGCAGCCCTATATACAGGACCCACAAGGGAAACATTAGACATTACATGTTCACATAGCAGCCCTATATACAGGACCCACAAGGGAAACATTAGACATTACATGTTCACATAGCAGCCCTATACACAGGACTACAAGGGAAACATTAGACATTATATGTTCACATAGCAGCCCTATACACAGGACCCACAAGGGAAACATTAGACATTACATGTTCACATAGCAGCCCCATATACAGGACCCACAAGGGAAACATTAGACATTACATGTTCACATAGTAGCCCTATATACAGTACTACAAGGGAAACATCAGACATTACATGTTCACATAGCAGCCCTATATACATGACTACAAGGGAAACATCAGACATTACATGTTCACATAGCAGCCCCATATACAGGACCCACAAGGGAAACATTAGACATTACATGTTCACATAGTAGCCCTATATACAGGACTACAAGGGAAACATCAGACATTACATGTTCACATAGCAGCCCTATATACATGACTACAAGGGAAACATCAGACATTACATGTTCACATAGCAGCCCCAAATACAGGACCCACAAGGGAAACATTAGACATTACATGTTCACATAGTAGCCCTATATACAGTACTACAAGGGAAACATCAGATGTTACATGTTCACATAGCAGCCCTATATACAGGACCCACAAGGGAAACATTAAACATTACATGTTCACATATCAGCCCTATACACAGGACCCATAAGGGAAACATTAGACATTACATGTTCACATAGCAGCCCTATATACAGTACTACAAGGAAAACATCAGACGTTACATGTTCACATAGCAGCCCCTATACACAGGACTACAAGGGAAACATTAGACATTATATGTTCACATATCAGCCCTATACACAGGACTACAAAGGAAACATTAGACATTACATGTTCACATAGCAGCCCCTATCGAGGGACTACAAGGGAAACATTAGACATTACATGTTCAGATAGCAGCCCTATAGACAGGACCCACAAGGGAAACATTAGACATTACATGTTCACATAGCAGCCCCTATATACAGGATCTACAAGGGAAACATTAGACATTACATGTTCACATAGGAGCCCCTATATACAGGACTACAAGGAAAACATTAGACATTACATGTTCACATAGCAGCCCCTATATACAATACTACAAGGGAAACATTAGACATTACATGTTCACATAGCAGCCCTATATACAGGACTACAAGGAAAACATTAGACATTACATGTTCACATAGCAGCCCCTATATACAGGATCTACAAGGGAAACATTAGACATTACATGTTCACATAGCAGCCCTATATACAGGACCCACAAGGGAAACATTAGACATTACATGTTCACATAGCAGCCCTATATACAATACTACAAGGGAAACATCAGACATTACATGTTCACATAGCAGCCCTATATACAGGACTACAAGGGAAACATTAGACATTACATGTTCACATAGCAGCCCTATATACAGGACTACAAGGAAAACATTAGACATTATATGTTCACATAGTAGCCCCTATGTACAGGACTACAAGGGAAACATTAGACATTACATGTTCACATAGCAGCCCTATATACAGGACCCACAAGGGAAACATTAGACATTACATGTTCACATAGCAGCCCTATATACAGTACTACAAGGGAAACATCAGACATTACATGTTCACATAGCAGCCCTATATACAGGACTACAAGGAAAACATTAGACATTACATGTTCACATAGCAGCCCTATATACAGGACTACAAGGGAAACATTAGACATTACATGTTCACATAGCAGCCCCTATATACAGGACTACAAGGGAAACATCAGACATTACATGTTCACATATCAGCCCTATATACAGGACTACAAGGGAAACATTAGACATTACATGTTCACATAGCAGCCCTATATACAGAACCCACAAGGGAAACATTAGACATTACATGTTCACATAACACCCCCTTTATACAAGACCTTCAAAAGATACATAAGTCGTTATAGGTTCACTCAGCAGACCTAATATACAACATACAAGTGACGAAAGTCCCCGTAGTCATGACGGTTGGAATACGATGAAGAGGCCATAGTGGTTAGTGGTTAAAGTGAGTGAGGGAGTACTGTTTTGCGCCGCATCAGCATAGGTCGTTTTACGCCACGAGCTTGAATTTGTGCGTGTATGCGTGTGTGCGTGCGTGCGTGCGTGCGTGCGTAAGAAATTATAGCCTACCATATACATTTCCGTATGTTGTGTCAGAGAACCGCTGGACTATAGCGGCAGAGTCATCCTCTGCTGTGAAGACTTGGTACATGGTACAGAAGGATGGATACCGTTTGTAGTCAAAAGCGACACATTTTAGGAGTTTACTGCACTCAACACCGCACTGGGGGAGAGAAACCACCCGCTTCTGATCCAGGGTAGTAACATTGAAAGGAAATGGTTGATCGGTTGTCCTTAATGTCCACTGGTAGACGTCAGTTGATGCTGCAACTCCGGCAATGATAAGGGCAGGGCAAATGAGATAAGCCAGCACCTGACACCACATTCTGCATGGATGTGTGATATAAGGATCCAGTAGTCGGTTGACCTGTATGATATTAAACTGTTGTTTTTCCAAATGTTACACACTAGTGATCTCGACTAACTTCCCACTGGCTGTGCTCCCTCGTGACTGCTGCCAAGTCGGTGATATTCAATGGTGTGTTGAAGTATCAAAGCAATTGTCTAGAGGGTAAAGACACTGAGGGGGGTATACATGATGCAGAATTTAGCAAGCCTCGGTTCTACAGTGCTGCAAAGAGTCCGATTGACTTCAGAATAATCAGTTGGTTCCTCACGATGAACATTCAAGGTATGCCACAGACATACATTACTGTAAGAAATACATTTCCCTGGTGGCGAAGGTAAACAAGAAAACAACTTGCCAAACTGGAACATAAACACGGATCAATCTCCAGTTATTGATTGATGTGTTGCTCACTGCAGTCTCCATGTTTATGTTGCTAAATATGCACGTTTATTAATTACCATCAGTTCAAAAAAATAATTTCATGAGTTAAGACATGTCCTGGCATCTCATGGTTGGCTGTGAAAAGCAACTGCATTAGATTGGGTGATCATGGCCATTTGTTTTGTTTGTTTGTTTGTTTGTTGTTTAACGCCGCACTCAGCAATATTCCAGCTATATGACGGCGGTATGTAAATAACCGAGTCTGGACTAGTCAATCCAGTGATTGAAAACATGAGCATCGGTCCACGCAATTGGGATTGATGACATGTATCAACCAAGTCAGCGAGCCTGACCACCCGATCCCGTTAGTCGCCTCTTACGACAAGCATAGTCGCCTTTTTACGACAAGAATGGGTTGCTGAAGACCTATTCTACCCCGGATCTTCACGGGCCTCATGGCCCTGTGAATTGGCCCAGTGTGTGTCGTTGCACCCCAAACGCATAGGTCTTCTGTTCTTAGTTTCTGTTTTACCCTTTTCTCGGTGTATGTCACGTTTGCACTACCCAGCAGCTGTATATAACAGGTCTGTAATGTATGTCACGTTAGCACTACCCAGCAGCTGTATATAACAGGTCAGTAATGTATGTCACGTTAGCACTACCCATCAACTGTATATAACAGGTCAGTAATGTATGTCACGTTAGCACTACCCATCAGCTGTATATAACAGGTCAGTAATGTATGTCACGTTAGCACTACCCAGCAGCTGCATATAACAGGTCAGTAATGTATGTCACGTTTGCACTACCCATCAACTGTATATACCGGCTCAGTAATGTATGTCACGTTAGCACTACCCAGCAGCTGTAAATAACAGGTCAGTAATGTATGTCACGTTTGCACTACCCATCAACTGTATATACCGGCTCAGTAATGTATGTCACGTTAGCACTACCCAGCAGCTGCATAAAACAGGTCAGTAATGTATGTCACGTTAGCACTACCCAGCAGCTGTATATTACAGGTCAGTAATGTATGTCACGTTAGCACTACCCATCAACTGTATATACCGGCTCAGTAATGTATGTCATGTTTGCACTACCCATCAACTGTATATACCGGCTCAGTAATGTATGTCACGTTAGCACTACCCAGCAGCTGTATAAAACAGGTCAGTAATGTATGTCACGTTAGCACTACCCAGCAGCTGTATATAACAGGTCAGTAATGTATGTCACGTTAGCACTACCCATCAACTGTATATACCGGCTCAGTAATGTATGTCACGTTAGCACTACCCAGCAGCTGTATTTAACAGGTCAGTAATGTATGTCACGTTAGCACTACCCAGCAGCTGTATATAACAGGTCAGTAATGTATGTCACGTTAGCACTACCCAGCAGCTGTATATAACAGGTCAGTAATGTATGTCACGTTAGCACTACCCATCAACTGTATATAACAGGTCAGTAATGTATGTCACGTTAGCACTACCCAGCAGCTGTATATAACAGGTCAGTAATGTATGTCATGTTTGCACCTGTTTTATACAGTTGATGGGTAGTGCAAACGTGACATACATTACTGGCCTGTTTTATACCGCTGATGGGTAGTGCAACCATTGGGAATAGGTCTAAAAGTTTTCGGTTTCAGTCTCAATACGAACAGACTAATGAAGTCCGACGCCAAATAAGGGGAGCTAATAAGTCCCTGACCCTATACAACTATTCTCCCAAGAACGTTATAAAATCTCAACAAATACACACATCCATAAACCATGTATAAACCGAGAGTAACTGTTCTGTTCGGTTACCGTTCTCTGAGATAGATGTATGTATTGATCGACACTTGATACATTTTACAAGGCTTTTGTGGACGCGGGAACTAACTTTTTGAGGAATCAAAGAAAAACATCAGGATCACTGTCCCGGAACATTTAATAAACAATAAACAACAAATACACGATGAGTGGAATACCTACTCTGACAACATAAAGACAACGACAAGCGGAGTTACCACCTCAGACATACATGAGGTGAGCGGAGTTTCCACCTCAGACAAACATGAGGTGAGCGGAGTTTCCAACTCAGAAACAAATGAGGTGAGCGGAGTTTCCAACTCGGACATACATGAGGTGAGCGGAGTTTCCACCACAGACAAACATGAGGTGAGCGGAGTTTCCACCTCAGACAAACATGAGGTGAACGGAGTTTCCACCTCAGACAAACATGAGGTGAACGGAGTTTCCACCTTAGACAAACATGAGGTGAGCGGAGTTACCACCTCAGACAAACATGGGATGAACGGAGTTTTCATCTTAGACAAACATGAGGTGAACGGAGTTTCCACCTCAGACAAACATGAGGTGAGCGGAGTTTCCACCTCTGACATACATGAGGTGAACGGAGTTTCCACCTCAGACAAACATGAGGTGAGCGGAGTTTCCACCTCAGACAAACATGAGGTGAGCGGAGTTACCACCTCAGACAAACATGGGATGAACGGAGTTTCCACCTTTGACAAACATGAGGTGAGCGTAGTTTCCACCTTAGACATACATGAGGTGAGCGGAGTTTCCACTTCAGACATACATGAGGTGAACGGAGTTTCCACCTCAGACAAACATGAGGTGAACGGAGTTTCAACCTCAGACAAACATGAGGTGAGCGGAGTTTCCACCTCAGACATACAGGAGGTGAGCGGAGTTTCCACCTCAGACAAACATGAGGTGAACGGAGTTTCCACCTCAGACAAAGATGAGGTGAGCGGAGTTTCCACCTCAGACATACATGAGGTGAACGGAGTTTCAACCTCAGACATACATGAGGTGAGCGGAGTTTCCACCTCAGACATACATGAGGTGAACGGAGTTTCCACCTCAGACAAACACGAGGTGAGCGGAGTTTCCACCTCAGACATACATGAGGTGAACGGAGTTTCCACCTCAGACAAACATGAGGTGAACGGAGTTTCCACCTCAGAGAAACATGAGGTGAACGGAGTTTCCACCTCAGACAAACATGAGGTGAGCGGAGTTTCCACCTCAGACAAACATGAGGTGAACGGAGTTTCCACCTCAGAGAAACATGAGGTGAACGGAGTTTCCACCTCAGACATACATGAGGTGAGCGGAGTTTCCACCTCAGACAAACACGAGGTGAGCGGAGTTTCCACCTCAGACAAACATGAGGTGAGCGGAGTTTCCACCTCAGACATACATGAGGTGAGCGGAGTTTCCACCTCAGACAAACATGAGGTGAACGGAGTTACTACCACAGACATACATCAGGTGAGCGGAGTTACCACCACAGACATACATAAGGTGAGCGGAGTTTCCACCTCAGACAAACATGAGGTGAACGGAGTTACTACCACAGACATACATGAGGTGAGCGGAGTTACCACCACAGACATACATGAGGTGAGCGGAGTTTCCACCTCAGACAAACATGAGGTGAACGGAGTTACTACCTCAGACATACATGAGGTGAACGGAGTTTCCACCTCAGACAAACATGAGGTGGGCGGAGTTTCCACCACAGACATACATGAGGTGAGCGGAGTTTCCACCTCAGACAAACATGAGGTGAACGGAGTTACTACCACAGACATACATCAGGTGAGCGGAGTTACCACCACAGACATACATGAGGTGAGCGGAGTTTCCACCTGAAACAAACATGAGATGAACGGAGTTTCCACCTTAGACATACATGAGGTGAGCGGAGTTTCCACCTCAGACATACATGAGGTGAACGGAGTTTCCACTTCAGACAAACATGAGGTGAACGGAGTTTCCACCTCAGACAAACATGAGGTGAGCGGAGTTTCCACCTCAGACAAACATGAGGTGAACGGAGTTTCCAACTTAGACAAACATGAGGTGAGCGGAGTTTCCACCTTAGACAAACATGAGGTGAGCGGAGTTTCCACCTCAGACAAGCATGAACGGAGTTTCCACCACAGACAAACATGAGGTGAACGGAGTTTCCACCTTAGACATACATGAGGTGAGCGGAGTTTCCACCTCAGACATACATGAGGTGAACGGAGTTTCCACCTCAGACATACATGAGCCGAACGGAGTTTCCACCTCAGACAAACATGAGGTGAGCAGAGTTACCACCTCTGACATACATGAGGTGAACGGAGTTTCCACCTCAGACAAACATGAGCCGAACGGAGTTTCCGCCTCAGACAAACATGAGGTGAGCGGAGTTTCCACCTCAGACAAACATGGGATGAACGAAGTTTCCACCTTAGACATACATGAGGTGAGCGGAGTTTCCACCTCAGACAAACATGAGGTGAACGGAGTTTCCACCTTAGACAAACATGAGGTGAGCGGAGTTACCACCTCAGACAAACATGAGGTGAGCGGAGTTTCCACCTCAGACAAACATGAGGTGAGCGGAGTTTCCACCTTAGACATACATGAGGTGAACGGAGTTTCCACCTCAGACAAACAGGAGGTGAGCGGAGTTACCACCTCAGACATACATGAGGTGAACGGAGTTTCCACCTCAGACAAACATGAGGTGAGCGGAGTTTCCACCTCAGACAAACATGGGATGAACGAAGTTTCCACCTTAGACATACATGAGGTGAACGGAGTTTCAACCTCAGACAAACATGAGGTGAGCGGAGTTTCCACCTCAGACATACATGAGGTGAGCGGAGTTTCCACCTCAGACAAACATGAGGTGGGCGGAGTTTCCACCTCAGACATACATGAGGTGAACGGAGTTTCCACCTCAGACATACATGAGGTGAGCGGAGTTTCCACTTCAGACAAACATGAGGTGAGCGGAGTTTCCACCTCAGACATACATGAGGTGAGCGGAGTTACCACCTCAGACATACATGAGGTGGACGGAGTTTCCACTTCAGACAAACATGAGGTGGGCGGAGTTTCCACCACAGACAAACATGAGGTGAGCGGAGTTTCCACCTCAGACATACATGAGGTGGACGGAGTTTCCACTTCAGACAAACATGAGGTGAACGGAGTTTCCACCTCAGACAAACATGAGGTGAGCGGAGTTTCCACCTCAGACAAACATGAGGTGAACGGAGTTTCCCCCACAGACAAACATGAAATGAACGGAGTTTCCACCTTAAAATTAGACAAACATGAGTTGAACGGAGTTTCCACCACAGACAAACGTGAGGTGAGCGGAGTTTCCGCCTCAGACAAACATGAGGTGAGCGGAGTTTCCACCTCAGACAAACATGAGGTGAACGGAGTTTCCACCATAGACATACATGAGGTGAGCGGAGTTTCCACCTGAAACAAACATGAGGTGAGCGGAGTTTCCACCACAGACATACATGAGGTGAGCGGAGTTACCACCTCAGACAAACATGAGGTGAACGGAGTTTCAACCTCAGACAAACATGAGGTGAGCGGAGTTTCTACCTCAGACATACATGAGGTGAGCGGAGTTACCACCTCAGACAAACATGAGATGAACGGAGTTTCCACCTCAGACATACATGAAGTGAACGGAGTTTCCACCTCAGACATACATGAGGTGAGCGGAGTTGGCACCTCAGACAAACATGAGGTGAGCGGAGTTTCCACCTCAGACAAACATGAGGTGAGCGGAGTTTCCACCTCAGACATACATGAGGTGAGCGGAGTTACCACCTCAGACAAACATGAGATGAACGGAGTTTCCACCTCAGACATACATGAGGTGAGCGGAGTTTCCACCTCAGACAAACATGGGATGAACGAAGTTTCCACCTTAGACATACATGAGGTGAGCGGAGTTTCAACCTCAGACAAACATGAGGTGAGCGGAGTTTCCACCTCAGACATACATGAGGTGAACGGAGTTACCGCCTCAGACAAACATGAGGTGAGCGGAGTTTCCACCTCAGACATACATGAGGTGAACGGAGTTTCCACCTCAGACAAACATGAGGTGGGCGGAGTTTCCACCACAGACATACATGAGGTGAGCGGAGTTTCCACCTTAGACAAACATGAGGTGAACGGAGTTTCCCCCACAGACAAACATGAAATGAACGGAGTTTCCACCTTAAAATTAGACAAACATGAGTTGAGCGGAGTTTCCACCACAGACAAACGTGAGGTGAGCGGAGTTTCCGCCTCAGACAAACATGAGGTGAGCGGAGTTTCCACCTTAGACAAACATGAGGTGAGCGGAGTTTCCACCTGAGACAAACATTAGAGGAACGGAGTTTCCGTTTTATTCGTCTCTAAAGACTAGCAATGGGTCTGCCTGGGACACATTCTACCCCGGGTCTACCCCGAAGTACCATTGGCATGTGGGCGGTCGTGTAACCTAGTGGTTAAAGCGTTCGCTCGTCATATCGAGGACCTGGGTTCGATTCCCGACATGGGTACAATGTGTGATGCTCATTTCTGGTGTCCCCCGCCATGGGCATGGTGCTGACAAACCAAGATCAGGGCGAAACGGATTCGGTCACGTCTAATGGACGCAACTGTGTGCAGCGACTTGCAGAGCGTGCGACGTCTGGGCCGTCCGTCCACGATTTGCGTTGATAGGTAAATTTACTTGCCAGGAATGCCAATATACTCATAACGTATGTTAAGTGAGTGAGTGAGTGGTGTTTATCGCCGCAGTTATATTTTTTACATCAAATCGGCTTGTAAATGTTCGAGCCTTGGTCAGAGAAACCAGTGGTTGAATGCATGAGCTGCGATCAACATCAGCCGCGTCACAGAATCCCTAGATCGAGTTTAGTCGGTTCTGACAAGCATGAGGTACTCACAGGCTGTTCTGACCCGGAATACGAACGGAAATCATTATAGTCAGCCACCCGTTTCTGGCACCTAACAGTGTGAATATATGTTGGAGGAAATCGCAAAATTATCACCAAACAAAATGTGATCATGAGTTAATTATTTATCCTAAAATATGTTAGGAAACGTTTTCATTAATCTCAGAAGCAGACAACGAATGGATGGTCTCAAGTGATTCAGATGAAACTGATCAACCTGTTCAGGCGTGAATGTTCACACTATGGAATACTGTAAGGGACATTCTCGCGATCTCGCGATCTCGACTTTTGGAAACGAGCTAAATATGTCAAAAACACGAGAATGCGGTAAACATACGGTTACGTGATATCGATCACTGGATTGTCTGATCCAGATCGCTGTCATGTGGCGTTAAACATTCAACACAAACGCATATGGACAGAAATGATTTGTTGAAGCGGCTGTAAAATAACTTTGCAATAACAGCATTAACAAAGACTAACCATCTTGTCTTGGTACATGAAGTGTGAAGCCAGGAGTGAGTGAGTGAGTGAGTGAGTTGGGGTTAACGCTGCTTTTAACATCATTCCAGTTATATCACGACGCATCGGCTTAATGTGAAAGGAAAGTCAGAAGTGATGCAGGTCTCAGACGTTTACCACTTGGGTGAAACCCACAAGCACAGGTATGGTGCTGACAAACCTAGAAACATAAACAGATCAATCCGGGATTCAGCTCGTGGGTTTCACCGAAGGGGTAAACGTCTGAGATCTGCATCACTTCGGGCTTTCCTCCAAAATTAAGCTGACACGCCGTGATATAACTGGAATACTCAATCTGTTAAAAGCGGCGTTAAACCCAACTCACTCACTCACTTAAAGAAACAACTACCCCCGCGTGTTTTTTCTCAAGCAATAAGTGTTGTAGTAACGGTCTTATTTCCGAAGGCTGGAGACAAAGTATAATTAATACTATTCAGAAGTCGAATCTGACAAACCACAGATACCCCTCTCTCGTAACGTAGCATTACTTTAGCTTCAGTTGTACACAAGCTATATTGTAATGTGTTAAATGTTGCCTAACGTTATGGACTGAACTATATCGGAGATATGGATAACATCAGTTACTTTTTTGTTGTTGTTGTAAAACGTCTCGGAGCTAATTCTTGCTTCTTCTTCACTCACGTCATGAGGGACCGCCTCCGTGGTCTGGTGGTAGAGCGTCCGCCCGGAGAGCGGAAGGTCCGGGGTTCGATCCCCTGCCGTGTCATACCAAAAGCCGTTAAAAGATGGTACTTGTTGTTACCCTGTCTGGCGCTCGGCATTGAAGGGTTAAAACAAGGACTGTTCGGCTCGGAGTCAGTCTACTGTGTCTGAGTGGGGTATTCATGTTAAACTGCGGCATGGTATCTCAGTGTGCTAACACTATAAATCGGCATCAGTCCAAACTAGTACAAGCAGCCACACACACACACACACACACACACACACACACACACGTGCATGCACGTCGCTATATAAGTGCAATTTGTGACCACATTTCACCTCACCTCACCTGATGAAGGAGCGAAAAGTAGCTCTGAAACGTCGTACAAAGAATACAGAAGTCATGTATTCATGTTCTCCCAACGTTTAACTGCCTATCAAAACCTTTTTTATTTGTGAAACATTGCTGGTGCAAAATATGCTGCGTTTCTGCAAACCGTCATTAGTCTTGCTGGAACGGTATTTATCTGGTTCATTTTATATAGTTTTGAAAGTTTCGCATTGCAAATTTTATGTCGTTCAATCACAATCTACACTTGCGTTTCATTTGCTGTTCAGTATTTTTAAATCTTGTGTGTATCGTACGGATTTCTTTGGCCCGTGGATAGCCCACACGTAACGTGAGGTTAAGGAAAGAAACGCTGCCCTTGGAGAGGAGGTGCATGGGTAACTCTGCTCGGTAGGGTTGACTTTAATCCTCAACCAACTAAATCACGGGTCATAAAATGAATGTTTTTACCTTATGCAGTTGACTTTGTTTGGAATAAAGATACACCCAACAGCAAATGGTTAGATGAGATGTAAATGCAAACTATTCTAGAGCCTATAGGGTTGGGTTGTATACTCCCCAGGGAGCTGAGAATGTAATTTGAGTACATCCGGACACATTGACCTTGGTAATAATTTTGCAGCACCATAATCACGCCTTTGGACATGGATACGGCCACAAATGTGTTTGTTTGTTTGTTGTTTAACGCCGCACTCAGCATAAGTCCAGCTATATGACGGCGGTCTGCACCAGACAGTTCAATGATTGAGATCATAAGCATCAATCTACGTAACTGACATGGGATACGATGACATGCATCAACCAAGTCTGCGAGCCTGACCACCCGATCCCGTTGGCCGCCTCTTGCGACAAGCATGTGTTGCTGAAGACTTATTCTAACCCGGAACGACCAAAAATAAATTCATTTATTAATTATGAACACGTTTCAGAATGCACGCATTTCTCTCGTTCTCCATTGAAACATTCATGTTATGATCTGTATTAAAGTGTACATGTTTTGATTTTTTACACATGTAGTGTTTTTTAGTGCCAGAAGTATCATATGGTCAATAACATACTGAACCAAATTAAAAACTTAACAATCCTAAAATTTTAACATTTTGACCAGTTATCATTTTTGGCCCTTATTGTGTATTTAAACAGTAATAGCCACGTATTATCTTCAGATAACACCCGTTTTTGTGCAGGTGAAGCGATCAAAATCATGTGCACAGCACTATAGTGGCAAAAGTCGTTTTTCACGTGCAACTGGTCACGTGGCCATAATACCGGATGTGTTTTCAGCCATACTTGTTAGCAGTCATTAACAAAAAAAAGAAAAACACAAGAAAACAAAAGTCTTTACGGCCATTTGTCATGCCAGGCCTTTCAAATGTGCAACGTGAACGTGCCATCGGCATGTTGCAGACGGGAACGTCCGTAGCTGAAGTCGCAAGGACGATGGGTTGTAGACGACGGACTGTTTATGATTTACAGACGCGTCTACAGCAAACGGGTACCACCGCTGATCGCCCTCGGCCAGGTCGACCACGTGTGACGTCACATGCAGAGGATTGTCTTACGCCACCTCCGTAACCGATTTTTGACGGCTACATCAACCAGAAATGAACTGTTTAGGGGTAGACTGAGTGCGCAAACTGTTCGAAACCGTCTGAGAACTGCTCACCTTCAAGCACGACGGCTATACTGCGGGCCGATTCTGACTCAATTACACAGACGTCAACGTCAATTGTGGGCACAGCGATACTTACGATGGACTCAGAGGAATTGGAATCAAGTCGTCTTCAGTGATGAATCCCGATTTAATCTTCGATTTGCTGATGGTAGGTCGAGGGTGTGGGGGCGCCGTCATTAACGTTACGCCCAGTGTTGTGTACAGGAAGTTGACAGATTTCGAAGTGGAAGTGTCATGGTGTGGGGTGCTTTCTGTGGCAATGCACGTTCCAGGCTTCTTGTCATCCGTGGCAACCTCAACGCTGCTGCTTACCGCGACCAGGTACTGGAACCAGAACTTCTGCCTTTTATGGCAGCACATGGACCCGGTTTGATCTTCCAACACGACAATGCCAGACCCCACACAGCAATTTTGATAAGGAATTTCCTTCAGAATGCGGGAGTCAACGTCATGGACCAGCCGTCAGGGTCTCCTGACCTCAATCCCATAGAACACGTCTGGGATGCTCTTGGCAGAAGACCGCTGTGATATTGCTGGAATATTGCTAAAAGCGGCGTAAAACAATACTCACTCACTCACTCACTCACTCTTGGCAGAAGTCTGCGCACTCTCCAGAACCAACCACAGAATTTGCAAGATCTTGGCACCATTTTGCAGCAACAATGGCGTCGTCTTCCCAATCATGTGTTCACCAGCATCACAAGGTCTATGCGGAGGCGTTGTGTGGCAGTTGTCAACGCACATGGTGGCCATACACGCTACTGAACTTGTGTGCCATCAGATTCTCGTGCTTGGGACTTATGATTTAAACTGTTGATGTTATTACCGAATACCGTAGGTGCTTGGAACAAATTATGGTTACCACCGTTAATTAAAATCCTTCTTTGGACATTAATGATTAAATATTACCTTCTCTGATACATTTTTCCGTTGTATATCATGTATGGGATTACTTTTAAAAATGTGAAGTTTTTAATTTGACTCAGTATACTATATTCTCAATATATATTCATATATTGTTTGCTAGTAATGATCAAAGGTATGAAAGAGAAAACTGTCAGACACCACCAGAGTGAGTGAGTGAGTTTGATTTTACGCCGTTTTTAGCAATATTCCAGCAATATCACGGCTGGTGACACCAGAAATGGGCTTCACACATTGTACCCATGTCGGGAATCGAACCCGGGTCTTCGATTAAAGCTGGGGGATTTCCTTCCGAATGGCCCGGGGGTCCTGGTCAATGAATACATTCACAGTTTATAAAAAAAATAAACTGCACTGATTCTTAGTCAGCACTCAAATAGTATTTCTACATGGTTTATTTTTTAAGAATACAGTAAACTACGGTTATTACGAACACGCTTATAACGAACTAACGGATATAACGAACTTACTTTTTAGTCACGACTATTTGCTGTAGTTATGCTGTATATATGCTTATAACGAATTACGGTTATTACGAACTAAAATTAGTATTCCATTTGAGTTCGTTATAACCGTACTTTACTGTAGTTTGATTTAAGACTTTTCTATCTTTGAACATAAAAAAATCTGCCTTTTTACAACATCACAGGGGTTCATGTGGTTGCAATAACATTTTTTACCCCAACTTCACTGAAGCAATATATATGTACACAAAATCACCTCGCCACAGGTTACTTATTACAATGGAAGCAGGAACGAGTGATGGTTAAATAGACATAATTAAATTTAACAACAGTTCTTTGCAATTTGCAAATACTTGGTTAGTTCGGGTGGGTGCAGTGCTTGTCCTGTGTGGTTAAAGAAGATAAAGAGAAGATGAAAATAAGTAACATGTCACATTTTACTTCACAGAATAAAACATATTTTTCACATAAGTCTTATACGCATTATCAGGCCTAAAAGGACGATGTTCACGACTACCAAACACGGAGCCACCCATCTCGCTCTCACTCACTCACTCACTCACTCACTCACTCACCCGATCACTCACACACTCACTCACCCGATCACTCAATCACTCACTCACTCACTCACTCGATCACTCACCCGATCACTCACTCACCCGATCACTCACTCACCCGTTCACTAACTCGTCCGATCACTCACTCACCCGATCACTCACTCACTCACTCACTCACTCACTCACTCACTCACTCACTCATTCATTCACTCACTCACTCACTCACTCACTCACTCACTTACCCGATCACTCACTCACCCGATCACTCACTCACTCGATCACTCACTCACTCACTCACTCACTTACCCGATCACTCACTCAGGCGATCACTCACTCACCCGATCACTCACTCACTCACTCACTCACTCACTCACTCACTCACTCACTCACTCACTCACTCGATCACTCACTCATCCGATCACTCACTCATCCGATCACTCACTCACCCGATCACTCACTCCTCACTCACTCACTCACTCACTCACTCACTCACTCACTCACCCGATCACTCACTCATCCGATCACTCACTCATCCGATCACTCACTCACCCGATCACTCACTCACCTGATCACTCACTCACTCACTCACTCACTCACTCACTCACTCACTCACTCACTCACTCATCCGATCACTCACTCACCCGATCACTCACTCACTCACTCACTCACTCACTCATTCAACCGATCACTCACTCACTCACTCACTCACTCACTCGATCACCCGATCACTCACTTACTCACTCGCTCACTCACTCACTCATTCACTCATTCACTCACTCACTCACTCACTCACTCACCCGATCACTCACTCACTTACCCGATCACTCACTCACCAGATCACTCACTCACCCGATCACTCACTCACCCGATCACTCACTCACTCACTCACTCACTCACCCGATCACTCACTCACTCACTCACTCACCCACTCACTCCTGTGGTACTTGCCTGCTCGATGTGAAATGAGTGTTCGCGACTGTCCACGCCGAAGACCCATGTTCAATTCCCGACATGGGTACAATGTGTGAAGCCCATTTCTGGTGTTCCCCGCCGTGATATTGCTGGAACATTGCTAAAAGCGGCGTAAAACCAAACTCAGTCACTCACTCACTGTTCGCGACTGTCATGACTGTGTCGGTGTGCCTATAGGGACATGCTTGCAACACCCGCCAGCAGGCTGACGTTTGGCTTACCCTTGATCCGAAAGGGAAACTTGATATCATTCAGCACACACCACGTACCCTTTACTTCGTTCATAAACGCAGTTACATTCAGTAGTATAGAATAAGTTGCCCATTGATCAAGTCGAATGTCAAACGAACAGCCCTTGACCTCCAAACATGACTTCTATCAAAGGACGCGTCCTACCCGCATATATGCAAATGCTCGTTCAGGGCTGAATGCCTAGCCGATACCTCGCCTGGCATGGATATATATCCTTATGAGTGTACAGCTCACAGCGTATTTGATGCACAGCCAACACTGAACACAAGACAGAATGTCGGTTAAGAATAAAGCTGTAAAAGATGTCCATGAAGTATAGACACTTAACGAGTGTGATTCACACATGTACAAAGACACCCCCACACGTCCATGATGTACAAACGTCGAGGACTGTTCACGGAGAAGTAAATACATACGCGTTGTAAATCTGATGACATCAACGCCACAGACATTAGACTAGACATTTCCCTTGAGGAATATGTAATTAAATTCACATGGGATTCACACATAGCTGTAGTTGTGGTAGTAGTAGTAGTAGTCGTAGTCGTAGTAGTGGTGGTGGTACTAGATGTAGTAGTAGTGGAAGTAGTTGTAGTAGTAGGGGTGGTGTGGTACTACTTGTAGTAGTAGTAGTAGTAATAGTGTTAGTATTAGTATTAGTGGTAGTAGTAGTAGTAGTGGACAATGTAGAAGTTGTAGCAGCAGTAATTGTAGTAGTAGTAGCAATAGTAGTAGCAACAGAAGTAGTGGCAGCAGCAGCAGTAATAGTGTAGTAGTAGTAGTAGTAGTAGTAGTAGTAGTAGTAGTGGAAAATGTAGTTGTAGCAGCAGTAATTGTAGTAGTAGTAGCAATAGTAGTAGCAACAGAAGTAGTGGCAGCAGCAGTAATAGTGTAGTAGTAGTTGTAGTAGTAGTAGTAGTAGTAGTAGAAAATGTAGTAGTTGTTGCAGCAGTAGTAATATTTGTGGGTGTTGTAGAAGAGGAAGCAGTACTGTAGAAGTAGAAAACGTAGAATAACAGTCAGTAGAATTACAGTAGAATTACTGCGGAATTACGCCAATTTTAGCAATATTCCAGCAATATCTTGGCGGGGGACACCAGAAATGATCTTCAGACGTTGTGCCCATGTGGAGAATCGAACCCGGAGTCTTCGGCGTGACGAGCGAACGCTTTAATAACAAGGTGAAATTGGGTTTAACGTCGCATTCAAGTTATTTTCACTCACACGGTTGTGTGAGGCTGCTTGTACTAATCCCGTTATCATGACATTATGGAATGAACCCTTTTGTGACGCGTTCGGGTTTCGGGAAATCTTCAGGTATCGATTCAGCTTTCGAAACCTTTGAATGAAAAAATCCAGTAAGTCTTTCTTCACATACCAAATCGAAAACTTAAAAAAACCAGCTGTGCCACAAGACTGTGAGAGAAGACAAGATACACGTGGTGACACGTGTTTCAACCTATACATGATTCCGTGGGGCAGGTCCCCAGGATAACCCCGTCGACTGAGGATCAGTTTTATATGGCTTCATGTGAGCGGAACGCGGTGAAGGAAATGCTCGTACACAACTTTGGGTAAACCACGTGCACTGGTATGGGCCTGAGAAACCAAGCCTGGTATTCGACCCCATGGGGACGATGGAGTGGCCTAGTGGTTGAAGCGTTCGCTCGTCACGCCTAAGACCCGGGTTCGATTCTCGACATGGGCACAACGTCTGAAGATCATTTTTGGTGTGACATTGCAGGAATATTGCTAAAATCGGTGTAAAATTACCAACTGACAGTAATTCTAGAGTAATTCTACTGACTGTAATTCTACGTTTTCTACTTCTGTTGACTGTATACTGCTTCCTCTTCTTCAACAACCTCAAGTTTTACCACATATGATTACAATGTGTGAAGCCCATTTCTGGTGTCCCCCGCCATAATTTTGCTGGAATATTGCTAAATGCGGCGTAAAAACCATACTCACTTACTATTCGATCCATGATGACTGGATCCTGGTACATGTAGGGGGCGCAACTATGCATAGCGAATTCCAGCACCTCAAGCTATTGGCGGCCAGCGCCCACTAAAGGAAGATACGTTAGTGAATATGCCACTGCAACCTCAACAACTTCCTTCTTCCTCCAACCTCGTGGGTTTCACCCAAGTGGTAAACGTCTGAGACCTGCATCACTTCAACCAGTCAAAGACGTTCACGCTGAACAAAACCCCCCGCATCGGGGAAACCATATTGCTATAACATTTCCCATAATGCCAGGGCCAAGGTACGCTATGTTGGGCAATTATGTTGGGCGCTTCGGGGTTTAACCGATCATTTTAACGATTAAACACCGGATCCTCGTGGTCTAACCTGTACTCATATACGTATCAATGATATGAGCCATTTTGCATTTGCCAAAAAGCCAACATAGAGACGGTCATATCACAGGGTGGGTGGGGGTGGGGGGTGATAACCAGACCCGTATTACATCCCGGGTTGATATGGCCTAGTCAATGCATTTTGAATGGGCGTTCGATATAGCCCGGATGGTAAGAAATTGGAGTTACGTCCCTTGGTGCGTCGTCTGCTCGTCTGCTCGGCAAGCGTTCCCTTGACAGTGTACAACAATGTGAAACTTTAACGCTGACAGCCAAATCATTCAGAGTGTAAGTCCGTAAATGTACTGCATTCACTTGCAAATAGATACAATTTACAATTTGCTGTCACAGTATATGATAAAAAGATCATATCATACGCCACATCAACCCTGACCCCCAAATTAGCCCTCTGACCTTCGGCCTTCGGCTTGTACGGGGGTCGGGGGTTGATATGGGGTATGATATGAAAACGGCCATGTGATACCCTCTAAGTAATACACTCAATCACGACTGGAGAAGTTACACCAGTCTGGGTTAATGTGAGGTCACTCGGGGTCACTCGTCCTGTTTTATCATTGGATGTTTTCGAACTGCACGGTGTATCAGCAGTTCTACACGGTCGTGACCTTCTTGGCAATATAAACGAGTTATTACTCCGAGTGTATCACAGAAGTTATCAGCGGTCCCATTCAGCGATACAGCCGGGTGCTTCGCGTGCGACACGTTGGCATAATTTGTCACTGGCTATGTGTGTATGTTGTTCGGCTGGGTCCTTTCCTGACTCCTGATTAACTGGATGTATGTTTAGGGCAACGTTATATATCAGTTGTGGGAACAGTCACATTTTGGCAGTAGGGTCGGGGTTAGGCCGAGCTGGAGTTGAGGCTGGTGGTCAGAAAGTGATATGGTTGTGGACAGGGTGGTATATGCGTGGAGGTCAGGGTAGGGTCAGGGTGGGATATGAGTGGTGGTCTGGGTAGGGTCAGGGTGGGATATGCGTGGAGGTCAGGGTAGGGTCAGTGTGGTATATGCGTGGAGGTCAGGGTAGGGTCAGGGTGGGATATGAGTGGTGGTCTGGGTAGGGTCAGTGTGAGATATGAGTGATGGTCAGGGTAGGGTCAGGGTGGGATATGAGTGGTGGTCTGTGTAGGGTCAGTGTGGGATATGAGTGGTGGTCTGGGTAGGGTCAGTGTGAGATATGGGTGATGGTCAGGGTAGGGTCAGGGTGGGATATGAGTGGTGCTCTGGGTAGGGTCAGGGTGGGATATGAGTGGTGGTCTGGGTAGGGTCAGTGTGGGATATGAGTGGTGGTCTGGGTAGGGTCAGTGTGGGATATGGGTGGTGGTCTGGGTAGGGTCAGGGTGGGATATGGGTGGTGGTCTGGGTAGGGTCAGTGTGGGATATGGGTGGTGGTCTGGGTAGGGTCAGGGTGGGATATGGGTGGTGGTCAGGGTAGGGTCAGGGTGGGATATGAGTGGTGGTCAGTGTGGGATATGGGTGGTGGTCAGGGTGGGATATGAGTGGTGGTCTGGGTAGGGTCAGGGTGGGATATGGGTGGTGGTCAGGGTAGGGTCAGGGTGGGATATGAGTGGTGGTCAGTGTGGGATATGAGTGGTGGTCAGTGTGGGATATGAGTGGTGGTCTGGGTAGGGTCAGTGTGGGATATGGGTGGTGGTCAGTGTGGGATATGGGTGGTGGTCAGGGTGGGATATGGGTGGTGGTCAGTGTGGGATATGGGTGGTGGTGGTCTGGGTAGGGTCAGTGTGGGATATGGGTGGTGGTCAGTGTGGGATATGGGTGGTGGTCTGGGTAGGGTCAGTGTGGGATATGGGTGGTGGTCAGGGTAGGGTCAGTGTGGGATATGGGTGGTGGTCAGGGTGGGATATGGGTGGTGGTCAGGGTGGGATATGGGTGGTGGTCAGGGTCGGATATGGGTGGTGGTCTGGGTAGGGTCAGGGTGGGATATGGGTGGTGGTCAGGGTCGGATATGGGTGGTGGTCAGTGTGGGATATGGGTGGTGGTCAGGGTAGGGTCAGGGTGGGATATGGGTGGTGGTCAGGGTCGGATATGGGTGGTGGTCAGGGTGGGATATGGGTGGTGATCTGGGTAGGGTCAGGGTGGGATATGGGTGGTGGTCAGGGTCGGATATGGGTGGTGGTCAGTGTGGGATATGGGTGGTGGTCAGGGTAGGGTCAGGGTGGGATATGGGTGGTGGTCAGGGTCGGATATGGGTGGTGGTCAGGGTGGGATATGGGTGGTGGTCAGGGTAGGGTCAGTGTGTGATATGGGTGGTGGTCTGGGTAGGGTCAGTGTGAGATATGGGTGGTGGTCAGGGTAGGGTCAGGGTGGGATATGGGTGGTGGTCAGGGTGGGATATGGGTGGTGTCAGGGAGACCAGGTGGGGATCGTAGGTTACATCAGGATGGGCATCAATGTGAGTATCTCTCTCTTTCTCTCTCTCTCTCTCTCTCCCTCTCTCGCTCTCTCTCCCTCTCTCTCTCTCTCTCTTGATATGAAACAATAAGCGACGAGATGACCGGACATGCTGTTGAAATTTCCGTAATATTTGTGTTTTATGTCGTGAACAGAAACTATTTTGGCAAGTCAGTGTCACGCGGTAGAACAAACTTATTTTCGGAATCGTCCTTCTCCTTTGTAAGTTTACACACGCAACGAAAGGGTGACTAATGGTAAACTTTCTCGTCAATAAAATAGATCGATTACAAGGACCAAACTTAATCATTAGTCAAACATAACCTTAACTATGCGATTATTCAACGTCGTTTCAATGTCAGGAAATGAATAGTCCCACTGAGGAGAGACTATGAGCAACTGTTTAATATTAACAAACATCATGACGATACATCGGTGTCGCCGACAAGAATAAATCCATATTTTATCTGAATTCAGTATGGAAGCCACGTTTGTCTATCTTCTTGGTTACGATCCTACAGAGTAGGACAAATTGTGAAGCCGAATCTTGATGTTCCCCGACGTAATGTGGCACAAGAGATCATAATTCGCAATGTTCATGTCATTAATATTCATTAAGATATTTGAAATACTTGAATTTGAGGTTCGTGGTCCGGAAATAGAGACCGCAGTTGTGTCACAACGCTACGAACCGTATCCCACACTCACAACCGTCCATCCCACTCACAGCCCTCCATCCACACCAACAACTGTACCCCACACCCACACCCACAACGACATCCCACACACACAACCGTGTGCCACATCCACACCCACACAAGCATCCAACTTCCACACCCACAACTGTACCCCACACCCACACCCACAACGACACCCCACACACACAACCGTGTCCCACATCCACACCCACACAAGCATCCCACTTCCACACCCACAACGACATCCCACACACACAACCGTGTCCCACATCCACACCCACACAAGCATCCCACTTCCACACCCACAACTGTACCCCACACCCATACCCACAACGACATCCCACACACACAACCGTGTCCCACATCCACACCCACACAAGCATCCCACTTCCACACCCACAACTGTACCCCACACCCACACCCACAACGACACCCCACACACACAACCGTGTCCAACATCCACACCCACGCCAGCATCCCACTTCCACACCCACAACCGAGTCCCACACCCATACCCACAACGACACCCCACACACACAACCGTGTCCAACATCCACACCCACGCCAGCATCCCACTCCCACACCCACAACCGAGTCCCACACCCACACCCGTACATTCTCACTGACACCCGTACCCCACATCCAAATCCACACCCGAACTCCAGACCCTTACATCCACACCCGTACTCCAAACCCGTATATCCACACCCGTACATCCACACCCGTACATCCACATCCGTACCCCACATCTGTACATCCACACCCGTACATCCACACCTGTACCCAACACCCGTACATCCACATCCGTACTCGACACCCGTACATCTACACCCGTACATCCACACCTGTACCCCAAACATACACATCCACGGCCGTACCCCACACCCGTACATCCTCACCCGTACTCCACACTTGTACATCCACACCCGTACATCCACACCTGTACCCCACACCCGTACATCCACACCCGTACATCCACATCCGTACCCCACACCCGTACATCCACATCCGTACTCCACACCCGTACATCCACACCCGTACATCCACACCAACAACCGTACATCCACACCCTCAACCGTATCCCACATCCACGCCCGTATATCCACACCCACAACTGTACATCCACACACACAACCGTACTTCCACACCCTCAACCGTACATCCACACCGACAACCGTACATCCGCACCCTCAACTGTACAGCCACACCCACAACTGTACATCCACACCGACAACCGTACATCCACACCCTCAACAGTACATCCACACTGACAACCGTCCATCCACACCCTCAACCGTACATCCACACCGACAACCGTACATCCACACCCTCACCCGTACATCCACACCGACAACCGTACATCCACACCAACAACCGTACATCCACACCCTCTACCGTACATCGACACTAACAATCGTACATCCACACTCTCAACCGCATCCCACATCCACATCCGTATCCCACATCCACACCCATATATTCACACCCATAACCGTACATCCACATCCACACCCGTACATCCACACCAACAACCGTACATCCACACCAACAACCGTACATCCACACCCACAACTGTATCCCACATCCACACCCGTATATCCACACCCGTATATCCACACCGACAACCGTACATCCACACCGACAACCGTACATCCACACCAACAACTGTATCCCACACCCACAACCGTACATCCACACCTACATCCGTACATCCACACCAACAACCGTACATCCACACCAACAACCGTACATCCACACCAACAACAGGACATCCACACCCACAACTGTATCCCACACCCTCAACCGTACATCCACACCGACAACCGCACATCCACACCAACAACCGTACATCCACACCGACAACCGCACATCCACACCAACAACCGTACATCTACACCGACAACCGCACATCCACACCAACAACCGTACATCTACACCCACAACCGTACATCCACACCGACAACCGTACATCCACACCAACAACCCTACATCCACCCCCACAACCGTACATCTACACCGACAACCGCACATCCACCCCCACAACCGTACATCCACCCCCACAACCGTACATCTACACCAACAACCGTACATCCACCTCCACAACCGTACATCCACCCCCACAACCGTACATCTACACCAACAACCGCACATCCACACCAACAACCGTACATCTACACCGACAACCGTACATCCACACCAACAACCGTACATCTACACCCACAACCGTACATCCACCCCCACAACCGTACATCCACACCGACAACCGTACATCCACACCAACAACCGTACATCCACCCCCACAACCGTACATCCACACCCACAACTGTATCCCACACCCTCAACCGTTCATCTACACCAACAACCGTACATCCACACCGACAACCGTACATCCACACCAACAACCGTACATCCACACCGACAACCGTACATCCACACCAACAACTGTATCCCACACCCACAACCGTACATCCACACACACAACCGTACATCCACACCAACAACTGTATCCCACACCCACAACCGTACATCTACACCGACAACCGTACATCCACACCAACAACCGTACATCCACACCGACAACCGTACATCCACACCAACAACCGTACATCTACACCAACAACCGTACATCCACACCAACAACCGTACATCCACACCAACAACCGTACATCTACACCGACAACCGCACATCCACACCAACAACCGTACATCCACACCGACAACCGTACATCCACACCAACAACCGTACATCTACACCGACAACCGCACATCCACACCAACAACCGTACATCCACACCGACAACCGTACATCCACACCAACAACCGTACATCCACACCGACAACCGTACATCCACACCAACAACCGTACATCCACACTCTCAACCGCATCCCACATCCACATCCGTATCCCACATCCACACCTGTATATTCACACCCACAACCGTACATCCACACCAACAACCCTACATCCCACATCCACACCCGTATATCCGAAAACACAACCGTATCCCACATCCACACTCGTATATCCACACCCACAACTGTACATCCACACAAACACCCGTACATCCACACACACAACCGTACATCCACACCCGTACATCCACACACACAACCGTACATCTACACCAACAACCGTACATCCACACACACAACCGTACATCTACACCAACAACCGTACATCCACACACACAACCGTACACCCACACCCGTACATCCACACTTACACAACCGTACATCCACACCAACAACCGTACATCCACATCCACAGCCGTACATCAACATCCACAGCCGTACATCCACACACACACAACCGTACATCTACACCAACAACCGTACATCCACACACACAACCGTACATCTACACCAACAACCGTCCATCCACACACACACAACCGTACATCCACATCCACAGCCGTACATCCACACACACAACCGTACATCTACACCCGTACATCCACACACACACAACCGTAGATCCACACCAACAGCCGTACATCCACACACACAACCGTACATCTACACCAACAACCGTACATCCACACACACAACCGTACACCCACACCCGTACATCCACACACACACAACCGTACACCCACATCCACAGCCGTACATCCACACACACAACCGTACATCTACACCCGTACATCCACACACACACAACCGTACATCCACACACACAACCGTACATCCACACACACAACCGTACATCTACACCCGTACATCCACACACACACAACCGTACATCCACACACACAACCGTACATCCACACACACAACCGTACATCTACACCCGTACATCCACACACACACAACCGTACATCCACACACACAACCGTACATCCACACACACAACCGTACATCTACACCCGTACATCCACACACACACAACCGTACATCCACACACACAACCGTACATCCACACACACAACCGTACATCTACATCCACACCCGTACATCCACATCCACACCCGTACATCTACACCCGTACATCAACACACACAACCGTACATCCACACACACAACCGTACATCTACACCCGTACATCAACACCCACACCCGTACATCCACATCCACAGCCGTACATCCACACACACAACCGTACATCCACACACACAACCGTACATCCACACACACAACCGTACATCTACACCCGTACATCCACACACACACAACCGTACATCCACACACACAACCGTACATCTACATCCACACCCGTACATCCACATCCACACCCGTACATCCACACACACAACCGTACATCCACACACACAACCGTACATCTACACCCGTACATCCACACACACACAACCGTACATCCACACACACAACCGTACATCTACATCCACACCCGTACATCCACATCCACACCCGTACATCCACACACACAACCGTACATCCACACACACAACCGTACATCTACACCCGTACATCCACACACACACAACCGTACATCCACACACACAACCGTACATCCACACACACAACCGTACATCTACACCCGTACATCAACACCCACACCCGTACATCCACACCCACACCCGTACATCCACACCCACAGCCGTACATCCACACCCTCAACCGTATCCCACATCTACACCCACAACCCAACATCCACACCCACAACCGTACATCCACACCCACAACCGTATATCCACACACACAAACGATATCCCACATCGACACCCGTATATCCACACTCACAACCGTATCCCACATCCACAACCGTATATCCACACACACACAACCGTATATCCACACCCACACAACCGTATATCCACACACACACAACCGTATCCCACATCCACACCCGTATATCCACACCCACAACCGTATCCCACATCCACAACCGTATATCCACACACACACAACCGTACATCCACACCCACAACCGTACATCCACATCCACAACCGTATATCCACATCCACACCCTTTTATCAACACACAAACAACGATATCCAACATCCACAACCGTATATCCACACACACACAACCGTATCCCACATCCACACCCGTATATCCACACCCACAACCGTACATCCACACACACACAACCGTATCCCACATCCACACCCGTACATCCACACACACACCCGAACATCCACAACCACAACCGTATCCCACACCAACAACCGTATCCCACACCAACAACCGTACATCCACACCCACAACCGTACATCCACACCCACGTTTTTTCTTTGTGTTTGTCGTTTAACGCTACACTCAGCAATATTCCAGCTATATGACGGCGGTCTGTAAATAATCCAGTGATTGACATCATGAGCATCGATCCACGCAATCGGCCTAGATACGATGACATAAATCAACCAAGTCTTACAAAAAGCATGGGTGAACTTGCTGATACCAATTCTAACCCAGATCTTGAATGCATGCATTTAGTTTCATATAACTGTGTCGTGGCTGGGGCATGTGCGATACCGATATTTTGAGAATGTAGAAAAAATATATTCGAGGTCCAGGTCCTTAACCGAAAATAGATCAGTTTGGAAAGAGTATTCTTTGCGCCATATCGTCTTAATGGAGTTCGGGTAAAAGATGTCTTCCTGAGGCAAGAGAGTTAACTGACTTTAAAAGGGGTAGCCTCGTGGTTAAAGCCTCATCTACTGATATGAACTAGTCACGCTTCCGACGATCTTAGCTGTTACCTTGTTACCTTATTAATTTTGTTGTCCTTACATGTACATATATATGCTCTCTGGCATTCCTTCGCCTGATCAAGGAGCAAGCATATACTCCGAAACGTTCTGTTCAGCATAATAAAGAAGCTGACATCCATATATCCTCTTCCTTTAGTGTGATGAAGTGCTCGGTGGTGCCTAGTTTGACACGAGTTGGTTGAACTCTTGACCAGCTGTGATAACTTACCGGATGCCCATTGTGTAATTCCTATTCTTTGAATGACATTGTTACATACTTGTTACAACTGATATTCAATAAACCGTGTTTGTGTTCATATTCAAGTTTGTATTTCCGCTATCATAAGTGTGCAGTGATGCCGTCTTGTTATTGATAGTCATTTCGGAGACATAAATGCGAAGTTTATATTAGTTAATGCGAACAAAGATCACACCCAGTTTTCGCATTTAATTCACGCTCGCGTAAAAATATTGACACACAAAATATAAATCATATGTATGATTGTGTTTACTACTTTTGTGTTGAAATTTAGACAACATTAATAATATATATATATATATAATTTTTTATGAAAAAGATTTCTGAGGAACCTCTTCAGACCACGAGTTATTTACTAAATTTGCTGGGAAGTTTACAAGTGCATTGATGCAGTTCCTGGAATACACGTTCAATGTCGCAATATCAAGAGGTATTACGACAGTATCCCAAGTGGCCATGTCTCTTACATCCTGTTTGCGACCAGTGTTAACCTAGCTGTGTTAGGTCAGCGTTTATCCAGCGATAAGATTATACATACTGGGTATATAAGGAGCTATATTCGCTTTTGCATGGCTTGCTACGATTTGTGCTTTTCTATTTTAAGATTAAAAGAGAAAGTCGGGATAAAAAAATCAAATATTCTCTCTCTCTCTCTCTCTCTCTATCACACACACACACACACACACACACACACACACACACACACACACATCTGCATAAAATAATAGAGAAATAAATTCAATAAAAACATCATTCAGCAAAAATAGCTATTGACGTTGGTCTGGTCTCAGTTTGATATATATAGGTCATTGTCGCTATTTCCAGGAAAACAGGATGTATTCAACCCTCGTGCTATAGGCCTAATGCATCAGACATTCACATTCAAATACGCAGAAACAGCAGGCCAGGCGGTCAGAGCATTTATATATACGTGGGCCGTTACTGTATTTATGAATTCACCAGCTTTTATATTTTTCGCTTGAATTTTATCACAAAGATGATGAGATAATATACATAATTACATAAATATATGGAATCAACATATTCGAAAGATTAGCTTGAACAGCGCTCCCCAATATTGCACAACTGACATCCGCCATGTTTTCGACCTCCGAAAATACAAAACTGGTTTTTCCACGCAAGCCATATGTCGCTTAGGACGAGGGGAGATAACTTTGTAGTGAAAATGGCGAATTTAGTAACATCTCTTTGAATACAACACACGCAGACAACCTGAGGAAAGAATATACTAAGTGGACCTGAAATAAACTGTACTTCTTCGTCTCACGTGAAACAAGCCCGTGAAACACCTATTTTGCCTTGCGCAATATGGCGACTCCGTCTCGCTGAAATGAATATTTTCTATTTATATCTGCCACGTAAGTCCCTAATGCACCGGGGGAATCCCCAATTATTCGCAATACGTAGGTTTGATTGGCTGCGCGTGGTCACGTGTTCCCTGGGACTTTCCCTCCTGCTCAGGTCGGTGCTTTCCTGAACCATGTTTCCTTGGGATTTTACGTTTGTTAGAATTACGAGCTTCGTCCATGGTTCGATTGAAGAGGAAATTGGATTTGAGGGTGTCCCTCCTCAACAATGACAGCCACTTTAGTTGAATTTCCTACAAGTTTCCACAAAAAAGAGTGTTTTAGGATCGTTATTTCCACCAACATGGAGGTTGACATCGATGAGAAGGAGCTTGCGGACAGAATGGCGGCCGCGGAGGCAATGTCTGCCTTGTCGTCTGTTGTGCGCGTCAATCCTGGGGATTCCCCAGCCTCGCCTCGGACTTCCAAAAGGATTGCTAGCAGGGGAACGCGAGGTGGAGGCAGAGGTAGGGGTAGGAAAATAAACCAAGGTGATAAAATGTCGAATTCAGAAGCGAAAAAATCTAGGTCACGTGCCAGGACAAATCATGACACGACAAAAAGCAGCGTGACGGATACCGCCCGAAATAAACCAAGTCGTGTTGCGTCCAAATCGAAAGGGGGTGCACAGGAGCAAGCTCCTAAACGGTCACCGAGGAGAAAATCGAAATCAGGTCAGCCTGAGCCAGAAACGCCCACAAAGACAAGGACGAAGCGGAAAAATACGAGTTCAGAAAGTAGTGAAATGCCAGTGCTAGAACCCCAGGTTACAAATGCAAGTAGCACTGTGTCAAATATTCCTAGTTTACCAAGTACATTATCTTTGACTTTACCCAGTTTGAACATTCCATCACTGGGCACACTGCCGACTCTCAGCAGCATATCATTATTTCATACAGACTTAAACAGTGGCGACAGACAGAAACAGGACAATAAGTCGCTGCCTTTCAAGAAGAGGAGGCTGATTAATAATGAACACAGCGAAGATAGCGAAGACCAGGAGAGTAAAACTGAGGGTGCTCAAACTCAAGGTTACTATAAAGAAATTGTTATGAATCCTGTTCAAAATCCTAAATCCTTGAATAAGCATCAGTGTTTGTCGTGGTATGTCCTCAAAACCCGAGGTTAATATTTTTAAATGGCTCTTTTTTTAAAGTTTTAAGAGAATACTTAGACCAGGTATTTTTTTAAAGCATGCATGCATTCCTTTGGAGTTGTGGGTCGACCCAGTACTTATTCAAGGATTTATGGTGATGCAAATTTTTTATTTCATATTGTGTTGAAACTCTTGATGTTCTGGGCAGCATAGCATATGAGTTTCCATAGTGGTTGTAATTAGTCTCGCTGGCTAATAGTCCTCTGTCGCCAATACATGACTTCAGCAAGAAACACTTCCTAAACTCCCTCCCCTCACTCCCTCCCCTCACTCACTCATTCACTCACTCACTCATCCTAACTGCAGCTTCCGTGAAGCATATTTATGTCGAAAGAGGCGACTAACATTTCAGGATCATTCAGTCAGGCTTGGAATTGGGTGGTCAGGCTCACTTGTCTTGGCTGATGCATGTTATCATATTCCAATTACCGTATTCAACGTAATAAGCGCCCCGCTCGAATAAGCGCCCAGGGCGATATTTGTTAATATATTGGCAAGTGAACAATCCCAATTAGCACCCGTTCCAACTGATCAATGTACACAAGACTTATTTATTCGTGTATGATACACACTCGTGTGTTATGTGCACCCTTAATTATGGGCAATTTAATTCTGGAAAAATATATTTGTCGTACATGAACATTTCAGGTTGTCAGCTTAAACCACAAAATTTATCTTTCAACTCTGTTTTTTTCAACCAAAATAATATTCTAATAAGAGCCCCCTATTCCTAATTTTGAGAGCGCCCCCGGCACGTATTACATCGAATACGGTATGTGGATTGATGTTCATCAAATCATCATATCAATCAATTTATAGTCTGGTCCAGATTCAATTATTTACAGACTGCCATCATATAGCTGGAATGTTGCTGAGTGCAGCATTAGACAACAAACAAACAAACACAATTTCAAAGAACAGTTTTCAGCATAGTTCAGTATTTTAGTCATAAGGCTAACATGCTCCTGTATTTTACCTCCATGTGAGGATGTTGAGATCCAACTGATTCATTGATCTTCATAAAATACTACGTATCACGCCAGAGTGGGGTAAAAGTACTCTTGCACTCTGCAATGAAAGAAAAAGCTTCACATATTTTACGAGTAAATGAAAGTCATGTGACACAGCACAAGTCGACCTCAGCTTACTATTACAGCTGTTTTCCATAAATTGAACATCAATTTTTCATCAGTTTCCTATCAAATTTACATGGATTTTCTATCAATTTTACATCAATTTTCTATCAAATTTACATCAATTTTCTATCAATTGTACATGAATGTATCTATCAATGTAAGGCCTACTGCTACGACGAATTTATCTTGCCGACATGTTTCAATCTGCCATTGTAAACACATGAAAACAAGTTGAAAATTGATAGAAAACAGCTGTTCGATTGAGTTGAGGTAAACTTGTGCTGTGTCCTGTGACTTTCATTGACGCGGACAGGACACACAAGGTCACTTATAAACCTACTGCCACTGTTGCCTTGCGTAGGCATCTTCCTATCTCATGGTAACATTGTGAGAGGTATTACTTTCATGTCAGACCGGCTAAGAGGTTTTACATTTGAATTGTAAGACCTAGGTTTTACAAATGAAATTTTATAAACTGGCCTCTTGATATGAATATGATGTCGATTTTTGATTGGTTAAAAGTCACAAATTTGTTTACATGAAAATTGCATGACGTGAATCAAATCTACAACCTCATCGGAGCAGGTGATGAAAGGGTGTTCAATTTTACATGTCATGACTTCAGTTGTGTGCATGCTGCACATGTCCTTGCTCTCGCACACTGTGATACAATTCCTTTTATACCATGGCAAACTGTATTGTTCGGGCCTTTCCCTTGCTTGCAGTTTTACATTTTCAAACAGAACTTTGGAGTCGTGTTTTACCCTCAACATATACCCCTTGTGATACTGCTACAACTTATGATGACCATGTTGAGTAATTCCCAAGCTCTCTTACACTGTCATTTTTTCAAGTGTTTTATGTTAATGTATCAAATATAGTTTCCTCATAGCTTGCTTAATAATTTCCCCGTCCCCACTGTAGTCATAAGAACGTTTATGACTTAATCAAATTTTAACATGAAATTTTACAAGAAAATCAATAATATTTTTTTTAATGTTGTCCTAAGCTTATTAGTTGGTTTAAAAATTGAACTGAAACTGAGTGTAGGTGATCGGAAGAAAATTAAATTCCACTTCCAGATCGTCTTCCTGAGGCAAGAGAGTTAACTGACTTTAAAAGTCCAGTTTCCACCCTTGCCGAACTAGGCTAGTATTATGGAGTTACATTTTGGCTGGACTATTGAGTCTATGCATAGTCAAATCAAAATCGCGCTCCGAAATCGAAATCCTGTTCGTAAACTGTTGTGCAGATTTCGGTCGATTGCAGGATTTGCAAAACATGTGCACCGTCAACTCGTTGTTAATAGATAATTTCCAAATCTGTTCATGTTTTTAATCAAGGTGCTCACATGATTTGATGCATTTCACGTTGTAAGACCCGTTTTATCACAATATAGATCTTGATTATCAATTTGACAGGGTTGATGCATGTCATTAATCCCAATTGCGTGGATCGATGCTCATGATGTCAAACAAACAAACAAACAAAACAAACTAATGAATGAAAAATAAACTTGTAGTTAACACATTCATGGAAGTATGATGGTGTAATGATACCGATAGATAATGGATTGTTTTTGGGTTATAATAAAGATTTCTACACATTATTCACCATGTTTTGGGAACAGTGGTGATAAAATTTTGTGTGTTTTATTTTTCACTTCAAAGACACCCCCCCCCCCCCCCAAATTGTTAGGAGTTATTTTATTTTTTTCTTGTTCCATTTTTAAAGGTCTGCCTCGAAAACCAACTATAAAATTATATTTCATAATGATATATAGCAATCTGCACACAGTTCTGTACATAATGCATGGATGGATTATTAGAAAATTAATAATTATATTTCCCTAAAGAATCCTACGAATGTGAATTTATTTTAGCTACTTTTAATGTTTTTAATAGAGTGCTTCCTGTTTGTTTGTAAAGAGACTAAACGTCAGATAGTTTTTATTAATTTTTTTAATAAGTTTCCAACATGATCCGATGACCAATATCTAGCACACATTCTGATCTGACATTCTCAAACAATTTTCTAACTCAATACCAAGGAATGTTTAGGTCATATCTGATAAGTCATGGTCACTTTCAGTCACGTCACTTCCTGAATTATTTAGTCAATGTTTCATACAAACATCATCAATGCATGAAGTTCTTTTCAATTACATGTATCAGTGTGCATAACCGTGTTTCAGTTTCTGGGCTGATAGCGACTAGCAGTGTAAAACTGAAGTGTTGTGACTCCTGCCTGTGTTAATGTATAGACGCACACTGTTAGAAATGAAAGAGGAAGTTGATTCACTCCCACAAGGGGAATCCCGACATGATAATGTTGAGCTGTATTTTCTGGTTTAGGCTGACCAAGTATTTGGTAAACAAGTATTTACGAATACAGTTATGTATTACTAAGTGGAAGTAAGAATAACATCCCCTTTGTAAGAGGGGGTGATGCGAGTGACTGGTTTTACTTAATGTACAAGTCGTTCATTGTAATATGCAGTCGGAATGTAGGTCAGTGATATTGATTACGCCATATATGCCTGTGATACTGAATCACCTGGTGACTCTCGCTCCTTATATAAATAGACGTATAAATTCCCTAAATATGTACTCTGACAGTTACAATTCCCCTAATTCTAAATTAGAATCATAATTCCCACTGTTAAATGAAACTTGAAAACATGTGTCTTCAAAACAGAAAGTCATGGCTCGGCAGACCCATCACCATGGAAGCACTTGTCTCTCGAGAAAGATTTTATGAACTCTTAGAAATTGATAAGTCTAAAGCAGGCAAAAACCATCAAGAAAAAAGATATATCGACAAGGAGTTGTATGAAAAAACAATTCAAGCTGTTGAATCACGAAAATATGAGCGTTGTCCAACGGGCGATGCCCACTTTAAGGACTGGGCAAAGGGGTTTTCAGTGAAACAAGGATTAGATGGGGTTAAAGTTCTTTTGTCGAATCCTGACAAGTTGATAGAAAAACGAAGAAAGCAGGAGATACAACGAAGAAATAGACAAAGAAGGAGAGCAGAGACCGAAGAAGAGGAGGAAGATTTGGATAATGGGCGGAAGAGGCCAAAGAAGGACACGAAGGAGTTGCCTGTTCTTATCAAAGAAAAGTATTTTGACGAGATTTCCAAATGTCACCAAGATGCCAAGCATAGTAAAGAGGGGACGTGGAGACTGGTAAGTATCATTTCATTTTCGTTAATATATTTACAATTGTATTATTATGTTAACTGGATTGTGGGGAATCTTGGATGGAACTCCACCCAAACAAATACTAGAAGTTTAGAAATTGTACTTTACATAGAAAATGTAATCCCAAAATGTAACATATGTTACATTTAACCATAACATATGTTACATTTAACCACTTTCTAGTCTGTCTCCCAGACCCTAGCCCCTAGAGAAAAATATTTAAAAGGAGTCCAATCAAGTCTAGAATGATTTGGCAAATCTAGATTGCCTCGGCTTCAGGAAATTAAGGATTGTTCCGAGCTCCATTTGGATTTTATTATTTATATTTTGTGGATATATATTTTTAAATAAGATAACTTTATTTCCGGGAGTAAATGTCAGTGTAACCACTTTCTCAAAGGTGTAGTTTATTTATATTCTAGCAGAGTCGTGTTAATTTCGAACACTAATGTTAAGGAAGTGTTTTGAATCGTCTGAATTATTCTCCCCCGACTTAACAAAGCTGGTAGAACATATGGTACTGGGTTCCGTCTATCCATGCTTGCATCCACTTAACACTCAGTCTCGCTGCTCCTTTTTAAATATACTACACCACTTTGATGGGGATGTTTCCACCTTCGATGACACACAAGAATGATTTTCATGATATGAAAAGTGTATACATGTATTTAAATAGAATGACATATCTTATTAACCCTATCACAAGTGGAGTAGTAAATATGTTCATGACTTCAGAATGTGGAATAAAATAGGTCCCCTGTTTTCATATCATATAAAATTTTTATAGTACTGTATTCGAAGAAATAAGCGCCCCGCTCTAATAAGCACCCAGGGCGATATTTCCTTATATATTGGCTAGTGAACATTCCCAATTAGCACCCCTCCGATTGATCAATGTATACAACACTTATTTATTCGCGTATAATACGCACTCGTGTGTTATGTGCACCCTTAATTATGGGCAATTAAATTCTGGAAAAATGTATCTCTCTTATATAAACATTTCAGGCTATCAGCATAAACCACAAAATTTATCTTTCAACTCTGTTTTTTTTCAACCAAAATAATATTCTAATAAGAGCCCCCTATTTCTAATTTTGAGAGCGCCCTGGGCGCTTATTACATCGAATACGGTACATGTATCACAAACTTAATGTAAATATGGACATAGTCGTAGTTTTTAAATATGGTAGGAACTTATATGGAAAAAAAAAAAAAATTGCATTACAAGTATATTAACTTGGTTTAAGAATGCACATAAAATATCATTGCAAGCCAAGAAACATTTTGGTCTTAGTGTTTTGGACAATATTACAAGTGACATTTACTTGAAAATATTTTACACAAAAATAAACCCGATTCTATTGTATAGATCAGAAATTTAGAGCCCAAAAACATATTGCTGTAACTGGCAAGGTGTTTCTTAAATGCATGAATAGTTGTAGATCACATGATTATTTTATTGAAACAGGAAGCTATGTGGGCATTTTAGGAGAACATGGGCTTTGTAGATTTTGTAAAAATAGTTGTATTGAAGAATATCACTTTTAACGTGTATATTCAGTGTATAATGATTTAAAAACAGAATATCCTCTTAACTTTTTCTACCACAATCCAAATTTTAACAAATGTTTCAAATTAATGACATGTGAATATACTGAAACTATTAGATATTTACTAAAGGCCTTTGGCCCTATCAGTATTATGACTTAAGATTGAATATGTGATTATATATTAATGATAATTGATTAATGATAATTGTATGTATGTCATTTTGAAAATGAAATTAACAGTAATTCTGACTTAGAAAGTGAAACATGTCATAACAAAATACAAATCTCACTTGTTGAATCTTTAAAACATTTTATAACTAAAATCTAAAAAAATATAAATTATACCGTAAAAGCCGTGAGCACTTATAAGAGCAGGGTGCTTATTACGTCGAATACGGTATTTGCTTTTGCAAGCCAGGTATTGAACATTACTATATCATCAGCGAAAAGAAGCAAAACTAATTTAATAGTTTTGGGATATTGTTGAATACTGTCAGCACAATTATTTTGGATTGACATGCTAATTTATTTATGAAAAACGAAAATAGAAAGGGACTTAATATACACCCTTGCCGGACACAGATGTTACTAATTACTAACGTTATGGCTTTCGTGTTTGGAGGAGAGATGTGGACACCCAGTAGTTAAGGTGTTTGCTTGTCTCACAGAAGGTCCAGGTTCGAGTCCTAACTTGATAGGTCAATTATTTTCTGTGTAACTGCTATGCCAGAGCTGGAATATTGCCGACTTTATCATATACAACAAACATGCATTTGTATAGCGACCTACATGCTAAAGTTTATCATTTTATCATTACCTAATTCATGTCAAGGGTTCAAACTTCCTTGTATTAGAGTCGAAAGGCACAACTGTTGAAGAAGATATAAAGTTTCGCACAAAAACTAACCAGGGCGTGATTTAAGGAACTTAATTCAACATGAGATAACATAAGCCTCCTCGGACTGCTTACAGTGTTCGAAATAACTGCCCGCCCGGCTGCCCGTGACTGGTAACTTTTCTGTCAGGCAGCCTGATAGTTTCCTCCGCCTGCCCGACTGTCTGGCAGATACTTGTAAGACAACCTACGTATTCAGTTTTATCGTAACTCCTTGTAGATTCTCAATTAATTTTTTGCATTATTTCCATCAAGATGGGATGTATCTCTTAGTTTTTGCAATTTTTCAATATTAATAATGTCTGAATTGAAAAGAAGCCCCATTGAGATCCCTGAACCTGTGGAAAATCTAGTGTTTGATTCAGTGCTATAGCATTACAGTTAGCGCTGGACGGAAGTGAAACTATGGTTCTTTGACCATGAGACAGACCAGGATTAGTGATGTAGTATGGCAGCTTTCCCGCTGGCTTTTGAAAAGGCCAGTCCTTGTGGACTGGCAACTCTAAAAATTACCAGTTCCCCCTAATTTTTGCCAATCCCATCTTTCAACAAATCAAAAAACGTATGAAAATTTTTTGGTTTATTTTCTTTCAACATCATGTTCAGTGCAAAGATGTTGTCTCTGAACTTCAGTAACTTAGTTAGATCTATACGTCATTCACACAAACTTCAGTCACAATTTTCTCTTCTTGTTATATTATTTCGAGACGAAGTCGCTACAACTGGATATTTAACCTAGAAATAGACAAGGGGAAACCCTGATGGTAACAGACAAGCTGGCTTTCTTCGAAAAATGTACTGATGTGAATATCAAAGATTTATAAGGTACTTTTTTTGCCGGTCCACAGGGACTAGCAGTCACAAGTATTACTGGTCAAAGCCTAATTTTACTGATAAAAAAAATGGTAATTACCGGTTAACGGGAATGCTGTATGGTAAATATATATAGCTTAGAAGTATTGAGTGACTAACGGGATCGGCTGGTCAGGCTCGCTGACTTGTTGATGCATGTCATCTTATCCGTATTTAGTGGAATGATGTTCATCATGTCAATTACTGGATTGTCTGGTCCAGACTCGATTATTTACAGACAGCCGTCATGTAGCTTGAATATTGCCAAAGTGTGGCATTAAACAACAAACATACAAAACCCTGCTCCAATAAGCGCCCCAGACCAACTGCTGGACCATTCTTTGAGCAGTCTTTATTTACACATCATTTGTATTTTCTTGTGTCTGTTACAGATCTTTTAGAGTGTGTGTTTTAGTGAGTTTTACGCCGCTTTTAGCAATATTCCAGCAATATCCCATGGGGGACACCAGAAATGGGCTTCACACATTGTACCCATGTCTGGAATCAAAACCAGGTCTTCGGCATGAAGAGTGAACGCTTTAACCACTAGGCTACCCGACGGCCCCAGATCTTTTAGAAGAAAAACGTAGTAATGTAGAAGGGGTATATTATTGTCTAGTAACTATTATAAAAAATGTCTATTCTCAGCCGCTTGGTCTCTGACAAGACATTAAACTTGTGTATGAGAGTATGCCGACCACAATACCTGGTTTTTCGCATTCTCTACTGTTACTGAAGTGCATCTAATATGATTTTGCATGCCCTTTGTAATAATATAAAAATATATATAAATTTTATATGGGGCCAATTTCCAGATTGGATATGCTCAAAGGCGCTTTTGCATGAGTCAAAGTTAGAGTTCAGTGAGCTTTGTAGGCAGATTGGAACAGTCTCTTATATTCTTTGATATCGTTGGCACTTTTGATGTTGATGGGAATGTTGTTCCGAAGATTTGGGCCGGCCTTTGCAAGGCATCGGTCACCAAGTAACATGGTTCTTGTTTTGGGCACAAACAGGAGCTGACTGTTGCCAGACCTGAGTGACGGTACTGGTTGATACTGCTGTATCAATTCTCTGATGTAAGGTGGACCGATGCCATGAAGTGATTTGTATACTTACTCAAGTATTTTGAATTTGAGACCACCTCCGTGGTCTAGTGGTAGAGCGTCCGCCCGGCGTGTGGGGTTCGATCCACGGCCGCGTCATACCAAAAGACGTTTAAAGATGGTACTTGTTGTTACCCTGTCTGGAGCTCGGCATTAAGGGGCTTAAACAAGGAATGGTCGGCTCGGAGTCAGTATACTGTGTCTGAGTGGGGTATTCATGTTAAACTGATGCATGGTATCTCTGTGGGCTAGCGCTATAAATCGGCATTAGTACTTGTCTGGACTAGTATCAGCAGCCACACACATGTGCATGCACGTCGCTATATAAGTGCAATAATCTTGGACGCAACGTTATACCCATTTCACCTCACCTTTTGAATGTGATGCGCTTTGCAACCAGGAGCCTGTGTAGTTTCATTAGTACAGGTGTAATATGCTCGTATTTTCATGTATTGTAGTATGCCAGTTTGCAGATGTTACTGATGTGGTCATTGAGGCTTAAAGAACTGGTATCACCGAGCGCTTTACGGAATCATTGCCACTGTTGTTTTGTCAAATTTAAATAAACACAATTACCATGAATATTCATGACTATTTATGTCTTTTGTAGGGAGTTTGCACTTCTTTGATAGCAAGGGCGGTCGGGTAGCCTAGTGGTTAAAGCGTTCGCTCGTCACGCCGAAGACCCGGGTTCGATACCCGACATTGGTACAATGTGTGAAGCCCATTGCTGGTGTTCCCCGCCGTGATAGTGTTGGAATATTGCTAAAAGCGGCGTATAACCATACTCACTCACTCACTCACTTTGATAGCAAAAAGCACCTAAAATGTTTAAAAAAGGTCTGAAATGGCTGATCAAAATATAACACTTTGGTAAAGAAACTGACACTTTGAAAAGCTGCATAAAGAAGAGTCACCCTGACTTCTTATATATTTAAGATTTTCATTTTTTATGGGTATTTATCAAGGAAGTCCAGTGGTCTTAAGGCAATTGTCAGTCCCTTGCTGTGTAAATTTAGACGTGATGTCACTGAAATACAATTCAAAGTTTCACAGTTGCGTCCCTCAGTTGTGTCAGGATGCACTGATTCTGGGTTATAATTGTTCAACTGTTTTTCAGCTCCCGACCCATGCTCATAGGTTTCATAGAGTAAATATGCAGACATCCTGATAAGCAGTGTATTTTCATAGAATATGCAAAGTTAATCACCATAACCCAATTAATCTTGAGCTCATGAAGATGAAATATTTCAGTTCATGTTTAGGATAAAATTGATGTATGCCAGGTCTACATAGCTAATTTCCATCTGGACACAGACAGAATAATCAATTCTATAATCAATCAATATATATTGATAATAAAATTTCTAATCATTGACGGGACGGTCGGGTAGCCTAGGGGTTAAAGCGTTCGTTCGTCATGCCGAAGTCCCGGGTTCGATTCCCGACATGGGTACAATGTGTGAAGCCCATTTCTGGTGTCCCCCGCCGTGATATTGCTGGAATATTGCTAAAAGCGGCATAAAATCATACTCACTCACTCACTCTAATCATTGACGCCTCCAATTTTCTCTTTCATGATACCGCTGCAATAACTGTGTGTTTTGTTTCAGGTGAAGGATCGTTGGTGTATGGTGACAAAGCAAATAGTTACTCGATTCTGTCAGGCATGCCCAACCTGCAACATCACCCAGAAGAGAAGGACTTGCCAAGGTCCATCCACTTCCGACTGCTCTGCAGCAAAGAGAGCATGTCTGCCCACTGTCAACGAGACTGAGGGATCATGGTCAAGTTTCAGCTCATCTCAGACAGATGATACTACACCGGTGACCTGGGACGACATCTCTTCAAGCAGGAACCAAAACACACCAAGAACATCTGAAGCTATGCCTGGAGTGCTGGAAATCTACGGTGACCATTCCCAGAACCTTCCATCTGATCTACAGAGGGTAGATCTACAGAATCTGGACTCGGTATCGACTCCTGTTAGTTCCTTTGGATGCCCTTCAAGTCAATTGTTCTCTGTCGGTCCAACTTACACTGATACCCAAACACAGAGATATCAGAGGTATTCCTCCTCGAGCATTGATTCATCAGCTTCTTCATCATCATTTTATGCTGTGGAAACACATGGGTTCCCTGTCCAGAAATCGCCAATACACTCCTCGATGATTCAGACGATAACAGGCCCTTGTCTCATAGGGACCAGGTCACAAGGAGCGACAACATCCCAGGGACCTTTCACTCACTCTGGACAACAGGGGACACATGTGCCCACAATTCCTAATCAAGTAGAAAGCACATACCAAGGACTGTCAGGTTTTTGTCCCTTTATGACCGCAACTTCAGCTCAGGGATGGGCATCCAATATGGAATCACAAGCGACAAATGTCTCCACAATGACATCTCCTTCTGAAGTAGAACCCAAGGTATTGTTGGCCTCCGGTCCCACCTTGACCTCATCTTCAACAATCCAGTCACCAATGACACATATGTCCACAACGACACTTCCTTCTCAAGGTGAAACAACTTCCAGAGAATTGTTGCAGCTGGTCTACAGTTCCACCATGCCTGCATCCTCAGCTCAGAGACTGGAAGCACTTAATCCGCAAATGATGGACATGTCCAAAATGACTCTTCCTTTACAAGACAAAACCACTTCCCAGGAATTGTTTGCATCTAGTCCCGTTATGATGGCACCTTCTACAGAGACTCATGGATTGGTGGTTCCTACTCGAGCACAAACTCTACATATACCACTTATGTCTCAAACAGGACCAATGTCTCACAGACTGGCCAACGTCTCCATCCCTCCAGCCTTAACATCAGATCAAAGTCCAGTGGCCTATTCGCAACAAGAGGAAGGTGGTCAGACCATCACCAGTGTAGGCCAGACCCCCAGTAAGTCAGCAGTGTTCAACACCACATGCACACCATCATTAACCTATTCCCACTCAAGTTATTGCTTCTACCAGGCTCAGGCTAGTCCAGGAGTCATCTCAAGTTCTGAAACACTGAGTCCTGGGCAGGGGGGTCAAGAAGCATCACAGGGGGGTCAAGAATCATCACAGGTGATGAATCGATGGAGTCATGCCCGCAGCTGTTTTACGGCCCCATCAGAATCCTTATGTGCCTCTGCAGCCCTGTCCACATCTCCCACCCAAGATCAGGTCCAGACTTACCACACATTAACTGTGCCCTCAGGAATTAGTAGTCATCAGGCGTATGTTTCTAGTTTTGATCAATCCAGACCAGGTTTAATGTCACTCTCATCCAGACCTGATCAACTGTCAGATCCATCCGGGCTTGACTTGTTAAACTCTTCCAGACAGGGCCAAATGTCACACTTGCCCAGACAGGGTCAAATGTTTAACTCCCCTAGACAGCGTCAAATATCAAACTCATCCTGGCCAAGTCAAATGTCCAACTGCCCCAGACAGGGTCAAGTAACAAACCCTTGTAAACAAAGTCTAATATCAGACTCTGTAGTTGCTCCAAACACCTATAAAGCTAGCAACAGCTCCAAAGCACACATTCCCTCTGAAGCTAATGTTTGTCCAAAACAGGAAAATTTTCCTTTGCTAATACATAATCTATGCCAACCACATTGCCAAGCATCGTCTCGAGAATGTTACAAGCCAGGTGAGATCCCTGTTTTAGGCACTGAGCAAACATCTTTCTCATTTCATCAGACCAGAGAGTTTGATCTTGGAGTCTCAGGAATCTCAACTGTAGATGCTGGGAGCAGCCTGCAGAGACCAGCAGGAACCCGTAGAAGCTCCGCAGAACATGATCTCCTTACTTCAAGGAACTTAGTACCAACTCAGAGCAGCTCAGCATGTGATGTCCTTACATCAAGGAATTTAGTTCCAAGAAGCCAAACTCAGAGCAGCTCATCAGAATGTGATGTCCTTACGTCAAGGAAATTAGTTCCAAGAAGTCAAACTCAGAGCAGCTCAACAGAATGTGATGTCCTTACATCTAGGAATTTAGTTCCAAGAAGCCAAACTCAGAGCAGCTCAGCATGTGATGTCCTTACATCTAGGAATTTAGTTCCAAGAAGCCAAACTCAGAGCAGCTCATCAGAATGTGATGTCCTTACGTCAAGGAAATTAGTTCCAAGAAGCCAAACTCAGAGCAGCTCAGCAAGTGATGTCCTTACATCTAGGAATTTAGTTCCAAGAAGCCAAACTCAGAGCAGCTCAGCATGTGATGTCCTTACATCTAGGAATTTAGTTCCAAGAAGCCAAACTCAGAGCAGCTCAACAGAATGTGATGTCCTTACATCTAGGAATTTAGTTCCAAGAAGCCAAACTCAGAGCAGCTCAGAATGTAATGTCCTTACGTCAAGGAATTTAGTTCCTAGAAGCCAAAGTCAGGGCAGCTCAGCAGAACTTGTTGTCCTTGAACAAAGTATCTCTGAAGTTGGCCATCCGAGGTGGACCCCAGTGTTACAAGATGTCCTTCCTGAGCAGAGCTTAGCAGCACATGATGTCCCTACAAGCTATCGTTCTCCTCAAAGTCATATCCTTCCAGAAAGAACATCAGCAGAACAGCAAGCTGCAGCAGAGAGTGATTTGTTCACCCAAGCGAGCTACACAGACCTGTCCCAGAGCATGGAAGAGCCCGATGCTCTGCTGCAGTGGATCCTGGACCAAACACCTGGACTCACTGGGGACCATACCAACAATTGTGTAAGTTTAAAAGAATCAAAAATATTTTCCATGGAAGGAGTGGTACATGAAGCTCAAGACAATTCTCTGAGATCGGATCCTGAAACGTTTGTGTTGTCTGCTGATGGAAGTGATGGACACAAACAAGATATTGATCTAGGTGATGTATTTGATGTTGGGTATAACATGAGGTCATCGAGTAGTGCACAGATTGAGCATGTGCCAATAACTGATCACTTTCTGACCGATGTGCCATCAACTGTTGGTCAAAGTGTGTCACCATTGGTTGGTCAAAGTGTATTGCCAAATGTTCCTCAAAGTGTGTCACCATCGGTTGGTCAACATGTGTCACCATCTGAGAGTCAAGAGAATCTGATGAAAGGGAAAACTTCAGGTTGAATTTCTTACACATTAAATCATATCATGATCATAATATCTGTCCCTTGTCCTCTCATCCTCGCATTCTTCATCCCCAGTTCGCCCCGACTATGTTTCTAGGTTTGTCAGCACCATACCAATGCTTGTGGGTTTCACCAAAGTGGTAAACCTCCGAGACCTGCATCACTTCAGGCATTCCTCCCACAGTAACCTGACACTCAGGATATAACACACACTAATTTAACAGGAATGCTGTTAAAAGCAACGTTAAACCCACTCACTCATTGTTCACCATTTGTTCATAGTTTGTTTCTGAATTTAAGCCATTCAGACATTATCTAGCCTCAGTAGGGTTCCACAAACATAAAACAATACTTTTGATTTTCTTGACTAAGTAAATTTCAGTGCCTGTTGTGAATGGGTCATCTGATCATTGTTTAGAACAGTTTGCTGAGTTGGGAATGTAAAGCTGACAAAGATGCTTGACAAATCTTTCTATCATGATGAATATTGAAAAATCAAGAGGAAAAAAAATAAAAATAGAATGTCGTCAGAGTAGATTTGAAGTTCCAAATTTTGACTTGTACCATATGTTCCCGTGTTTTTTCAGGTGAAGGAATGACTTGCCTTTGCATGTGTTTGTGGTGGTGTCAGGTGGAGCAGGATACGCTCACCTTTTTTGAACACCTGGTGTCATCACTATTTGATAGTGATGCATAAACACATGCTCATGATATAGCCGGAATTGTACAATCGATTATGAAAAGGATTTTTGTTGTTTCTATTTTTTTTCATATTCCCATCGTTCCAATATTTTGACCCAATGTGATTGTGATTGATGAAATTACTCCTTACTCCTGTAAGAGTATGGTTGTGAAGAGTGATCATCACCATTATTTGTGTTAAGAGATGTATATTTACAAAAAAAACAACATATACACCCGTGTTTGATGTTGACTAAACATGATCCAAACAAGAAATGCTTATTTGATGGTGATTTTTTTAATATGGGTATCAAAGTTATGGTTCGGACCTTAGCTTATATATACACATGTGGATAAATAATAAGTATTTGATGAAGTGGTCTTGAGGCCAGTATTCAGTCCCGGGTCTATCCTCGATAGGTGTCAATAAAACTAAATACTATCCTAATTCAAATTAATGTTATGCATAAGTTTCATCTGGATAATATTTGAGTCTCGTGTATTTCACTGAAGACAGGAAAGATGATAAAATGTCTTTCCTGCTTAGTTGTACATTATAGCGCTGACTGCGATGAAATGCTACAATATATCCAAACATTAAAGTAAGAAATTTCAACAAATCCTGATTTTGGACATATCAATGTTGATTTTCCCAATTTACTAGCCCCTCTGACTAAGCTGAAAACCTGACTCAAGTCCCTGGGAATGACTGACCAGGCATATTGGTGTAATATCTAGTTTAATTCCTCAGAAATATAACTTCCTGTATGGAATGTGTAGCATCCTGTACTCGGAAGTAGACAGGGGTGTCGAATCTGATCGCCTACAGCGGATTTACCTACAGTGTTATCAAAACAACAAAACGGTGCAGGGCACACAATAGCAAAACCTTCATCCCCTTTATGCCGTAATGAACTTATCCATGCAATGCCATTGTCAACAAACAAGGAATAATTTTAGACATGTAGTACACTTGTTGTTTATTTTATATATACATGTATTTGAACATGATAAAAGGTCGATAACAAATATTTGACACTTCTCTTGTCAAAACTCTTAACTTATTAAAACACAATACTTACTAAATATTTTAATCTACTAATTTTGTAGTTCCTCTTATTCTTGTTCAATCTTTTCCATAACTGGCTTGCTCACTAGCTGATCATGGGGTTTGGATAACAATAGCTTGACTCTAAACACAACTATTTTTTTCAAAAGGTTAATACTGGGCGTTGAGAGGAAATATACAAACAACATTTTTCAAAGCAACTCACAGGTTTGTCAACAGAGCATAAAATAATAATGATATACAAAATACTTTGGGCTAGTCCAAAATTAATGTAAGGGGTGCATTTTTCATAGTGTAAGCAAAGTGCTCTAAAAACCAGCTTTACTGTAGGCGAAATGCACTGTAGGCGAATATTAATGGAACATAGGTACATTAGCTGAAAATTGAAATTGAAAAGCAGTGTCACTTGTCCTTGTGAAAATCTACTTATCCGGAACTTTGAACATATTAAATTTTAAAAAGTATGGACCTGTGACTCGACTGAGGGTCAATTCCTTGAATGCCTTGCATTTCTGAACAAAAGAAATTTCCCTAGACTCGTGATTCCATCTATTACAACTTTGCAGTTTAAAGTTATTTCTTATCTATAAAGAAATTTCTTATCGACATCATACCATTTCATCAAATAATGGGATTGCAGAAGTGTCAGTGGAATGAGAGAAGTGCATTGTAGTATGTTCTTGTCTGGTGGTCTGGAAGGTTAAATACAACTAATTATACTGATCTCAAAACTAATGTGGTCATCAAATTAATACAGTGTTTTTGTATTTAATGATTGAGAATTATATTTGATGATGGAGTGTTGATATATTTCATATCATAAGATGCGGGGAAATTCTTTATATGTAGAATTCTTTTTAAATGGCTCAGATTTTAATTTATTTAAGTTATTAGGACTCTCACCCTAGGCATTGTTCAGAAATATTTTCTGTACAACTTGAATATTAATTTATTAATGTTTTAATGTTCATAAATGTCCATTATCACTGGTTATTTATTTAAATATTTAATATTTATTTTATTCATCATGAAATATATATTTGTGTATTTATAACCCGAATTGTGTTTGTATGCATATTGTCCTTTGATCTTTTCTGCTGCAATTCTATCTAATGTCTCATCATCATCATCATCATCATCATCATCATCATCATCACAATCATCATCATCATCATCATCATCACAATCATCATCATCATCATCACCATCACCATCATCACCATCATCATCATCATCATCATTATCATCATCAATGATGTGCACATGAGAACTCTTGACAGGATTGAGACTGGTACATGCTTACCCTTCTTGCAAACACCTGTTGTCATCACTGATTTATGTTGATCCATTCACATTATTTTTATCACTTTGCCCAATGGAATCTCTTTACGGCAGATAAAAGAGACTGGTAATTCTCATTACACTGACATTATATATATAGCAAGTCTTTAATTTATTTGATATTGCCAGGTCTTCTGTTTTTATCGGGTTGTGTTTATTTAATTGATTTCCTGACAGATGTTCACATGAGTCTTTTTTAGTCTTTAGTCAAGCTTTAAATATCGTACACAGTCAATGAGATTATTAATTATGGTCACTGTCACATCTACCCCCAAATAATACATCAGAGATCTTCATAAAAAATATTATACTTAACAATAAAGCTTTTTGTGTTTTTTTTAAATATTTTCTGTATCATTCAGATGAGAGTACTGGAGAAACCGTATGATATGACAGGGTTCACAATTCCTTGTAAATACCGGAAGACATTGTTTCGATTGTTGTTATTGCATTACACGCGGCCGGTTTGAAGTTCGAAGACATCTCACATGTTGTCTTACCAATCACAACAAGCTGAGATGAGTATTATATCAAACAATGCGGCTTATGTTTGTTGTTGCTGTGATTTGATTTTATGTGAGTTTAATGCCAGACCTGTGTACGATATGTTTTTTCACAACCGGAACAAAAGGCAGAATGGTTTCGATCACATTCAGCCGGATACAATGAACGTAATTGTTTTACAAATACACACACGTGTACATCGACTTGGAATTAAATTTCATCAGTTTATTTGTAACTTTATTTGCTTTAACACGCTTTAACGCGCTTTTAGGGGAAAATTCTTCATGCATTTTTGGGAGCCATGGTTTACCCCGCGGTGCATCCGGAGTAGCGGTACATCGAGGAGCGTTAATTCGAGGGACCACTGTATTAGTAGGGCTTGACCTTGATCTGCATAGCTTAGGGGCCAGGGGACCTCCATTATTGAGTTTCAAAGCAGGGCTCAAGTTAAGGAACTTGTTTTAACCTGCACCAGGTGCATGTTATAAAAAACTAGATGCACCAGACTAAACCAGGTTGCACCCTGGTCCCATAACCTTATCAAAGTTGAAACACAAGCTGCATTAACTAGTCTTACTAAATAAAATCTCAGATCTCTGAGACTGTGTCATGTGTTTTGAATTACACATAACACAGGAATGAGTGATATTATAACGGTAACAATATTTTTCAGGGCATTATCATTTGCAGAAGCCCGAGGTCTTCCATTAACTGCCCGACGAAGGAACTCTAGACAAGCATTCAAACCTTGTAGTCTCTTCCCTTCACACCACAGCCTCGCTGACTTGGTTGAAGCATGTCATCGATCCCAATTGCGTGGATCGATGCTCATGATATCAATCACTGGATTGTCTTGTCCAGATTTGATTATGTACAGACCGCCGTCATATGGCTGGAATATTGTTGAGTGCGGCATAAAACAACAAACAAACCAACCAACCAACCTTCACACCATTAACACTGTAACTAGACAGTCATCAACATAGGAATGTGACGCAATGCAAAACCATCAACATCCAGTCTTCATTTTACATATACATCAATATAACATGCATTATGATATCCCAGTACATGGTACATCTACAAAAGACCCGTGAAGATCCGGGGTAGAATAGGTCTTCAGCAACCACGCTTGCTGTAAAAAGCAACTCTGCTTGTCGTAAGAGGTGACTAACAGGATTGGGTGGTGATGCTAATTTCTTTAAGACTAATTTTATTCCTCACAATTTGTAGTGTCATGTTCGAATCTATTGTCCGAAATGAATTCGCACTCATAACCCCATGGCCCACTCATATAATCCCATGACCACATCATACCAATATATGTTCAAAATGGTACTTGTTGTTTCCCTGCCTGCACTTGGCATCAAAGGGATAAAACAAGGACTGGTTGGCTCGGAGTCAGTATACTGTCCGAGTGGGGTATCGTTCATAAGTGGATCCAGAGGCGGGATCAAGGGAGTCTTGACCGCCCCCTTCCCCTTTTGAAAACCAATTGTAGTATGTTGGAGATGTAGATATTTTGGACCCCTCCTTTTTAAAAATGCTGGATCTGCCCTTGTCCATGTTATACTGCAGGATGACATCTGGTAGCACTATATAGTCCGGACAAATACAAGCAAGCACACACAAACACACACGCATGCATAAGTTTTTAAGTGCACGCGCACAACTAAAACTTGCTGTCCAATCAGATAACAAGAATCAGGAGTCCCACTCTGTTGATGACAAAACCATGCATAGTAGCTAAACGGATTCTGAAAAGCAATGAGAACATCTTTGGACAGTATGTGTTTTCATTGAACAAGGGGGGGCACGGGTGGTCCAGTCCTCTAAGGCGCCGTGATTCGCTGTGCAGAGTTGCGTCCCTTGGGCACGCCAGAAACCTGTGATTGTGGGTTTGAATCCCGGTTCGCCCCGATTATGTTTCTAGGTTTGTGAGCACCATACCCGTGCTCTTGGGTTTCACCGAAGTGGTAAACCTCTGAGACCTGCATCACTTCGTGCTTTCCTCCCACATTAAGCTGACACGCCGTGATATAACTGGAATAATGTTAAAAGCGGCGTTACACCCAACTCACTCACTCATTGAACAAGGACTGTGGTGGAGTGAGAAGCAGTGCATGTACACTGTATCTGTTCGCATAGATTGTAGAGGATTATATATTTTTTGTTTGTCCAAAAGAAATCTTCCTGGAAAGCAAAAGAAATTACCAAATTAAGAAAACAGGGCTTAGTGATTTATTGTGAAACTTAACTCACTGGCCCATGATCATTTCACAGAACTGTCCTCAAGCTGTCTGTTCTGTGTTTCCATTAAATGGTAATTTCTGTGAATTTACCAGTAAAATATGCCAAGTAAAATTTACCCCTAATGGTCCACTGGACCAGCAATAAATCTAATATCTCTTAAAATAGAAGTCTTGACCAAATCTCTGTCTAGATTTATGAATATTAAGCTATCTGAAAGTGATGTCTTAAGACGTTTGTTTTTGCAAGAGGCTGGAAAGTTCCTCATTTATATTTAGCCAATCTTAACCATTGGTTGATATGAATCACATGATAGTTAATAGATGGGACCGACAAGATATAGTTCATATATTGGTAGTTTTAAGTACTGCTGGTCCTGTACGCGGGTACATTTTAAACTCAATGGAAGCATGATGTTATCCATTGTGTACTGTAGCATCACAGTGGTCACAGTCGGTCGGAAGCAAGTAAACATGCAGCCCAGAAACACTCCACTCCTGCTGTTGTGATGCAGATCAATGGGTAGAATAGGTCTTCAGCAACCCACGCTTACCGTAAAAGGCGACTATGCTTGTCTTAAGAGGCTACTAAAGGGATCGGGTGGTCAGGCTCCCTGACTTGGTTGATGCATGTCATCGTATCCCAATTACGTGGATCGATGCTCATGGTATCAATCACTCGATTGTCTGGTCCAGAATATTGCCGAGTGCGGCGTTAAACAACAAACCAAACCATTGGGGGCAATTGTCAGGTCATGATTTTTAGCTCACCTGACTGAAAGTGAGCTTATGTCGTTGCACGTCCATTGTTCATCCATCAGTGGCTTCAATCACCCCCTGACATACAAGGCCCATGGAGCTAAGACTTTGTACGAATGATTCCTGCTATGATGTCTCTGATACAATGCTCAACGAATTCTAACCGATTTGATACATAGTTGTTATTCAATCTCATTGAAATCATGTCTTAGTTCTTGCTACCCTAAAACAAAGATCTGAGGTCATCCCATTGCAGGTGATGAAAGAAGGACCTTTTGCAAACTTTGACTGACTAAAGAAATAACTAACATGAAGTGGACATTAGCCTGTCACTAAACAGCTTTCTTGAGCTATAAGGCACTAGTTTTAAAATAGCAATTTCGCTTTGAAAAATATTTTGACAAATTCTCGACTCAAAATTTGAAGACTTAACAAAAGAACATTGTGGAATGCCTTCTAGAATTCTGGAAGTCTCTTCAGTGTTTCTCCCACTGAAGCAAGAGATAGACGATGATTTTGACGGATTCAGTAAAGCCCGTTACTGTCGTTCGAATTACCTTGTTAAATGTTTCGAGGTTGCATGATTAGAAAACACATTCCAACCATCATCTTCCTGATCTGGTTCGCAACTCTCTGATTGGTTGGATGAAGGTCGTTCTGACGTGACCCCTAATAGGCTGTCCTCAGGGCTTTGTTTAGCAGTAGTGAGAACGAAGATCTGATTTGAATGAGATTCATTTGTTATTTATAAATCAGCTGAGCTTACGTACCTTGTGTGTATGTCGTAAGTTTGTCTTGTAGTAGTGTGTAACGTCTGTACTGTGTGTGTATGTCGTAAGTTTGTCTTGTAGTAGTGTGTAACGTCTGTACTGTGTGTGTATGTCGTAAGTTTGTCTTGTAGTAGTGTGTAACGTCTGTACTGTGTGTATGTCGTAAGTTTGTCTTGTAGTAGTGTGTAACGTCTGTACTGTGTGTGTATGTCGTAAGTTTGTCTCGAAGTAGTGTGTAACGTCTGTACTGTGTGTGTATGTCGTAAGTTTGTCTTGTAGTAGTGTGTAACGTCTGTACTGTGTGTGTATGTCGTAAGTTTGTCTCGAAGTAGTGTGTAACGTCTGTACTGTGTGTATGTCGTAAGTTTGTCTAGTATTAGTGTGTAACGTCTGTACTGTGTGTGTATGTCGTAAGTTTGTCTCGAAGTAGTGTGTAGTGTCTGTACTGTGTGTATGTCGTAAGTTTATCTTGTAGTAGTGTGTAACGTCTGTACTGTGTGTGTATGTCGTAAGTTTGTCTCGAAGTAGTGTGTAGTGTCTGTACTGTGTGTGTATGTCGTAAGTTTGTCTTGTAGTAGTGTGTAGTGTCTGTACTGTGTGTATGTCGTAAGTTTGTCTTGTAGTAGTGTGTAACGTCTGTACTGTGTGTATGTCGTAAGTTTGTCTTGTAGTAGTGTGTAGTGTCTGTACTGTGTGTGTATGTCGTAAGTTTGTCTTGTAGTAGTGTGTAACGTCTGTACTGTGTGTATGTCGTAAGTTTGTCTCGAAGTAGTGTGTAACGTCTGTACTGTGTGTGTATGTCGTAAGTTTGTCTCGAAGTAGTGTGTAACGTCTGTACTGTGTGTGTATGTCGTAAGTTTGTCTCGAAGTAGTGTGTAGTGTCTGTACTGTGTGTGTATGTCGTAAGTTTGTCTCGAAGTAGTGTGTAACGTCTGTACTGTGTGTGTATGTCGTAAGTTTGTCTCGAAGTAGTGTGTAACGTCTGTACTGTGTGTGTATGTCGTAAGTTTGTCTCGAAGTAGTGTGTAACGTCTGTACTGTGTGTGTATGTCGTAAGTTTGTCTCGAAGTAGTGTGTAACGTCTGTACTGTGTGTGTATGTCGTAAGTTTGTCTCGAAGTAGTGTGTAGTGTCTGTACTGTGTGTATGTCGTAAGTTTTTCTCGTATTAGTGTGTAACGTCTGTACTGTGTGTATGTCGTAAGTTTTTCTCGTATTAGTGTGTAACGTCTGTACTGTGTGTATGTCATAAGTTTGTCTCGTATTAGTGTGTAACGTCTGTACTGTGTGTATGTCATAAGTTTGTCTCGTATTAGTGTGTAACGTCTGTACTGTGTGTATGTCGTAAGTTTGTCTCGTATCAGTGTGTAACGTCTGTGCTGTGTGTTTCAGAGCAAGGCCCTAACACGCCCTCACAGACCCCAAGTGTCCAGATTGACCCGAGTCAGCACTTCCGGCTATTCCAGGAAATCCAGGCAGCATTGACAGCGGATGAGGATGGGGATGTGTGAGTACCGACAGAAAAGCTCCAACCTTGAATTTTGTACCAACAGTCATTTATATTGAAAGTAGGGTGTGTGCAGAGTTGCGTCCCTTGGGCACGCCAGGTTCCTAGGATCGTGAATTTGAATCCTGGTTTGCCCTGATTATGTTTCTAGGTCTGTCAGCACTCTACCTGTCCCAGTGGGTTTCACCAAAGTGGTAAATGTTGGAGACCTGCGTCACTTCGGGCTTTCCCCCAACATTACCGTATATCGCCGTCTATAAAGCGACACCATGTATAAGGCGACCCCCCAGTACAAGACTTCAAAATCGACGCTAAGTTATAAACCCTATCTATAAGGCGAAGGAATGAAGCACGTCACCAGCGCATACACAATCCCTACGTTTACAAGAAAAACGTGTTTGTCCTCCGCAAAAAAAAATTACATCGTATCCCTTCAGCGAATTCAGGGAAACGAACAGATCATGGCAATTAAACTTGGTCAATACAAATTTGAAATTTGACATGAAACATCACTGGACATGATGATTTACCAATGAAATTGTATTTCCTGTTCTGCTAGGCATTTTTTACAATATTGAATGAAATTTTGACTAGATTAAAAGATTAAAATAGATTACAAACATATGTCCAGATATAGAGCGTACACTTTTTATAACCAGACAGTGTAATTACATGATTAATTTTTGTACAGATTTGTTGACAGGGTATTTCAGGTGTTATGTCATCACAGTAATGTCTTTGTGTTGGGGGAAAAAACCCATCAAAACTCTTCACCCCCCTTGAAAGCGCACTAATTCTAGGTATGAAAATCTTGCCTTATACACAGTGATATACGGTAAGCTGCATGCCATGATATAACATGGGGTACTTTTCAAAGTGGTTTTCGGGGGGATCGGGTAGCCTAGTGGTTAAAGCGTTCGCTCGTCACGCCAAAGACCCAGGTTCAGTTCCCGACATGGGTACAATGTGTGAAGCCCATTTCTGGTGTCCCCCGCCGTGATATTGCTGGAATGTTGCTAAAAGCGGCGTAAAACCATACTCACTCACTCACTCAAAGTGGTGTTAAACCCAAGTCACTCACTCACTCACAAAATGGAAAGTAACATTGGTGACTGTCGACATTGTCTGAGCCAGAGGGAAATGAAAGGGAATAACAACATCAATGACTTCATGGAGAGCCATGTGATGGCTGCTGCAATTGTTGGATACCAAATCATTCGCTGTTGACTCACAAACTGTTGTTGTTTAGTCATAAGCTATTGATGTTTAAAATATTTATTTGCGGCTGCAGTTAATCAAACAGTTATAACTGGTTGGTTGACTTTCCAAACAATACAGCTGTTCAAACAACAACTCTTTGTGCTGGCTTTTTTTGTCGCATCTAAAATGCCATGTAGGAATTAGTTTTAAAAATAAGGAAATGATTAAAACCAACACCAGCGAAATAATTTGTCCCCCATCTTGAAAGAAAATGGAAAGCCAATAATAAATAAGTACCTGTTAACGAAACCTGTGAAAAATCAATTTTTGAAAACACAGGCAAGGTTATTAAATGAGTTCCAGAAGCTATTGTTATGCCTGTTAATGCGGTTAGTAGGATTCATATTGGAGGGGGGCGGTTGGGTAGCCTAGTGGTTAAAACGTTCACCGAAGAGCCGGGTTCGATTCCCGACATGGGTACAATGTGTGAAGCCCATTTCTGGTGTCCCCCGTCGTGATATTGCTGGAATATTGCTAAAAGCGGTGTAAAACAATACTAACTCACTCACTTACTCACTCACTCATATCAGAGGTATGGATATATTTTTGTAAATTGGACATTGACACAAACATTCATTCACACACACATACACTCACTTTCTGTACAGATCCATGAAAAGGTTTGATCACAATGAAATACAGTAAACTATGGCTATAACAAACTCAAAGGGAGCAGTAATTCTAGTTATTATGTTAGTTATAACCATAGTTATGAGAATGAATACAGCATATATACAACAAAGTCACAGGACAAATAAATCCAGTTAGTTATAACTGTCAGTTCATTATAAGTGTGTTCGTTATAAACATAGTTTACTGTAGTGACATCAAGACATACGTTTAAGTAAGCAAGAAATATTGTACATATTAAATCAGGATCACTGAGCTCCTGAAGTAGACATACCTACACTAGCTAGTTCATGGTAAAACATTCACTTGGTATACACTGGTATAGACCTTAGAAATCCCTGCATATGACACCTTGCAACACTTCACGCCTCCCTGTTGCAGTCCCTTGCATCTGGCAGTGGTGCATGAGCACATCCCACTGGTGAACAAGTTTATCCAGCTCATGAAGATCGCCAGGAAGAGTGTGGACCGCTTCAACAAAGACAAACAGGTAAACTGTGGTTGGTTAACTGTTTGTTACTTTTGTTGTTTGTTTGTTTGTTTATTGTTTAACACCGCACTCAGCAATAAAGGACGGTGGTCTGTAAATAATCGATTCAGGACCAGACAATCCAGTGATTGACATCATGAGCATCGATCCACGCAATTGGGATACGATGACATGCATCAACCAAGTCAGCTAGCCTGACTACCCGATCCTGTAAGTCGCCTCTAACGACAATCATAGTTGCCTTTTACGGCAAACATGGGATTCTACCCTGGATCTTCACGGGTCCTACTGCAGTGCATATCAGTGCCGCCGAAGACCCGGGTTCGATTCCCGACATGGGTACAATGTGTGAAGCCCATTTCTGGTGTCCCCCGCCGTGATATTGCTGGAATATTGCTAAAAGCGGCGTAAAACGAAACTCACTCACTCACTCACTCACACATATCAGTGCCTGATAACATGGGAGTAAATACTCAGTGACTGAAGTTGTCTGGAGTGCTACGACTGTTGTAAGTCTGTGTTAAATTTGTTGGAGTTACGATCACCTTAGCGCTAAGATTGCTTTGTACAACAGCACCCTGATAATTACTGTCCCTTTCCTTCCCTCAGACCCCCCGGTAGTACCCCTGTAGCGCTACGATTGTCGTAAGTCTAGTTAAGGCATGGGAGTTCAGCTTTCCTTAGCGCTAAGATCGCTTTGTACAACAGCACCCTGATCATTACTGTCCCTTTCCTTCCCTCAGACCCCGCTGTATTGCCGCTGTAGCGCTACGATTGTCATAAGTCTAGTTAAGGCATGGGAGTTCAGCTCTCCTTAGCACTAAGATCACTTTGTACAACAGCACCCTGATCATTACTGTCGCTTTCCTCCCCACAGACCCTGCCATTGAACAAAACAAACTTTAAACTACGACTGTCGTAAATCTAGTTAAGGTATGGAAGTTATGATCACCTTAGCGCTAAGATCGCGTTGATCATTACTGTCCCTTTCCTCCACACAGACCTCGCTGTAGTACCGCTGTAGCGCTACGATTGTCGTAAGTCTAGTTAAGGCATGGGAGTTCAGCTCTCCTTAGCGCTAAGATCGCTTTGTACAACAGCACCCTGATCATTACTGTCCCTTTCCTTCCCTCAGACCCCGCTGTAGTACCGCTGTAGCGCTACGATTGTCGTAAGTCTAGTAAAGGCATGGGAGTTCAGCTCTCCTTAGTGCTAAGATTGCGTTGATCATTACTGTCACTTTCCTCCCCACAGACCTCGCTGTAGTACCGCTGTAGCGCTACGATTGTCGTAAGTCTAGTTAAGGCATGGGAGTTCAGCTCTCCTTAGCACTAAGATCACTTTGTACAACAGCACCCTGATCATTACTGTCGCTTTCCTCCCCACAGACCCTGCCATTGAACAAAACAAACTTTAAACTACGACTGTCGTAAGTCTAGTTAAGGTATGGAAGTTATGATCACCTTAGCGCTAAGATCGCGTTGATCATTACTGTCCCTTTCCTCCACACAGACCTCGCTGTAGTACCGCTGTAGCGCTACGATTGTCGTAAGTCTAGTTAAGGCATGGGAGTTCAGCTCTCCTTAGTGCTAAGATGGCGTTGATCATTACTGTCACTTTCCTCCCCACAGACCTCGCTGTAGTACCGCTGTAGCCCTACGATTGTCGTAAGTCTAGTTAAGGCATGGGAGTTCAGCTCTCCTTAGCGCTAAGATCGCTTTGTACAACAGCACCCTGATCATTACTGTCCCTTTCCTTCCCTCAGACCCCGCTGTATTGTCGCTGTAGCGCTACGATTGTCATAAGTCTAGTTAAGGCATGGGAGTTCAGCTCTCCTTAGCACTAAGATCACTTTGTACAACAGCACCCTGATCATTACTGTCGCTTTCCTCCCCACAGACCCTGCCATTGAACAAAACAAACTTTCAACTACGACTGTCGTAAGTCTAGTTAAGGTATGGAAGTTATGATCACCTTAGGGCTAAGATCGCGTTGATCATTACTGTCCCTTTCCTCCCCACAGACCTCGCTGTAGTACCGCTGTAGGGCTACGATTGTCGTAAGTCTAGTTAAGGTATGGGAGTTCAGCTCTCCTTAGCGCTAAGATTGCGTTGATCATTACTGTCACTTTCCTCCCCACAGACCCCGCTTCATCTGGCAGTGAAGCTGAACTTCCTGGGGGGAGTCAAGGCTCTGCTAGAGGCTGGCGCCGATGTCAACTTCGTGGACAAGACCGGCTGTACGTCCATCCACCTGGCGGTGAAGCATCAGCTGCCGGAGTGCCTCCAACTCCTGGTCAATGGCACCAAGGAGAAGGCGGACTTCAATACCAGGAACTTCGAAGGTTGGTCGCAATGAATGTCTGCTGTGATATTGTGAGTGTGGTGTAAAACAACTGACCATCCCAAGCTGACTTACACAGCTGATGGCTTGGTTCCTATTTAACTGCATCTAATTATAAATGCTTTGCAGATCCTTGGGAGGTCATCAGTTGCCTTGCATCACGATCAAATGACATCAATGATCTCTCTGACACTGAAGCTGGCATTCGTGATCAACTTGTGTGACAAGCCAAATAGCGACTGGTGCCCCTCTGGGCCACTCTTGCGACTGGGTTCCGTCTTATCGCAAACGGGCATAGCTAAAAGAATTGTCAACCCATTGTGTAATGATTCATGCATATTTCCCCAATATATCATATTTCAAATGTTATTTAACACTTATTGGGACTTGTGGATTTACACAGTTTGATTGAACACGTTTAACTGTATCTGGGTATGTTTTTCGATACAGGACATGCCTAAAATAATAAATTATTCCTGAGGGATTCTTTGACTAAAGTACTTGAAGTCATACGTGCATTCTGATTGGTTTGTTGTGTTTTCGCACATAACATTCATCGATAGGGTGACGAGTTAGGGAAAGGGCGAGTGGTGATGAATGTGAAGCTAGTTAACTTTTGTTTTTCTACCCTCAATGCTCTGCTTATAACTGTTTACCCAATGAAAAAGATATCGGATGAAAAATAGCATCTCACTTTTGTATCTTTTTATCCATATTTTTTTATATGAGTTGAAGACTCTGCCCCTACTGCTTCAGAGTTCACATTCAATTTTGTCATAGTAAAATATAGAACATATGGTTTGTTTCCAATAAAGAACTTGTTACCTGTAGATTTGACTTTGCTAAATTTAACATTTGAAACGTCACATTCCAAATTTCAGTTCCAAATATACGAGTACAGGTACCATTGCTCCTGACTGAAAACACAATACATCTTTATCTCCTGATAATTCCAGGCCTGTCATGAGTGTTGAGGGTCATGAGTGTGAGGCAGAGGGTTGGTTTTGGGGACTGGTCATTTGTTATTTAGGGTGGGGGGAATTGGTCTTGGATTGTATGACTCACAAATGGCCAGGCCTGAAATACGGTTCAAATTGATCATTTTTGTATTTTCGCCCCCATTTCCCTGTAACGAATGACCAGTCCATTGAGGGTTTGTGTTACTTTGTCTCAATCTGCCTTGTCTAGAATTATTGGGGCGGTGGGGTAGCCTCGTGGTCAATGTGTTCGCCTATGACGCCGATGACCCAGGTTCTAATCCCCACATGGTACAATGTGTGAAGCCATTTGTGGTGTCCCACCGCCATGATATTGCTGGAATATTGCTGAGAGTGGTGTAAAACCTTACTCACTCACTCACTATAGTATTATTAGACCCGTGAAGATTCCGGGGTAGAAAAGGTCTTCAGCAACCCATGCTTGCCGTAAAAGGTGACTCTGCTTGTCGTAAAAGGCGACTAACGGGATCGGGTGGTCAGGCTTGCTGACTTGGTTGATGCATGTCATCGATCCGTATTGCTAGGATCGATGATCATGATATTAATCACTGGATTGTCTGGTCCAGACTCGATTATTTACAGACCGACGTCATATACCTTGAATATTGCTGAGTGCGGCTTTAAACAACAAACAAACTCCAGAGTATTATTGTTAATAAAACATTCTTGGTGTTTTCTTCACAGGGTTAACTCCCCTGCACACAGCGGTGGAGCTCAGAAACAAGGACCTCCTGACATATATCCTGGACCGTGGCGCTGACATCAATATGATGGTGAATAGATGCCACCAGTGGCAATTTGTTATTAAAACTCACTTTGAACACACAGTGCCATTTAGATAGTGGTCAGATGTAACAAATGTTATATTTGGGATAACACTTTTTCAGTAAAGTACAGATACTCAAATGTTTTGGGTTGAGCCCCATCACGAGTGTGGTTATCATGGTTATCATGAAGTAGAGAGTTTTAATAGAACAGTTGCTATCTCAGTCTATCTATCAGTCTATCTCAATCTGTTTAACATTCCTGGGTTCCATTTACAATACGATTACATGCCATACAATACTGAAAACCAGATTTAAAAAGCACACAATATTTTTTTTATTTTTTTTACCACCGACCCTGAAAGAAGAAACCCAAATTCCATAAACCAGCTAAAAACAATAAATTACCTTATCTGCAAATATGATCACAAATATTGGGCATTACAATGTAGTTAGATTATGCCTCAGTCACACTTGCTGTGGTCCATGGGGTCTAAAATATTTACGGCTAATAGCAATTATAGGGCCTCCGCAGCATTCCCACGATCACATACTGTAGCTGTCACATATGTTAGGGTAACCGCACGGCGTTTTTTTAATTTCTGGAGTCAAAAAACCTGCGGTGACCGTGCGGCCAGACTGACGCTACTGCTACACAGGGCAGACGCACGGCAAATGCAAGGCCACTGTATGCCCATTGATGGTCACCGTGGAACCGCTTTATGGCATGGCTACGGCATGTCTAACTGCCTAATTGCTACAGTGAACCTAGAAATTAAAAAAATTATAATCCCACAGCGACCCCTACAGCCTGTAAAAGATAGGGATGCGCCCTAAGGTGACCCTGAGGCCACTGGAGATCCTCTGCGGCCGCCGGAGGTGTTTCTTAATTTCGGGGGGCTACGGCTGCCATATCCTAGTCGTAGAGCAAATGTGACTGATGCATAAACAAATGTGCAGAGAGTAAATAAATACCTGAAACATGATTAAAAAGCATGATTAGTGGAGTGAGATAATATTTTTTAGTTTAATCATTAAATTCATTACGAGATCTAGCATCAAATAATATTCAATTGAAATGACCCCCTACAAAAGACGATGGCGTCATAATGACCCCCAGTTTTAAGAGCCTAGGGCAAACCCTGGGATTGAGCCTCAACAGACACCATAAAATAAAAAATGTATGGTCTCTGGTCTCAAATCAAATTCCTTTGTTGTATTTGTCTGCTCGGTGCTATATAACAACATGAATTGGGAAATATTTAAATGATTCCAGTGTGGAAATATTTTTACTGCTCATTGCTGCAGACTAAGGTCTGAATATGGGCCTCTGTGCAGGCCTAGATAAATACTGAATCGACATTGGCGGGATTAGAATGAACTGGTGATCTAATAATGTCTAAAGAATATTACCCACCTCTGATTAATTTTATGCATGAGACTGCGAAATGCTTGTGTATATAATTCATAACATTCCTCCCAGGTTTTTTGCGTGTTTAGAATATGTACATTTGACCATATCTTTGCTGTAACATGACTAACACGACAGAGCTGGAGGAGTTGTCTCCCTTAGTACAGTACATGTGCTGTAAGTGATTTGTTGTGCCCAGTCTAGTGAAGGAGTTCTCTCCCTTGCACATCTGCCATTATAGCTGTCAAACCCAACATCTGTATATGTATATATGCAGGCATTAGTATAACCAGGGTGTTTTGGAAAAAGGGTTTTTGATATTAGCTTAAATTGTAGTTTATTAAATTCTATCATGCTTTGGGTTAAAATACAGATGGATATGAGAGAAGTGACTTTACAGGGTGAGGGAACCACCAACAGGTCAAAAGGTTATCAATTTTGCTTCTCTGGGAAATAAAAATGGCTATTGGCGGAAATTACCAAGATTGCTGGAAATGGAAATGATTGTTTGGGGGGATTCGTTGTCTAATCCCGATCTCACAGGGAAATGGGTTTTCATCTTAGGGTTGTTTGAGTTATGAGTATGTTCGGTTGACCAATGAGTTAGGAAATTAACTGAGGGTTTGGTCAAGAGGAGCTTCATGGTAAAACTGATTGGAATGGAAATTCGGGTTCATAAGGAGGTGAGCGATGGGACTCATTTCACACGATGTCAAACATCATTTCGGTGGGAGGAGCTAAAATTATCATCGATAGTATTTTGTTAGTTGTCCGGTAGTGGTGCCGGGATTCGGAAACTCACGGCTAAACTGAGAGGTTCTCTCTGTAGATTGGAATTCCGGGTCAGAAAAGTAGTACAGTTAACAGTGGATCAGAAAAGCTATCAGGCTTATCAATGCAACATTTAGGTATGTGTTGTATTTAAGTGATACAGGCAACAAGAAAATAGCTGAGGACCTTGTATACATTTACCATAACTTCTATCTTCAATAAAAGGACTGGAGCACCCAAGTTGACTTGTGATTTGAGAGCTACATCATCCCAAGAACCAAAGAGTGGTTAACCAGAGCATGTGTCCAAAGGTAGAAGGGTATAGTACCCGACACCTAAGGTTACATTAGGATGTTCCGGGGATCCGCAATTTTCCGTGAATTTTAGTGACCACAAATTTGTCAAATTCTGATGAACCCCCCATAAACACACCCAAATTATGGACCACGCTCCATTGAAAAGAAGTTTCAGCTGAAAAGGAAAATATCCTTTCTCATCCCTGTATATGTACATCTTTAGTTAGGAATTAAGGGGTCCTATGTTTCATAGGTTTTCTACCACAGGTGGGCTAAAGGGGTCCTTGTTTGCGTATACAGAAATGTACCCAAGCCAAACTCAGAATACAGAAAGGTGCCCTAGGATGAGTCCATTCTGCCACGGCCTCAATGCGCTCACCGCGTTCCTTGAACACTTACATATTGACACATCCTGGATGTCAAACCGCGGTAAATGTCAACATGACTGTATATGTTAGGCCTATTTATTTTTCTCTTGGTATTTCCTTTACATAAATGGATTGAACTGTCATACTGTTGTATGAGATGCATTCAAGTGTGCTATATAAACAACAAGCATTCACAGTGACGTACAGTGCTCTTATATTCCACAATGCACAGTATTATCCAGCATGCACTCGTCTAATCAGATGAACCAGGGCCCACTAGCACAAAGTCATCTTAGCGCTAAGACTATCATGAGCCTGTTAAAATATGGGAGTTACGATCATGTTAGCGCTAAGATCTCTTTGTGCAAGTGGGCCCAGAACTACAACTGTTTTAGGGTTGAGGAATATGAACTCGTCAACTGTTTAGGGTACGACGTACATTTCTGTATTCTGATTTTGGCTGGGGTTGATATTTCTGTACGCGGAAATGTACCTGGAATGCATATCTGAAGTAACCGTGCTGATAGTGGCCCCTTCAGCCACAGTAGGCCTACTCTAGGTATCAATTTAATTTTGAAGTTTTAAACCAGGCCTCAGCGAACTGATATCTGATCACCGACAAGCCCATCTACCACTTATTAGTGACATGTATAGGGCCAGGCTTTTTTTATTTTTAGGACTACGGATTTTTCAGTCCAAAGTCCAGGGTTGGAGGAGGGGAAAAAAAAGAAAAAAAAGCCAGATGCATTTTTTTAAAAATGCAGAATGCCTCTGGCATACTTTATGAACATATTCTGTGCTCAAAAGACCGCCATTTGTGACGATAAAGCCCCTTGTAACAATAAAAATTCTACCACTTACATCACGGACAATTGTCAAGGGAGGCTATTCATGTTCGGCTTCGAGATCAACAAAGATTGATTATGCATCTCTTTACTAGTTTACACCGGTAAATTCATATGTTTTTTATTAAAAGGTGATGATAACAAATAAAATGACTGACTACGTGGCTATTGGCTGGGGAAATAGAAATGGAAATCTGATTATTTACGGCGGGTCTAGCGAACTAAGAAATCTCACTCAGTGTCAAGTGTCAATTAGCTGTACAAAATCAGCGGTGAATCAACACAATCAGAGGTGGTCCAGACTCGATAATTTACAGACCACCGTCATATAGCTGGAATATTGCTGAGTGCGGCGTTAAATAACAAAAAAACAAAAAAAAAGTTATTTAACATGACGATATGACTTATTGTTGATCCCAGGATGGCAAGAGTGGACGCACACCAATGTTCCACGCGGCTGAGAACAATGAAATAGACATGGTAGAGATGCTTCTGAAGAGGGGAGCTAACCCTGACGTGTTGAACTACGCAGGCAGCACAGCCATCATGGCAGCTCAAGCCCGCAACTTCAATCTGATCACGAAGATGCTGAGTCGGGCATCGGAGTGGAATGATGAGGAGGGGAGTGGAACATCGTCTCCAGCCTCGGAGGTATGTGACCATTGTGTGAAATAATCCCCCATTGCTAGATGGTCTTTGGTATCATGAAAGTCCTGCTCAAGCAAGGATCAAGGGATTCAGGGTTAGAATGTAAGTCCCCATCAACCTATCCTTGTTGTAAGTTGCAGCAGAAATGGATCGGGTGGTCAGACTTGTTGATTTGTTTGATGCATGTATTTGTATCCCAATTGTATAGATTGATACTTATGTTGTTGATCACTGGATTGTCTGGTCCAGACTTGCCCTGTGACCCAGGTGTCCGAAGCAGCACAGGTACTATGCAGGGTTGCATGCCAAAGTATGCTGGGAAACTTGCGATAATGCTTCCACATTTGTGGACGTTGTATTCTGAAATTCATGATCATATGTTTTAGCAAATTGTCAAGGTCTAAGACAGACATTCCTCCCACATTAGACCTGTGAAGAGTAGGTTAGAGTAGGTCTTCAGCAACCTGTGCTTGCCGTAAAAGGCGACTATGCTTGTCGTAAGAGGCGACTAACGGGATTGGGTGGTCAGGCTTGCTAACTTAGTTGATGCATGTCATCGTATCCCAATTGCGTGGATTGATGCTCATGATGTGAATCACTGGATTGTGTGGTCCAGGTTCGATTATTTATTCATATAGCTGGAATATTGTTGAGTGTTGTTAAACAACAAACAATCAAATCCTCCAACATTAAGCTTCAAAGCAGTGTTAAGCTCACTCCTGAAAGTTGTATTGTGTTGTTTCAGGTCAGTGTGTACCTGCCTGACCCGGCAGTCGGGGTGTGGAATCATGCTGTTCCCCTCCGCAATCCCGCAACCAAGCAGAAGGGCACCGCACAAACTGCCCCCGTGGCAACGTTTGTCCGAGCTTCCTCATCACTGGCTGCTGACAATGAAGTGAGCCTCACTCAGAGTAGTGCTGTGAAGCCTCCCGAAACTGTGCCCCGAGTAACCGTTGGCAACAGCATCATGGACAAGACAGCAGTGGTAATGGAAAAGAGGCCATCAGAATTTATATCAAGGACAGTGTCCAGGTCCCCCGAGTTTAATTCTGTGGTAGCAGATGAGTTTAAGGGAAAAGATCAGGAGAAAGGGAACAGTAATAAATTAGCTCAGCCTGTTGAGCGAACACCTAGTTTAAGATCCACTGAATTAAATATGGCTGACATTTCCAAATTGCCTCCACTGATGGTGCGAGATATGATGCAGAAAATATTGGCTGCAAAGCAGCAGATGAAATCCTCTTCCGGACCGGAGAGAAGAGGAAGTGGTTCAGTTCAAAAAACCGGTTCTGATGTGATTGTGTCGCGTTCCAATTCAACATTGTCCTTGACAAAAGTTCTGTCAACGGATCAGATTGTTACGTCAAGCCCAGAAACTGTGATGTGTCAAACGCCTGCCACGTCACACCTGCCTGTGACATCGCATACATCTGCGACGACTCATCCAACGGTGACAGCTCATCCGTCGGTGATGTCTCGAATGTCAGTCACTTCTCAAGTGCCTGTGATGTGTCATCCGTCTGTGACGTCTCATCCATCGGTGACTTCTCAGCGACCTGTGGCATCGCGCTCCCCAGTTATATCTCATGCAGGGATGCCAATAGTGACATCTCACCCAATTGTGACATCTCACCCAATTGTGACGTCTCACCCAATCATGACGTCTCATCCAACCGGAATGTCACACCCAGCTGTGACCTCACATCAAATCTCTCGTCAGAATGTCACGCCATCTCCACCATCATCTGTCACACCTCGACCCGAGTCGACAACATCACGTCATGTGGCCCCGTCATCACAAATGGTGGGAAAAGTGTCCCAAGTTATTGAGAAGCTGCCACAGCAGCCTGAACGAATTATCAGCACTGGGATGGTTGTAGAGCACCCAGAGTTTGGGCTTGTGTTTCGGCCATTTAGTGCTGGACCTGTTCATAAACTTAACCAGCCAGAGACAGCTCCCAAGTCACATCCCCCTTCCCCAGCGATGAGGCTTGCAGAACTGCCTGTGCAGCAGTCACAGAATGTGTCTGAAAAAACTGCAGCTGAAAAATCACTTAAGAAAACCAAAAGTCAGTCTGATGGAAGTGCAACAGCATCCGCAACAAAGAAGATGGGCAATGGAGACACACAAGTTACCTCCTCTATACCTGACGCCATTTCTTCAACAAAGGAACAACCTTCTCATCCTGTCACAGAAACACTTCTTAATTCAAAACCCAAATCAACACCCATTCCAAAATCCAGACCGGAAAGTAGTTCTAAATCCCAGTCTGTATCTTCTACTGCAGAAACAAATCCAGTGAAATCAATTGCTAATTCAGCCATAGCTGCCAAGTTGCGTCAACGAGTGCTGAATTCACCACATGTAGATTCCGCAACAAAGGCATTGGCAAATGCCACAGTGACTGTTACCCCGACAACCCAGTCTAATGAGACTGTAACGACTGCTCCGGAGCGGGTCCCGAAGTTGCCGCAATTTAGTTCCCGTCCTCTCAGCATTGCGCCCAATTCCGCAGGTTCTTCCACAGAACCACGCAAGGTAGGGGTTTCCAAAATACTGGAACATCTGGCCAAACCAATTGACAGTTACCCTACTGAACGGCCCAGGTTAAACATCGATGGAGGTAAACAAAACATTGATGGAGGTAAACAAAACATTGATGGGGGAAAGAAGACTGAAAAGAAGAAGAAAAAGGATCCAGGTGGTTCCGAAATGAAAAAGAAAACCGTATTTATCAAGAGGGAGAGCGAGGAAAAGAACAGCGCTCGGTGAGATGGCCAAGTCAATGTAATGTGAGTGTTGTGTGGTGATCAAGGAACATGCTCTGTGCTTTGTAGGAGGCAATTGATGTGGATGGTGGATCTGATTGGTGATTTTTGGCAAATTTGTAGAAATCATCTAGCCACAAGGTATAGAGGTCTATAGCAGACACCTTGATTCTCAAGTCGAACCAGATATTGAGACGTAAAACCTGCATGACTGGCATGAAGGGCCACAGGTTTGTAGATATGATGAATGAGTGCTTTAAACATAGATGGAAAAGTAAAGTGGGCGTGACAGAGTGTTTCTGCAGTTTTGTCCTAGTATTGTGGGATGCATTGTGTTTGACTCTGTGTTGCTTTGTGTTTGACAGTGTTGTTGTGTTGAACACAGTGTAGCTTTGTGTTGGACTCAGTGAGGCATTCCCTTGGACAGTGTTACATCGTGTTGGACACAGTGATGCATAGTGTTGAACAGTGTTGTTTAGTGTTGGACACAGTAATGCATTATGTTTGACACAGTGATGTATGGTGTTGGACACAGTGATGCATTGTGTTGAACAGTGTTGTTTAGTGTTGGACACAGTAATGCATTGTGTTTGACACAGTGATGTATGGTGTTGGACACAGTAATGCATTGTGTTTGACACAGTATTGCATTGTTTTTGAGACAGTGATGCATTGTCTTTGACACTCTGTTGCTTGGTGTTGGACACAGTAATTCATTGTGTTGGACACAGTAATGCATTGTTTTTGACACAGTGATGCATTGTCTTTGACACTCTGTTACTTTGTGTTGGGCACAGTAATGCATTGTGTTCGACACAGTCATGCATCGTGTTGGACACAGGGAAGCATTTTGTCGGACACAGGAATGCATTGTGTTGGACACAGTAATGCATTGTGTTGGACACAGTAATGCATTGTGCTGGACACAGTCATGCATCGTGTTGGACACAGTAATGCATTGTGTTGGACACAGGAATGCATTGTGTTGGACACAGTAATGCATTGTGTTGGACACAGTAATGCATCGTGTTGGACACAGGAATGCATCGTGTTGGACACAGGAATGCATCGTGTTGGACACAGGAATGCATTGTGTTGGACACAGTAATGCATCGTGTCGGACTCAGGAATGCATCGTGTTGGACACAGGAATGCATTGTGTTGCACACAGTAATGCATCGTGTTGGACACAGTAATGCATTGTGTTGGACACAGTAATGCATCGTGTTGGACACAGTAATGCATCGTGTTGGACACAGTAATGCATTGTGTTGGACACAGGAATGCATTGTGTTGGACACAGTGATTTATCATGTTGGACAGTGATGTATTGTGTTAGATACAGTTATTTAGTGTGTTCGAATGTGTATACATGGCAGAGGATGAATATTTATAAAAATGGTGAACTGAATTTGTGTTCAGGGATAGGATATGACATACAAAGGAGAGGGTGAAGATAATGTAGACTCATTATTGTTGTATTTATACATGTATCATCTGCTCATTATAAAACCAGTCATGGTGACAGATAACCCATTTATCTTTTCAGTAGACCGATATTGCTGTAATATCACTGACTCGAGATCCAATGATGTCGCTGTAATATTGCTGACTCGTGTCTCTGCTTTGTAGCTGTGATATTGCTGACTTGGGATCCTTTGATGTAGCTGTTATATTGCTGACTCAGGATCCTGTGATGTGTCTGTAATATTGCTGACTCAGGTTTTCATGTAATATTGCCGACTCGGGATCCTGTGATATGGCTGTAATATTGCTGACTACAAGACACATTGATATAGTGGAATATTGCTGGCAAATGTCTGAACACTGTTCACTTTGCCACCTTTTATGCATCATTTTTTATCAATTACTCCTGTTAGCTACAATCTATGGTTTGTCTTGTAGCCTAGCTGTAGTGTCTAGAAAATTAATCAGACTTTATCAAATTACTTGTAATCTATTGGACTATTATTATGAACAAAATAGCCCAAAGTGCTAATTTTTCTAAATATTAACAAAGGCACCTTTTCCGAAATTTCTTCACAGCGAAGCTGTCTGTACTGTGGTGTCCTGACCTTCTGTGTTGTCCCAATGTTACAATCTATCACAGACTGTATTCTGTTTCTTCACATTTCATCTCACGTGTTGTTTTCAGTTGTTTTAAAGACATGGCATTTATATGTTTGTACTTGATAATGGCAGCACAAATGGTACAAATTTTCATCAGTCAATCTCAACATCATTTTCATCAGCTGGTTCGTATCCGAATCTGTAGCTAACCTCATCGATGTGACACTGGCATCGAAGGTGACAATTGTTCAACAGATTCAATATAAACATTATTTTACAGACCCCCTGAATTTTTCCTGATTGCATGGAATGGTCTAGACATTGTAAATAGTGCTGTGTTTGAGTGAGTATGGATTTATGCCTCTTTCTGCAATATTTTAGCAATGTTATGGCGGGGAACACCAGCAATGGGACCTGTGAAGATCTGGGGTAGAATAGGTCTTCAGCAACCCATGCTTGCCGTAAAAGGCGACTAACGGGATCAGGTGGTCAGGCTCGCAGACTTGGTATATGCATGTCATCGATCCCAATTGCGTGGATTGATGTTCATGATATCAATCACTGGATTGTCTGGACTCAATTATTTACATTATTTTCGTCATATAGCTGAGTGTGGCATTAAACAACAAACAAACAAACAAACCAGAAATTGCCTTCGCCAACTGCGCCCATATGGGGAATCAAACCAATGTCTTCAATGTGATGAGCGAACACTTGGCTACCCCACCTCTGTAATTTGCTGAGACTGCACTTCAGCCACCTGCCTACCCACTGCCCCTGCCCTGTGATACATGAAGTTTAACCGATCCAAAGAAAGATGCAAGAACAACATGAACAATGTGGCGCCATGAAAACTCACTTGGTTAATGGAATCTTGAGTATTTTTGTTAGAAACAGGATATTTTTTGGTCACTCCACAAGAATTATCAGTGAACAATTTATGTTTGGAGCAAAATATGAAGACAATTTTTTTCCATTTTTTTTAAAGAAAATCCCAGGGCCCTTCTGAATTTGTAATGGTCGGTCCCCATGGCCATCTTTGCATTGTTGATTTTGGCTTCGACATACACATGCTATTCAGCTATTGAAAAGGATACTGAGCCAATTCGTGCTGCTCCAGAACAGTTCTTGATAATGTGTGTTCATTGTAACTTTAAATGAAGCTACAAAGTGGCTCGGTTGCATGGCATATCAAATACTATTTGCTTGACAACATTTCCCAACAACAAGACACATGCACTCAGAAGATCCTAATCAATCATTGAGTTGTACGTCATAAGGAAAACTTTGTCAGTTAATGGGTTTTATGCCTGAAAATTGGTTTCTGATGTTGGTGGCATAAAAAATTCTTCTTGCAATACAAGGTTTGATTCCCCCCCCTGCTGTGCGTTCTGTGAAAAGATCTGTTAAAGGCTCCAGAAAATACTGTTCTGTTTAGTTTCAGGCAAACTACTGATAGCTTATACTTATAAAGATAAAGTTTGTACAATTCTTGTAACTGCTCATGAGTGAAGGGGGCATTGGTGGCCCAGTCCTAAGGTGTCACAATTTGCTTTGCAGAGTTGCATCCCTTGGGCACGGCAGAAACATGATCTTGGGTTCAAATCCTGGTTTGCCCTGATTATGTTTCCTAATTTGTCAACACCATACCTGTGCTTGTGGTAGTCACCAAAGGGGGAAATGTCTGCACCACTTCGGGCTTTCCTCCCTCTTTAGGCTGACACGCTGTGATGTAACTGGAACATTGTTTAAAGTGGTGTTCAACTGACTCACTTCTTGGAGCATTCAACTGTCTCCCTCTGACATTAATATTGTTCAAATTGTCATAAACTCTCTGAATGGGGGACACGTGTGGCCCAGTTGTCTAATGCGCTACGATTCGCTGTGCAGAGTTGTGTCCCACACCAGAAACTTATGATTGTTAGTTCGAATCCCGGTTCGCCCCGATTACATGTATGTTTCTAGGTTTGTCAGCACCATACCCGTGCTCGTGGGTTTCACCGAAGTGGTAAACGTCTGAGACCTGCATCACTTCGGGCTTTCCTCCCACATTAAGCTGACACACCACAATATAACTGTAATACTGTTCAAAGCGGTGCTAAACCCAACTCACACACTCATTCACTCTCTGAATGAATAGTATGAACCACACCTAGAAGTATAGTGAGTGAGTGAGTGTGGTTTTACGCCGCCTTAAGCAAAATTCCAGCAATATCACAGCGGGGGACACCAGAAATGGGCTTCACACATTGTACCCATGTCGGGAATCGAACCGGGTCTTCAGCATCCTAGAAGTACATACTTCTTCATGCAGTATTGGGGGATGGTGGGAAGCCTAGTGGTTGAAACGTTCGCTCATCACGCTGAAGGCCCAGGTTCGATTCTCCACATGGGTACAATATGTGAAGCCCATTATTGGTGTTCCCGTGATATTGATGGAATATTGCTAAACGCAGCGAAAAACCGAACTCACTTACTCACTCATACCATATCTCACGCTCACTGCAAACAATAAAACTCTAGTGAGGACAGGTCTTTATCTATTATTATTAGTATCATTATTAATAATAATATTATCATTATAATTATTGTAGGTATTTTTCTCATGTTTGTCAGTCAGTGTAAATTTGTAAATATGACACCTGACGATTATGCTTTGCCATGGAAACCTTCTGTAGTTCCATGCACAAATATGATTGTATGCAAATCTTTGATAGTACCCTATGCCTATTGAAACAGGGAAGGCCTGCTTAAATGGCTTCACACACCGATAAGCTATAAGCTTTGATTTAATTCTTGTTAGAAATAAAATCATTGTTTTCAAAAGTACAGTTTCTTGTCTTTTCTCCTATTAATGAGGATTGTCCTTGTCAAACAGTTCTATCTAAGGTGAGGCCCATGGTATATGATCTCGTTGTCGCCCTTGCGAAGACCGATGCTCATGATGTCAGTCACTGGATTCTCTCGTCCAGACTCGATAATTTACAGACCGGCTGGAATATTGCCGAGTGCACTGTTAAATGACAAACAAATAAACCTTGACACCAAAATAATTAAAAATGGCCTTCATCTTTGTGAATTACAGTGGGACATGTAGTTTGGTCTCACACTATGAAGGTTCATACACAAATATTTTTTTAATTTGAAGTTTACACGAAATACGTCTTTCCACTGAAAGAGAGGTCGGTCACGTGACCGCGAAATTGACGTTCATTTTAGGATTAACTGTGGATTTGTTTCGGTTCAATGAGGTATGAATCGAAAAACCGATGTGCAAACTGTATGAATCCGCGAAATAAAGTTAATAAGACCTGTCAATCAAGGCAAGAGGTGGGAAGAACTGCAACAGTCACAACAAATATTCCCGGGAGAAGGCGGTTGTTTCAAATGATTTTGTCAGTTACCGCCAGATTCAATACAGTTCCCTGGGACCGGGAAGGCACAGTTGGACAAATGCGGGTTAGATATGAAACCCGAAGACATGAAATTTGTGAAACCCAGGCGAGCGGACAGAAAACAGGCGAGCACGTCTGCGCGTTTGCTGTTTCAATCCTTCTCGACCTTGGGTCTCAAAGGGTAATTTGGACAATGAATATGCATGAATTTCGTTAAATGTCCTGTGCATGACGAAACACATTAGCAGAAAGGGAATTTCCTCGACTGTGATGCGATTCCCCGACATTCCGTTGTAATAAAAGTAGTCTCCATCGGTGGACGTGGCTTAATTTTTTACATTCATTGAGAAATGAAAGCAATAACACGTGACCAATTCAGCTAATCCGAATGCAGGAATTACAATGAAAACAACGAAAATGTAATCATAAGTGTATGAACTACACAATGTGACGTTCATAAGTTTTTCACGAGACCGTTTTCTTGAAATGACGTAAACACTGACGGACTACTTCCACATTCCTTAGGAACCCCTGGGAATTCCCTAGCACGAATAAATACAGTTTTATGTTTCTCATCATTTAGGACATTTAATCTTGAACTTACTTGAACATTGTCAGTGGTACACATTTCTCAAAACAGGATGCATGCTCATTACAAAACATTATCATGGCACGTCGTAGATTGTCCGAGGCATCAAGGTGGCAGGTTATTAAGAATGAAAAATGCAGGTATGTCTTGGGCGTCAATTTCAAGATTAGTGCAGCATTACTTAGGCTCTCTGGACGAGTGAGTGAGTGAGTGAGGTTTTACGCCGCTTCAAGCAATATTCCAGCAATATCACGGCGAGGGACACCACAAATGGGCTTCACACATTGTACCCATGTCGGGGAACGAACCCGGGTTTTCGGCGTGACGAGCGAACGCTTTAACCACTAGGCTACCCGACCGCCCCCTCGCTGGACGATGTACAGTTGACAACAGAACAGCTTTAACGGCACAGTGGCTACCCGACCGCCCCCTCGCTGGACGATGTACAGTTGACAACAGAACAGCTTTAAAGGCACAGTGGCTACCCGACCGCCCCCTCGCTGGACGATGTACAGTTGACAACAGAACAGCTTTAAAGGCACAGTGGCTACCCGACCGCCCCTTCGCTGGACGATGTACAGTTGACAACAGAACAGCTTTAAAGGCACAGTGGCTACCCGACCGCCCCCTCGCTGGACGATGTACAGTTGACAACAGAACAGCTTTAAAGGCACAGTGGCTACCCGACCGCCCCCTCGCTGGACGACGTACAGTTGACAACAGAACAGTTTTAAAGGCACAGTGGCTACCCGGCAGATCCATGTCAACCAGAATCATCAGAAATCGTCTGTAAACTGTTATATACAGAGCCAGAAGACCATTCAAACGTCCCTTGTTAACTCAGGCCTATAAAGCTGCTCGTTTGGTAGGGTCTAATCCAAGTCTAAACAGGACTACTGCATCATGACGGAGAGTCCATTGTTCTAAATCCAACTCACTCATTAACTCGTGATTTCTCAGGTATTTCCCCACTAACAAAAAATTAGACAGTGTTGACGTCAAATCAAGAATACAGTCTTGTAAAAACGTATGAACGTCATTTTTAACACGTGTTGTTCAAGCATATGAACGTCAGTTTCGCGACAGACCCCTCGTCCAGTTGAAAAGCCATATATCGTGTAAACTTCACATTAAAATAATATTTCAAGATGACGTTGTCCATCGTACATGACGTTCCAGGAATAAACTAATTAAACGTGTCTTCCCTTGAGGTCGTAAAACTGGACTTTTACTGTCAGTTAACTCCCTTGCCTCGGGAAGATGGCACGTAGCAACATAACAACCATTCCCGACACCTAGCTATAGTTCAAAGGCAAAACAGCGAAAAAAACACATGCAGGATACTAGGCAAACATTTATCAAATATCAAAGGCAGTAAAGATAACTCACTGAATTTACTTGTGCATTTATATAGCATCTGATATATCAGTCCCCGGTGTATACTCTATCAGTCCCCGCTATAGTATGCGTTTACATGTTAAATTCTGCAGTATATTTGACGGCAGATAAATGTTTTAAATTCTGCACAAGTTCTGCGCAAAATGTGTTTTTTTTCTGCAATATCGGTACACTCCTGCACCGAGTGTGCATTTCAGCAAAATATGGAAACTAATATATACTCACCGTCAAAAGAAACGCGAACACCACACACTGGCTAATATATGAAGAATTACTCATATTCGAGAGATATTTGATTGGTTCGACGCACAAAAGAACACACTGGTATGTTTTGTGAATCGACGCTTATGAATACATCACATGTGACGTCATAGACCCATGACTCGAGATGCACCATTTGTCTCGTGCAGGATTAGCGTGTAAAGTTTGGAATCACGTGCAGAATATCGTGATAAGAATAAAGACATTGTGGTAACACTTGAGTGAATGTTAGTTTTGTCATTAAGGGGAACACATTGGAAACATCCCTTCTTAACGTACATACGTCTCTACCTGACAACGTCTCAATATGTAGTGTGTAATTCTAACTATTTGACCGCGTCTCAATCTGCAGTATGTACATCCAACTATTTGACGACTTCTCAATCTGTAGTATCTACATCACACTCCATGAGAACCTCTCATAATGTAGGATGTATATTCAACTATAAGGCAACCTCTCAATATTTAGTATGTATATCCAACATTCTGACAACCTCTCAATATGAAGTATGTAAATCTAACCCTCTGACAAGCTTTTAATATATAGTATGTATATCCAACCATCAGCCAACTTCCTAATATGTAGTATGTACATTCAACTATCTGACAACTTCCTAATATGTAGTATATACATTCAACTATCTGCATGACAACCTCTCAATCTGCAGTATGTATATCCAACCATCAGACAACTACCTAATATGTAGTATGTACATTCATCTATCTGACAACCTCTCAATCTGCAGCATGTATATCCAACCATCAGACAACTTCCTAATATGTAGTATGTACATTCAACTATCTGACAACCTCTCAATCTGCAGTATGTATATCCAACCATCAGACAACTTCCTAATATGTAGTATGTACATTCAACTATCTGACAACCTCTCAATCTGCAGTATGTATATCCAACCATCAGACAACTTCCTAATATGTAGTATGTACATTCAACTATCTGACAACCTCTTAATCTGCAGTATGTATATCCAACCATCAGACAACTTCCTAATATGTAGTATGTACATTCAACTATCTGACAACCTCTCAATCTGCAGTATGTATATCCAACCATCAGACAACTTCCCAATATGTAGTATGTACATTTAACTATCTGACAACCTCTCAATCTGCAGTATGTATATCCAACCATCAGACAACTTCCCAATATGTAGTATGTACATTCAACTATCTGACAACCTCTCAATCTGCAGTATGTATATCCAACCATCAGACAACTTCCCAATATGTAGTATGTACATTCAACTATCTGACAACCTCTCAATCTGCAGTATGTATATCCAACCATCAGACAACTTCCTAATATGTAGTATGTACATTCAACTATCTGAAAACCTCTCAATCTGCAGTATGTACATCCAACCATCAGACAACTTCCTAATATGTAGTATGTACATCCAATTACCTGACAACCTCTCAATCTGCAGTATGTATATCCAACCATCAGACAACTTCCTAATATGTAGTATGTACATCCAATTACCTGACAACCTCTCAATCTGCAGTATGTATATCCAACCATCAGACAACTTCCTAATATGTAGTATGTACATTCAACTATCTGACAACCTCTCAATCTGCAGTATGTATATCCAACCATCAGACAACTTCCTAATATGTAGTATGTACATTCAACTATCTGACAACCTCTCAATCTGCAGCATGTATATCCAACCATCAGACAACTTCCTAATATGTAGTATGTACATTCAACTATCTGACAACCTCTCAATCTGCAGTATGTATATCCAACCATCAGACAACTTCCTAATATGTAGTATGTACATTCAACTATCTGACAACCTCTCAATCTGCAGTATGTATATCCAACCATCAGACAACTTCCTAATATGTAGTATGTACATTCAACTATCTGACAACCTCTCAATCTGCAGTATGTATATCCAACCATCAGACAACTTCCTAATATGTAGTATGTACATTCAACTATCTGACAACCTCTCAATCTGCAGCATGTATATCCAACCATCAGACAACTTCCTAATATGTAGTATGTACATTCAACTATCTGACAACCTCTCAATCTGCAGTATGTATATCCAACCATCAGACAACTTCCTAATATGTAGTATGTACATTCAACTATCTGACAACCTCTCAATCTGCAGTATGTACATCCAACCATCAGACAACTTCCTAATATGTAGTATGTACATTCAACTATCTGACAACCTCTCAATCTGCAGTATGTATATCCAACCATCAGACAACTTCCTAATATGTAGTATGTACATTCAACTATCTGACAACCTCTCAATCTGCAGTATGTATATCCAACCATCAGACAACTTCCTAATATGTAGTATGTACATTCAACTATCTGACAACCTCTCAATCTGCAGTATGTATATCCAACCATCAGACAACTTCCTAATATGTAGTATGTACATTCAACTACCTGACAACCTCTCAATCTGCAGTATGTACATCCAACCATCAGACAACTTCCTAATATGTAGTATGTACATTCAACTATCTGACAACCTCTCAATCTGCAGTATGTATATCCAACCATCAGACAACTTCCTAATATGTAGTATGTACATTCAACTATCTGACAACCTCTCAATCTGCAGTATGTACATCCAATTACCTGACAACCTCTCAATCTGCAGTATGTATATCCAACCATCAGACAACTTCCTAATATGTAGTATGCACATTCAACTATCTGACAACCTCTCAATCTGCAGCATGTATATCCAACCATCAGACAACTTCCTAATATGTAGTATGTACATCCAACTATCTGACAACCTCTCAATCTGCAGTATGTATATCCAACCATCAGACAACTTCCTAATATGTAGTATGTACATTCAACTATCTGACAACCTCTCAATCTGCAGTATGTACATCCAACCATCAGACAACTTCCTAATATGTAGTATGTACATTCAACTATCTGACAACCTCTCAATCTGCAGTATGTATATCCAACCATCAGACAACTTCCTAATATGTAGTATGCACATTCAACTATCTGACAACCTCTCAATCTGCAGCATGTATATCCAACCATCAGACAACTTCCTAATATGTAGTATGTACATTCAACTATCTGACAACCTCTCAATCTGCAGTATGTATATCCAACCATCAGACAACTTCCTAATATGTAGTATGTACATTCAACTATCTGACAACCTCTCAATCTGCAGTATGTACATCCAACCATCAGACAACTTCCTAATATGTAGTATGTACATTCAACTATCTGACAACCTCTCAATCTGCAGTATGTATATCCAACCATCAGACAACTTCCTAATATGTAGTATGCACATTCAACTATCTGACAACCTCTCAATCTGCAGCATGTATATCCAACCATCAGACAACTTCCTAATATGTAGTATGTACATTCAACTATCTGACAACCTCTCAATCTGCAGTATGTATATCCAACCATCAGACAACTTCCTAATATGTAGTATGTACATTCAACTATCTGACAACCTCTCAATCTGCAGCATGTATATCCAACCATCAGACAACTTCCTAATATGTAGTATGTACATTCAACTATCTGACAACCTCTCAATCTGCAGTATGTATATCCAACCATCAGACAACTTCCTAATATGTAGTATGTACATTCAACTATCTGACAACCTCTCAATCTGCAGTATGTATATCCAACCATCAGACAACTTCCTAATATGTAGTATGTACATTCAACTATCTGACAACCTCTCAATCTGCAGCATGTATATCCAACCATCAGACAACTTCCTAATATGTAGTATGTACATTCAACTATCTGACAACCTCTCAATCTGCAGTATGTATATCCAACCATCAGACAACTTCCTAATATGTAGTATGTACATTCAACTACCTGACAACCTCTCAATCTGCAGCATGTATATCCAACCATCAGACAACTTCCTAATATGTAGTATGTACATTCAACTATCTGACAACCTCTCAATCTGCAGTATGTATATCCAACCATCAGACAACTTCCTAATATGTAGTATGTACATTCAACTACCTGACAACCTCTCAATCTGCAGCATGTATATCCAACCATCAGACAACTTCCTAATATGTAGTATGTACATTCAACTATCTGACAACCTCTCAATCTGCAGCATGTATATCCAACCATCAGACAACTTCCTAATATGTAGTATGTACATTCAACTATCTGACAACCTCTCAATCTGCAGTATGTATATCCAACCATCAGACAACTTCCTAATATGTAGTATGTACATCCAATTACCTGACAACCTCTCAATCTGCAGTATGTATATCCAACCATCAGACAACTTCCTAATATGTAGTATGTACATCCAATTACCTGACAACTTCACCATCTGCAGTATGCAATTCTAACTGTTTGACAACTTCTCAATATGCATTATGTATATCCCACTACCTGGCAATCTTTTTTATATGTAGTATGTAATTCTAACTATCTGACAACCTCCCAAACTGTAGTGGGTATATCACACTACCAGGCAACGTCTCAATAAGTATGTAGTTTGTAATTCTAACTATCTGACAAACTCTCCATCTGCAGTATGCATATCCCACTATTTGACAACTTCTCAATATGGATGTGGTATATACATTCAACTATATGACAACCTCCCAATTTTAAGTATGGATATCCAACTATTTGACAATTACTCAATATTCAATATGTATATAGTATGTAATTCTAACTATCTGACAAATCTCAATCTGCAGTATGCATATCCAACTATCTGACAACCTCACAATCTGGAGTGTGTATATCCAACTATCTGACAACCTCTCAATCTGTAGTGTGTATATCCAACTATCTGACAACCCACTCAATATGTATTGTGTATATCCAACTATCTGACAACCTCTCAATCTGGAGTGTGCAAACCCAACTATCTGACATCCCCTTAATCTGTAGTGTGTATATCCAACTATCTGACAACCTCTCAATCTGTAGTGTGTATATCCAACTATCTGATAACCTCTCAATATGTATTGTGTATATCCAACTATCTGACAACCTCTCAATCTGGAGTGTGTATATCCAACTATCTGACAACCTCACAATCTGTAGTGTGTATATCCAACTATCTGACAACCTCTCAATATGTATTGTGTATATCCAACTATCTGACAACCTCACAATCTGGAGTGTGTATATCCAACTACCTGACAACCTCACAATCTCGAGTGTGTATATCCAACTATCTGACAACCTCTCAATCTGGAGTGTGTATATCCAACTATCTGACAACCTCTCAATCTGGAGTGTGCATATCCAACTATCTGACAACCTCTCAATCTGGAGTGTGCATATCCAACTATCTGACATCCCCTCAATCTGTAGTGTGTATATCCAACTATCTGACAACCTCTCAATCTGTAGTGTGTATATCCAACTATCTAACAACCTCTAAATATGTATTGTGTATATCCAACTATCTGACAACCTCTCAGTCTGGAGTGTGTATATCCAACTATCTGACATCCCATCAATCTGTAGTGTGTATATCCAACTATCTGACAACCTCTCAATATGAAGTATTTATATCCAACTATCTGACAACCTCTCATCCAGTAGTGTGTATATCCAACTATCTGACAACGTCTCAATCTGTATTGTGTATATCCCACTACTTGACAACCTCTTAATATGTAGTATGTATGTGAAACCATCTGACAACTTCTCAATCTGCAGAATGTATATCCAACTATTTGACAACCTCTCAATTTGTAGCATGTACATCCAACTATCTGATAACACCTCAATCTGTAGCCTTGTGCTGACACGCCCTGTGAGCTCTAAGTTGACAAGCCCTCTAAGCCATGTGTTGACGTGCCCTATAAGCCCAATGCTGACATACCCTGTAAGCACTATGAATGAACTTACCGTAGTGAGATTTATTTGGAAAAGGGGGGTCACCTTTCACAGCCCTGTGTTAAATGTGAAGAGAATATCCTGATCCAGAGACGGTGTTCGGGAGAAAATATGGAGGCCTACAAATCCTCCCTTTTCGACCGTAAATAACGAACTGCGCTTGCGTGGAACGTTCTTTCTTCCTTAATAACGTAAAAACGTTCGTTACGGTCAGAGGATCCAAATGATGCAGTCTACTCGTTTTCCCCGTCCCCCGACTTCAATATTGTTCAGCAGTAACACTGACCGTTTTTGTATGGACTTGTTTCAGAAGATGTACAAGTACATGTATTTAGAGGGTATAATTCTGGCACAGTATTGCCATCAATGAGCTGGCTTTCAAAACACCTGCTAATGATATATAGGAAATCGTACGATCAGCAAGAGATTCTTTATGTATGTCAAGATTTTTGTGGCTTTTATTCACCATATTCCATTGTATTAACTAATCATCAAGAACTATTCAATATTTGATAGGGATATCCTGAGTGTCCAGGTGGGGGAGAAATCTGACTGGTTGTTTGGAGATGCTGTACGAATAGGATCCGATGTGTACGGAATTCTTTATGAAAACATGCAGACAGTTAAGCAGTACATACATTTTTGTTTGTTTGTTGTTAAACGCCACATTCAGCAATTTTCCAGCTGTATGACAACGGTCTGTAAATAATCGAGTCTTGACCAGACAATCCAGTGATAGACATCATGAGCATCGATCTTAGCAATTGGGATAATATGACTTGCATCAACCAAGTCTTGCATCAACCTAACCACCCGATGTCGTTAGTCGCCTCTTACGACAAGCATAGTCGCCTTTTACAGCAAGCATTGGTTGCTGAAGACCGGATCTTCACGGGTCATTTAATCAGAAACTTTTGCCGTGTGTGCACGCAAAGACGAGGTTTAATGGATTTCGTGTTTAGTTGTCTAAGTTTTTAAATGGTGAAATACAAATTTTTAGAATGAATTAGCTAGAAGGAAAATAAAGGTACACAAGAATAGAAATAAGATACAGGTGTATCAATATATAAAAACCCAGTAAAGTTCTAACTCTTAGGCACAATATAGTAATAATTAAATAAGTGGAGTAATATTGAACACAGCTATTATAGGCTAGCGCTTTCAACTCGTACCACGTATGAGTCTAATCAGGCCATAACTGAATAACGGTCAGGAAGTTGTAGCATATGTAATAGAGGCATTGAAATTATTCTGACAAAGAAGGTGTTTATCTAATAATCACTTTATAAACCCAAATACACTCCCAATAAAAACAAAATTTCAACTGGGAGCAAATATTCATTAATACTATGCAACAAAACTAAAAAATCCTTTCTGGAATGAATTACTTTTTATGTGGGTAACATATTATAAGAAACATAATCAGATTTGACTAGACTTGAGGCAGCTATCCATGAACCACTTTGGCACCACTACCAATTCAGATACCCCTTCACATTTACAAATGAATCCATTCCATAAAAGACACATGCACAGATCAAGGCCCCATGAACTTTTATTCTCTTAAAAATTACAGTATAATAGATACATTATAGACTATAATAGAATGTTATATAACAAAGATGGAGAGATCTGATTTGATTAATATCAAGGACAGAGATGAGATTGTAATGATGCACACACAGCAGGGACAGATATGAGATTGTAATGATGCACACACAGCAGGGGCAGAGATGAGATTGTAATGATGCACACACAGCAGGGACAGAGATGAGATTGTAATGATGCACACACAGCGGGGACAGAGATGAGATTGTAATGATGCACACACAGCAGAGGCAGAGATGAGATTGTAATGATGCACACACAGCAGAGGCAGAGATGAGATTGTAATGATGCACACACAGCAGAGGCAGAGATGAGATTGTAATGATGCACACACAGCAGAGGCAGAGATGAGATTGTAATGATGCACACACAGCAGGGACAGAGATGAGATTGTAATGATGCACACACAGCAGCGACAGAGATGAGATTGTAATGATGCACACACATCAGAGACAGAGATGAGATTGTAATGATGCACACACAGCAGGGACAGAGATGAGATTGTAATGATGCACACACCGCAGAGACAGAGATGAGATTGTAATGATGCACACACAGCAGGGACAGGGATGAGATTGTAATGATGCACACACAGCAGAGGCAGAGATGAGATTGTAATGATGCACACACAGCAGGGACAGAGATGAGATTGTAATGATGCACACACAGCGGGGACAGAGATGAGATTGTAATGATGCACACACAGCGGGGACAGAGATGAGATTGTAATGATGCACACACAGCAGGGACAGAGATGAGATTGTAATGATGCACACACAGCAGAGGCAGAGATGAGATTGTAATGATGCACACACAGCAGAGGCAGAGATGAGATTGTAATGATGCACACACAGCAGGGACAGAGATGAGATTGTAATGATGCACACACAGCAGCGACAGAGATGAGATTGTAATGATGCACACACATCAGAGACAGAGATGAGATTGTAATGATGCACACACAGCAGGGACAGAGATGAGATTGTAATGATGCACACACCGCAGAGACAGAGATGAGATTGTAATGATGCACACACAGCAGGGACAGGGATGAGATTGTAATGATGCACACACAGCAGAGGCAGAGATGAGATTGTAATGATGCACACACAGCAGGGACAGAGATGAGATTGTAATGATGCACACACAGCGGGGACAGAGATGAGATTGTAATGATGCACACACAGCGGGGACAGAGATGAGATTGTAATGATGCACACACAGCAGGGACAGAGATGAGATTGTAATGATGCACACACAGCAGAGGCAGAGATGAGATTGTAATGATGCACACACAGCAGGGACAGAGATGAGATTGTAATGATGCACACACAGCAGGGACAGAGATGAGATTGTAATGATGCACACACAGCAGGGACAGAGATGAGATTGTTATAATGCACACACAGCAGAGACAGAGATGAGATTGTAATGATGCACACACAGCAGGGACAGAGATGAGATTGTAATGATGCACACACAGCAGGGACAGAGATGAGATTGTAATGATGCACACACAGCAGGGACAGAGATGAAATTGTAATGATGCACACACAGCAGAGACAGAGATGAGATTGTAATGATGCACACACAGCAGAGGCAGAGATGAGATTGTAATGATGCACACCCAGCAGGGACAGAGATGAGATTGTAATGATGCACACACAGCAGGGACAGAGATGAGATTGTAATGATGCACACACAGCAGGGACAGAGATGAGATTGTAATGATGCACACACAGCAGGGACAGAGATGAGATTGTAATGATGCACACACAGCAGAGACAGAGATGAGATTGTAATGATGCACACACAGCAGAGACAGAGATGAGATTGTAATGATGCACACACAGTAGAGACAGATATGAGATTGTAATGATCCACACACAGCAGAGACAGAGATGAGTTTGGAATGATGCACACACAGCAGAGACAGAGATGAGATTGTAATGATGCAGGGACAGAGATGAGATTGTAATGATGCACACACAGCAGAGACAGAGATGAGATTGTAATGATGCAGGGACAGAGATGGGATTGTAATGATGCACACACAGCAGGGGCAGAGATGAGATTGTAATGATGCACACACAGCAGGGACAGAGATGAGATTGTAATGATGCACACACAGCAGGGGCAGAGATGAGATTGTTATGATGCACACACAGCGGGTCAGAGATGAGATTGTAATGATGCACACACAGCGGGGACAGAGATGAGATTGTAATGATGCACACACAGCAGAGACAGAGATGAGATTGTAATGATGCACACACAGCAGGGGCAGAGATGAGATTGTTATGATGCACACACAGCGGGGACAGAGATGAGATTGTAATGATGCACACACAGCGGGGACAGAGATGAGATTGTAATGATGCACACACCGCAGAGACAGAGATGAGATTGTAATGATGCACACACAGCAGAGACAGAGATGAGATTGTAATGATGCACACACAGCGGGGACAGAGATGAGATTGTAATGATGCACACACAGCAGAGACAGAGATGAGATTGTAATGATGCACACACAGCAGGGACAGAGATGAGATTGTAATGATGCACACACAGCAGAGGCAGAGATGAGATTGTAATGATGCACACACAGCAGGGACAGTAACTACGGTGAGATGATAATGCGATACAGAGATAGTCTCCATATTCCGCCACATTTTGTGCTTGGGTCACCTCCGCACGCGTAATTGCACTCGTGGTCATCTCTCTTGGTGTACCCCTCTTTGATGACGTTGCCACAGTGACACTCTCTGGAGACCTGTTGTGAAGGTACACATATCGTAGGATAGAGGAAAACTATGGAAGGGGCACGACGCTCGATGAGACTGCCAGTCATAGAAAATGTTGTCTGCTATCTCAAAGTTTATTATGCGAGGTGAAATGGGGTTTGACGTCGCGTTCAAGATTATTGTACATATATAGCAACGCTTGTACTTGTCCGGACTAATGCCGGTTTAATAGTGCTAGCCCACTAAGGTACCATGAAGCAGTTTAACATGAATACCCCACACAGACACATCATAGACGCCATGCCGACCAGTTCTTGTTTTAACCCTTAATGCCGAACCCTTGGCAGGGTAACAACAAGAACCATCTTTAAACGTATCTTGGTATGAGAGCGGTCGGGGGTCGAACCGCCGAGCTTCCGCTGTCCGCTATATTCACTAGCCCAAGGAAGCGGGCGTGTTTATTATGTATGTCAGTGAAGCAGTTTATTACAGAGAAACACTATTTTAGTTTCACATTATCACGTTTTACATACTCAAGGCCTAGATTGGAAGTGAGCGAGTGAGTGAGTTGGGTTTTACGCCGCTTTTAACAGTATTACAGTTATATCGCGGCGTGTCAGCTTAATGTGGGAGGAAAGCCCGAAGTGATGCAGGTCTCTGGCGTTTACCACTTCGGTGAAACCCACGGGCACGGGTATGGTGCTGACAAACCTAGAAACATAATCGGGGCGAACCGGGATTCGAACCCACAATCACAGGTTTCTGGTGTGCCCAAGGACGCAACTCTGCAGAGCGAATCGCAGTGCCCTAGACGACTGGGCCACCCGTGCCCCCAGATTTAAATGGAAACCGGATCTTGCTGCACCCCCAACCCCTTACTAGGACTGCCTCAACGGATAATTGGAGAAGTATTTTCTGAATTTTCTGAACTGATAGCAAAATAAAACACTCACCTCCATGCCGAAGTAGGAGTATTTATTGCTGTGACAGTGAAGCATGCACCAGCTAAGTGTCAGATTTTGGGTCAAAGTCTCGGCGTGCGGCAGTATCCGGTCCCAATTGTCTTCATAGCATCCTTCGTACTGGTTGGACACTGGTGAAAAAAAGAAAGCGAGACAGTCAACACTGTGGAACCACGGGATTCCAAATTATTCATGAAAATATTGACTTTTTATTTTGCTAATATGCAAAACACGAAAACATTTTACTAGAGATGTTAATAAAAGCGACAAAGTTCATTCCATGACATAAGAAATCGTGGTAATAGTAGAGTCGCTTGTACGATTCCGACTATATCATGAGCATGTGTTTATGAATCACTATCAAATGGTTATGATACCAAGTCTTCGCGAAAAGGAGAGCGTATCACGCCCCACCAGCAGCATATGGGGAATTGCATTGGGCATACTGTTTGTCAGTGATGCGCCAAGTTAGGAAAAAGCCTCCATATGTCGACCATAAAACTTTTAAAAAGCTTTACTGAGGCCTTGCATGTTGTGAACCTGATCAAACAAATTTTGAGCAAGACGCTGTTTGGAATCTTCATAGAAACAACATGCATATGCTTGATTGTACCTAGACAGTTGTGAAATGTACAAATTAAAGCACACGATCATCGTGTCCCATGTTATTGCGACAAACACTGCAGTCAGACATTATACGGTTGCACGGTATCAGCATACATATGACTGCTAGTTTAAACCCCCATCGCTGTTCAGGTATAACAAAACTAAGATACTGTATTTGCAGCTATTTCGTGTTAAGTAATTACTTATACGAATAACGAAAAACAAGCAGAAGCAGGTTTGTTATTCAAAGACTGTAAATTAAGTAAGGATACGAACGTCTTAATTACAATTAGGAGCTTGGATTAGTGGATGTACTTATCCACAAGGTTGTTGAGTCGGTTGATGGTTGAGATTGCCACGTCTCCATGAAGACGACGAATAACTTCTTTGAGGGGCATTTAGATGTTGGAGTACTAATTAAGGATAAGATATATGGATGAACAACTTCTTTATTACAATTAGCAGCTTGGATTAGTGGATGTACTTATCCACAAGGTTGTTGAGTCGGTTGATGGTTGAGATTGCCACGTTTCCATGAAGACGACGAATAACTTCTTTGAGGGGCATTTAGATGTTGGAGTACTAATTAAGGATAAGATATATGGATGAACAACTTCTTTATTACAATTAGGAGCTTGGATTAGTGGATGTACTTATCCACAAGATTGTTGAGTCGGTTGATGGTTGAGATTGCCACGTCTCCATGAAGACGACGAATAACTTCTTTGAGGGGCATTTAGATGTTGGAGTACTAATTAAGGATAAGATATATGGATGAACAACTTCTTTATTACAATTAGCAGCTTGGATTAGTGGATGTACTTATCCACAAGGTTGTTGAGTCGGTTGATGGTTGAGATTGCCACGTTTCCATGAAGACGACGAATAACTTCTTTGAGGGGCATTTAGATGTTGGAGTACTAATTAAGGATAAGATATATGGATGAACAACTTCTTTATTACAATTAGGAGCTTGGATTAGTGGATGTACTTATCCACAAGATTGTTGAGTCGGTTGATGGTTGAGATTGCCACGTTTCCATGAAGACGACGAATAACTTCTTTGAGGGGCATTTAGATGTTGGAGTACTAATTAAGGATAAGATATATGGATGAACAACTTCTTTATTACAATTAGGAGCTTGGATTAGTGGATGTACTTATCCACAAGATTGTTGAGTCGGTTGATGGTTGAGATTGCCACGTTTCCATGAAGACGACGAATAACTTCTTTGAGGGGCATTTAGATGTTGGAGTACTAATTAAGGATAAGATATATGGATGAACAACTTCTTTATTACAATTAGGAGCTTGGATTAGTGGATGTACTTATCCACAAGATTGTTGAGTCGGTTGATGGTTGAGATTGCCACGTTTCCATGAAGACGACGAATAACTTCTTTGAGGGGCATTTAGATGTTGGAGTACTAATTAAGGATAAGATATATGGATGAACAACTTCTTTATTACAATTAGGAGCTTGGATTAGTGGATGTACTTATCCACAAGATTGTTGAGTCGGTTGATGGTTGAGATTGCCACGTTTCCATGAAGACGACGAATAACTTCTTTGAGGGGCATTTAGATGTTGGAGTACTAATTAAGGATAAGATATATGGATGAACAACTTCTTTATTACAATTAGGAGCTTGGATTAGTGGATGTACTTATCCACAAGATTGTTGAGTCGGTTGATGGTTGAGATTGCCACGTTTCCATGAAGACGACGAATAACTTCTTTGAGGGGCATTTAGATGTTGGAGTACTAAGTAAGGATAAGATATATGGATGAACAACTTCTTAATTACAATAAGGAGCAATTGTAATAAATTGTAATAAAGAAGTTGTTCATCAATGAATCTTATCCTTACTTAGTACACCGACTTCTAAATGCCTCTCAAAGAAGGCTGTATATTAAACAACGACAATACGTCATTCTAATACCCCATTAGACAAACAGTAACACAAGGAAGTTGTTAGCTGGCCGAAGTGTGCCAGAACGTTTCCCCAAGTTCCGAAAACGTTTTTGAGGTTAGGGTATTACCTCCGTGACTGCATACTAGAAACTAGTACTTTGACCTATCTCATTGGATTCATCTGGGTAATTCCGATACGACCTTAATTTTTAAAAAAATTCTCTCCTAGAGATCCATTGATAAGCTATCTTTCTTTTACACAGAATCAAAGGCCTTAAGTCAGTGGGTGAGTTTGGTTTGACACCCCGTTTCGGTTATATCGCGGTCTGTTTGATGTGGGGGAAATGTCCGTAGTAAACAGGTGTTATAGATTAGACGTTTACCACTTTGGCGAAACCCACGAGTATTATCTATACGTTGTGACTATTTAGCAAAAGATTCGGAACAAAACGTGTGAAGTTGTCAATTATCTTAATCTTCTTATAAAATACATTCATCTCAGTTTTCGTCGAGTCATCTGTTTAAAAAAACTGTATAAATAATATTGTTATGCCCAGATATGTTTGACAAATTTGTTTTTAAATATAACTTTGTATTCATGAGTCACTTGTGTATGTATCAACTTGTTCTCGTCGCTATATGGCTGAAATGTTGCCGATGTGACCTGAAATTTTACCTCACTCACTCACCCATTGTATCAAGAGAGGGGACAAGCTAAAGTGAGATTACAGTAACCGTTTTCCTTACCATTTGTGACACGTCCTTCAGAACTGAACAACGCACTTGCAAGTGTTTGTGTTGTAGTCACTAGTTTTCAAAAGAACCGAATAACTAAATAATAAAGAAAAAAACTAAAGATAATCGAATTTTTGATAGAATTGTTGGACCTAAACTGAACAACGAACCCGATGCTGGCTTGTTTACCGTTATTCAAAGTACTATAACTAAACGACTGTTGAACAAAAGCCTATCTTATGTTTGTAGCGGTGGTGACGGTGAATATAGTGTTTGTTGCACGTGTCTGGTTGTTATGTTATAGTGGTGATGACGGTGAATATTGTGTGTTGTACGTGCCTGGTTGTTATGTTATAGCATTGGTGACGGTGATTATAGTGTTTGTTGTACGTGCCTGGTTGTTATGTTTGTAGTGGTGATGACGGTGATTATAGTGTGTTGTACGTGCCTGGTTGTTATGTTTGTAGCGGTGGTGACGGTGATTATAGTGTGTTGTACGTGCCTGGTTGTTATGTTGTAGTAGTGGTGACGGTGAATATAGTGTGTTGTACGTGCCTGGTTGTTATGTTGTAGTAGTGGTGACGGTGAATATAGTGTGTGTTGTACGTGCCTGGTTGTTATGTTGTAGTAGTGATGGCGGTGAATATTGTGTGTTGTACCTGCCTGGTTGTTATGTTGTAGTGGTAATGATGGTGATTATAGTGTGTGTGGTACGTGCCTGGTTGTTATGTTGTAATAGTGATGGCGGTGAATATTGCGTGTTGTACGTGCCTGGTTGTTATGTTGTAGTGGTGATGGCGGTGAATATTTTCTGTGGTAGGTGTCTGGTTGTTATGTTGTAGTAGTGATGACGGTGAATATTGCGTGTTGTACGTGCCTGGTTGTTATGTTGTAGTGGTGATGGCAGTGAATATTGCGTGTTGTACGTGCCTGGTTGTTATGTTGTAGTGGTGATGGCGGTGAATATTGTGTGTTCTACGTGCCTGGTTGTTTATTGTAGTGGTGATGACGGTCACTATAGTGTGTTGTACGTTTCCTGGTTGTTATGTTGTAGTAGTGGTGACGGTGAATATAGTGTGTTGTACGTGTCTGGTTGTTATGTTGTAGTAGTGGTGACGGTCACTATAGTTTGTTGTACGTGTCTGTTTGTTATGTTGTAGTAGTGGTGACGGTCACTATAGTGTGTTGTACGTTTCCTGGTTGTTATGTTGTAGTAGTGGTGACGGTGATTATTGTGTGTGTTGTATCCGCCTCGTTGTTATGTTGTAGTAGTGATGACGGTGAATATAGTTTGTGTTGTACCTGCCTGGTTGTTATGTTGTAGTGGTGATGACGGTGAATATAGTGGGAGTTGTACGTGCCTGGTTGTTATGTTGTAGTAGTGGTGACGGTGAATATAGTGTGTGTTGTACGTGCCTGGTTGTTATGTTGTAGCGGTGGTGACGCTGAATATAGTGTTTGTTGTACGTGCCTGGTTGTTATGTTGTAGTAGTGGTGACGGTGAATATAGTGTGCTGTACGTGCCTGGTTGTTATGTTTGTAGTGGTGATGACGGTGATTATAGTGTGTTGTACGTGCCTGGTTGTTATGTTTGTAGCGGTGGTGACAGTGATTATAGTGTGTTGTACGTGCCTGGTTGTTATGTTGTAGTAGTGGTGACGGTGATTATAGTGTGTTGTACGTGCCTGGTTGTTATGTTTGTAGTGGTGATGACGGTGATTATAGTGTGTTGTACGTGCATGGTTGTTATGTTTGTAGCGGTGGTGACAGTGATTATAGTGTGTTGTACGTGCCTGGTTGTTATGTTGTAGTAGTGGTGACGGTGAATATAGTGTGCTGTACGTGCCTGGTTGTTATGTTTGTAGTGGTGATGACGGTGATTATAGTGTGTTGTACGTGCCTGGTTGTTATGTTTGTAGCGGTGGTGACGGTGATTATAGTGTGTTGTACGTGCCTGGTTGTTATGTTGTAGTAGTGGTGACGGTGAATATAGTGTGTGTTGTACGTGCCTGGTTGTTATGTTGTAGTAGTGATGGCGGTGAATATTGTGTGTTGTACCTGCCTGGTTGTTATGTTGTAGTGGTAATGATGGTGATTATAGTGTGTGTGGTACGTGCCTGGTTGTTATGTTGTAATAGTGATGGCGGTGAATATTGCGTGTTGTACGTGCCTGGTTGTTATGTTGTAGTGGTGATGGCGGTGAATATTTTCTGTGGTAGGTGTCTGGTTGTTATGTTGTAGTAGTGATGACGGTGAATATTGCGTGTTGTACGTGCCTGGTTGTTATGTTGTAGTGGTGATGGCAGTGAATATTGCGTGTTGTACGTGCCTGGTTGTTATGTTGTAGTGGTGATGGCGGTGAATATTGTGTGTTCTACGTGCCTGGTTGTTTATTGTAGTGGTGATGACAGTGAATATAGTGTCTGTTTTACCTGCCTGGTTGTTATGTTGTAGTGGTGATGGCGGTGAATATTGTGTGTTATACGTGCCCGGTTGTTTATTGTAGTGGTGATGACGGTGAATGTTGTGTATGTTTTACGTGACTGTTTTTTTTTGTTGTAGTGGTGATGACAGTGAATGTTGTGTGTGTTGTACGTGCCTGGTTGTTGTGTTGTAGTGGTGATGACAGTGAATGTTGTGTGTGTTGTACTCGCCTGGTTGTTATGTTGTAGTAGTGATGACGGTGAATATAGTGTCTGTTTTACCTGCCTGGTTGTTATGTTGTAGTGGTGATGGCGGTGAATATTGTGTGTTGTACGTGCCTGGTTGTTATGTTGTAGTGGTGATTGCGGTGAATATTGTGTGTTGTACGTGCCTGGTTGTTATGTTGTAGTAGTGATGGCGGTGAATATTGTGTCTTGTACCTGCCTGGTTGTTATGTTGTAGTGGTGATGACTGTAAATGTTGTGTGTGTTGTACGTGCCTTGTTGTTATGTTGTAGTGGTGGTGACAGTGAATGTTGTGTGTGTTGTTCACGCCTGGTTGTTATGTTGTAGTAGTGATGACGGTGAATATAGTGTCTGTTTTTTACTGCCTGGTTGTTATGTTGTAGTGGTGATGGCGGTGAATATTGTATGTTGTACGTGCATGGTTGTTATGTTGTAGTAGTGATGGCGGTGAATATTGTGTGTTGTACCTGCCTGGTTGTTATGTTGTAGTAGTGATGGCGGTGAATATTGTGTGTTGTACGTGCATTGTTGTTATGTTGTAGTGGTGATGGCGGTAAATATTGTGTGTTGTACGTGCCTGGTTGTTATGTTGTAGTGGTGATGGCGGTAAATATTGTGTGTTGTACCTACCTGGTTGTTATGTTGTAGTAGTGATGGCGGTGAATATTGTGTGTGGTAGGTGTCTGGTTGGTATGTTGTAGTAGTGATAACGGTGAATATTGTGTGTTGTACGTGCATGGTTGTTATGTTGTAGTAGTGATAACGGTGAATATTGTGTGTTGTACGTGCCTGGTTGTTATGTTGTAGTGGTGATGACGGTGATTATAGTGTGTGTGGTACGTGCCTTGTTGTTATGTTGTAATAGTGATGGCGGTGAATATTGCGTGTTGTACGTGCCTGGTTGTAATGTTGTAGTGGTGATGGCAGTGAATATTGCGTGTTGTACGTGCCTGGTTGTTATGTTGTAGTGGTGATGGCGGTGAATATTGTGTGTTGTACGTGCCTGGTTGTTTATTGTAGTGGTGATGACAGTGAATATAGTGTCTGTTTTACCTGCCTGGTTGTTATGTTGTAGTGGTGATGGCGGTGAATATTGTGTGTTATACGTGCCTGGTTGTTTATTGTAGTGGTGATGACGGTGAATGTTGTGTATGTTTTACGTGACTGGTTGTTTTGTTGTAGTAGTGATGACGGTGAATGGTGTGTGTGTTGTACGTGCCTGGTTGTTATGTTGTAGTGGTGATGACGGTGAATATAGTGTGTGTTGTACGTGCCTGGTTGTTATGTTGTAGCGGTGGTGACGGTGAAAATAGTGTTTGTTGTACATGCCTGGTTGTTATGTTGTAGTAGTGGTGACGGTGAATATAGTGTGCTGTACGTGCCTGGTTGATATGTTTGTAGTGGTGATGACGGTGATTATAGTGTGTTGTACGTGCCTGGTTGTTATGTTTGTAGCGGTGGTGACAGTGATTATAGTGTGTTGTACGTGCCTGGTTGTTATGTTGTAGTAGTGGTGACGGTGAATATAGTGTGCTGTACGTGCCTGGTTGATATGTTTGTAGCGGTGATGACAGTGATTATAGTGTGTTGTACGTGCCTGGTTGTTATGTTTGTAGCGGTGGTGACAGTGATTATAGTGTGTTGTACGTGCCTGGTTGTTATGTTGTAGTGGTGATGACTGTAAATGTTGAGTATGTTGTACCCGCCTGGTTGTTATGTTGTAGTAGTGATGACGGTGAATATTGTGTGTGTTGTACATGCCTGGTTGCTATGTTGTAGTGGCGATGACGGTGATTATAGTTTGTGTTGTACCTGCCTGGTTGTTATGTTGTAGTAGTGATGACGGTGAATATAGTGTGTGTTGTACCTGCCTGGTCGTTATGTTGTAGTAGTGATGACGGTGAATAAAGTGTGTGTTATACGTGCCTGGTTGTTATGTTGTAGTAGTGATGACGGTGATTATTGTATGTGTTGTACCTGCCTGGTTCTTATGTTGAAGTGGTGATGACGGTGAATATTGTGTGTTGTACGTGCCTGGTTGTTATGTTGTAGTGGTGATGACGGTGATTATTGTGTGTGTTGTATCCGCCTGGTTGTTATGTTGTAGTGGTGATGGCAGTCAATATTGCGTGTTGTACGTGCCTGGTTGTTATGTTGTAGTGGTGATGGCGGTGAATATTGTGTGTTGTACGTGCCTGGTTGTTATGTTGTAGTGGTGATGACAGTGAATGTTGTGTGTGTTGTACGTGCCTGGTTGTTGTGTTGTAGTGGTGATGACAGTGAATGTTGTGTGTGTTGTACTCGCCTGGTTGTTATGTTGTAGTAGTGATGACGGTGAATATAGTGTCTGTTTTACCTGCCTGGTTGTTATGTTGTAGTGGTGATGGCGGTTAATATTGTGTGTTGTACGTGCCTTGTTGTTATGTTGTAGTGGTGGTGACGGTGAATATAGTGTGCTGTACGTGCCTGGTTGTTATGTTTGTAGCGGTGGTGACAGTGATTATAGTGTGTTGTACGTGCCTGGTTGTTATGTTGTAGTAGTGGTGACGGTGAATTGTTGTGTGTTGTACGTGCCTGGTTGTTATGTTGTAGTGGTGATGACTGTAAATGTTGAGTATGTTGTACCCGCCTGGTTGTTATGTTGTAGTAGTGATGACGGTGAATATTGTATGTGTTGTACATGCCTGGTTGCTATGTTGTAGTGGCGATGACGGTGATTATAGTTTGTGTTGTACCTGCCTGGTCGTTATGTTGTAGTAGTGATGACGGTGAATATAGTGTGTGTTGTACGTGCCTGGTTGTTATGTTGTAGTAGTGATGACGGTGAATAAAGTGTGTGTTATACGTGCCTGGTTGTTATGTTGTAGTAGTGATGACGGTGATTATTGTATGTGTTGTACCTGCCTGGTTGTTATGTTGAAGTGGTGATGACGGTGAATATTGTGTGTTGTACGTGCCTGGTTGTTATGTTGTAGTGGTGATGACGGTGATTATTGTGTGTGTTGTATCCGCCTGGTTGTTATGTTGTAGTGGTGATGGCGGTGAATATTGTGTGTTTTACCTGCCTGGTTGTTATGTTGTAGTGGTGATGGCGGTGAATATTGTGTGTTATACGTTCCTGGTTGTTTATTGTAATAGTGATCACGGTGAATGTTGTGTATGTTTTACGTGACTGATTGTTTTGTTGTAGTGGTGATGACGGTGAATGGTGTGTGTGTTGTACGTGCCTGGTTGTTATGTTGTAGTGGTGATGACGGTGAATGTTGTGTATGTTTTACGTGACTGGTTGTTTGGTTGTAGTGGTGATGACGGTGAATGGTGTGTGTGTTGTACGTGCCTGGTTGTTATGTTGTAGTAGTGGTGACGGTGAATATAGTGTGTTGTACCCGCCTGGTTGTTATGTTGTAGTAGTGGTGACGTTGACTATTTCGTGTTGTACGTGCCTGGTTGTTATGTTGTAGTGGTGATGGCGGTGAATATTGTGTGTTGTACGTGCCTGGTTGTTATGTTGTAGTGGTGATGACAGTGAATATTGTGTGTGTTGTACCCGCCTGGTTGTTATGTTGTAGTAGTGGTGACAGTGAATATTGTGTGTGTTGTACCCGCCTGGTTGTTATGTTGTAGTGGTGATGACAGTGAATATTGTGTGTTGTACCTGCCTGGTTGTTATGTTGTAGTGGTGATGGCGGTGAATATTGTATGTTGTACGTGCCTGGTTGTTATGTTGTAGTAGTGATGACGGTGAATATTGTGTATGTTGTAGGTGCCTCGTTGTTATGTTGTAGTAGTGATGGCTGTGAATATCGTGTGTTGTACGTGCCTGGTTGTTATGTTGTAGTGGTGATGACGGTGATTCTAATAGTAGGAAAATACTTTTCGAGCATTTTTTTGGTGGAAGTGTATTGATGGTGACAGTTGTTTTAGTGTGTGTTGTACTTACATGTTTGCGTTGTGGTGGTAGTAGTGGTAGGCGTTGTGGTGGTAGTTGTGGTAGACGTTGTGGTGGTAGTAGTGGTGGTAGACGTTGTGGTGGTAGTGGTTACAGGCGTTGTAGTCGTAGTAGTGGTAGGCGTTGAGGTGGTAGTAGTGGTAGGCGTTGAGGTGGTAGTAGTGGTGGTAGACGTTGTAGTGGTAGTGATGGTAGATGTTGTAGTAGTAGTAGCTGCAGGCGTTGTAGTCGTAGTAGTGGTAGGCGTTGAAGTGGTAGTAGTGGTAGTAGTAGTGGCAGACATTGTGTAGTTAGTAGTCGCAGGCGTTGTGGCAGCCGTGGCAAGCGTTGTGATGGTAGTAGCGGTAGGAGTTGAGGTGGTAGTAGTGGTAGGCGTTGAGGTGGTAGAAGTGGTAGTAGTTGTGGCAGACACTGTGTAATTAGTAGTGGCAGGCGTTGTGGCAGCCATGGCAAGCGTTGTGATGGTAGTAGTGGTAGGCGTTGTGGTGGTCGTAGTGGTAGGCGTTGTGGTTCTGGTAGTTGGGAAGGCCATGATTCGAAGACAGACATAGGCTTTCCCTGCCTCCACGGGAACACATGTGTCATGTTCCCCACACGTGTCATGCATACAGACCCCCTCGGGCAGCTTCTGACGATAGAAATAATTGTCACACAATATGTGATCATTGGACGAGAGTCCGTTACGGACATGGTCGCGAAACTTTCCCATTCGCTTTTTAAAACACTTCTGGGCTTGCTGAGCGGGTACCCTATACATGGTTATTGGTTATGACATTTTAATTCAGAAAGCGCCGATTCTGAAAACCCTTACAAACCCTCACTCTATGAATTTCACCCTTCATTCCGCACCATGTTGTCATTGGTCTTTATTTGTTGTTTTACGCCGTACTAGTCCAGTTTTATCACGTTGCCTTGGAAATAATCGAGTCTGGACAAAACAAACCAGGGATTGATATTACGAGCATCTTCCCAAGACTTCGGGGTACAATAATACGCAGGCAACAAGCCTACCGCCCGATTCACATGCAATTGGTGTTTTACACACTTTCAGAGGTCATTTTTCAATGAGTATCGTGTCTCACCTTTCACTTATCAATGTTTATTTGTTTGTTGTTCAACGCCAGAGGGGCGGTCGGGTAGCCTAGTGGTTAAAGCGTTCGCTCGTCACGCCGAAGACCCGGGTTCGATTCCCGACATGGGTACAATTTGTGAAGCCCATTTCTGATGTCCCCCGCCGTGATATTGCTGGAATATTGCTAAAAGCGGCGTAAAACCATACTCAGTCAGTCAGTCAACGCCAGACATATTCCAACTATATTACGTTGGCTCGTAAGTAATCGAATCAGGACCAGACACACCAGTGATTGATATTATGAGCATGCCTCTTGGGTAAGATGGCACGTCATCAATCAGATCATCCAGCCTGACCACCCGTTCCATTAATTTGCCTCTTATGATAAGCAAGGGTTACCGTGAAGATCCGGGGTAGAATAGGACTTCAACAACCCATGCTTGCCGTAAAAGGCGACTCTGCCTGTCGTAAGAGGCGACTAACGGGATTGGGTGGTCAGGCTCACTGACTTGGTTGATGCATGTCATCGATCCCAATTGTGTGGATCGTTGCTCATGATATTAATCACTGGATTGTCTGGTCCAGATTCGATTATTTACAGACCGCCGTCACATAGCTGGAATATTGCTGAGTGCGGCGTTAAACAACAAACCAGCCAACCAACCAGGGATTTGTTTCGTCGGAATCCCTTGGGATCTTACCAGTGTAGCAGGCTTTTTGATGTTTAGAAAGAGTGATTATGGCTTTACGCCGCTTTTATCAATATTTCAGCAATATCACGGCGCAGACTCCAGAAACTGGCTTCAAACATTGTGGACTGCCCATCAAACCCGGGTCTGCAGTGTGACGAATGAACACTGTAACCATTAGACTGCCCTACCGCCACTTCCATGGAAAGTAAATGTACTGCTCATTCTTCTTCTCACCGGTCCTCCAAATATCACAAAAGAATGCATAAATATGCAGATCATGGAAGAATACTACACATTTGAGTATATCGGTTGCACCTATGATCATACTTGGGAGAAAAACAACAATGAAACACTGTTTTAAAATCTGTACCTGTAGGTATACATTTATACAGTATACGGTCGTCGGACCAGCTGTCTGTCATGACAGAATAACTAGTAAACAGTAATATGACAGAATCGCTCCGTGGTATATTAGAGGCATGATAATGTGATTTAAACAATGGCGTTTTCCCCAATTTATGGTAGAACTCATTCGGTGTATTCCTGTTCTTGTATTTCTTCTATTTGAAAAAGTACCTGTTTCTAAGTAGACGGAAACTCTTAATAAACCGATCCAGTCTGTCAATCAAAATTGGCGCATGCGTCAGTTTGAGCCAATCAGAAGGCAGAGACAGGACCCATGCAGTAATGAATTACCTGATCCTATTCTTGTGAAATGGAATCATCCCTTCAAGGTTAGAAAGAAGAGGAACATTTCGTGAGAAGGAAGTGAATTACTGAAATATTTTAACTGATTGAAATACAAAAAATCACTGTTGATCTAAGAAAATTATTCGTTTAGAATTGTTTGCAACATAAGTTATTCACTGGTAGTGGAAGCTTACTGATATACATTTTAGTGAAACAATATAACTGTTAAAAATGATTATAAGTGTCTTGTCATTTTAATCAATTTACTGGAAATAATAGTTTTTTTTATGAACTCAGAGTAACATATTCAAGTAATGATATAAATTATAATCTAATCAAGTTATTAATAATTATTCCAACCAGTTATTTTATTGATGCCGTATAAAAGTAAGATTAATATGATTTAATTGCACCAACAAACACTAAATGTTTGATGGTACAACATCCAACTGGTATAAAACTTCGCTTGTTGGCTCTTTTTATAGGACATATTATTATTTTAAAAATCTTTTTAAATAATATATTTAAAAAAAAGATAGTGTTGAAAGTGATTACCTGTATCATAACGCATGATACTTATTTCAAGATACAAAGAATTTGTAAAAACAAAGGCAGTATCTCTTTGTCACTCCTTGATCAGGCATTATCCAAGGGCCTGATCAATTCTGATATAGAATAAATTATATAATTCTCAATAAATTTCATATATAACTGTGAATATTGAAATGTATTTAACCCAAAATGTAATTCTTTACCTTGATTTGTGGAGATTGTCAATATTTAACAATTGAGAAAGAGCAAGTGTTTATTAAGGATGTTGGTTATTTACATATTGTTCAAGGTTTGGTTATGATTATGTTGAGAATAAGCTTTATATTTACTTCACAGTGATTTTGCTGGCTTCAGGACATTTTCAAGTGGTTTTTTTTATCTTTTGATTTTGTTTTACCAAATTTTAGAACAGTTTAGGACATTTGGGATGACAATCAGTCAGTATCCTAGAAAAGAAACTGGTCTGAATCCCTGTTTGTGTGTATTTTCATTATTTTAGGAAAGGTCATGGTCACAGCAGTATTTGTGAAGCATACTTGGGATGTATGTTTAAATATATAATGAACTCCAGGTGTCCAGCCTCCTAATATTTGCATTTAAATGAATGTTGTTTCATGCGTAAGTAATACTTGTCACTTCACATGTGATTTGTAAAATGAAATATATATTATTTAGTGTTATGTCCTATAGGCATGTGGTTTCTGGAGCAATAAAAGAATTAGTTCTTAAGTAACAGCCATGATGTCAACAGGTAATTTCCTTGATTAAAACTTGGAACTTATGACATATTTAAGTCTTTGGATGACATTTAGAAGTGTTACCCATAAGGAAGAGAATTTAAGGATGGTGGTGTTCCTCAAAATTAAGAAGTTGACATCCATAAATTCTCTTCCTTATGAGATATTTGTTGTACTTAATTTACATGTTTAGTTGTTGACAGTAATAATTCTTGGAATTCATGACAAGTCTTTTGAATAAAAGATCATATGTGAATTTTAATTTGTGTTGTAATTTTTATCAGTGCAAGTTAATTGATGGGAAGAACTGCAGACCCTGTCTTCAGATACTTTTACCGTCGCAGGTTTCCCTTTTCTGGAACATGGATCCCATTGATTTGATATAACCATGGCAGTTACATGTGTACAGGTGCTCTTTTTATCTTGGATCCTCTCAATGTTTCCACTGTTCTCACATCCATGTACCTAAACACTGGCAGTTTATTTAGTCCAATATTCTGGAAATGTGATCAGGGATTTTTATCTAAATTTAGAACTCCAAACAAAGTGCGCTTGGCAAACAGATTGGAGAGAAAGAAAATAACATAATTTCCTTACATTCTGCATTATTTTAGGATGGCATAGACATGTTAAAATTACTGAAGAGGGACAGTTTACCGATATCTGATGCAGATTTGGAGCTGAATATCAGCCTCTGAGGTCTAGATTTATCCCTGGTGACATGCCCCATCCCATGTTCCAGATGCCCAAATAAAATATATGTTATGATTCGTTTATTATATAATAAAAACCTATGTAGCAGTGAGGGGAAATAACGTACTGCCTTGATTTTATCAACTATTCTTTTATGTTTACACAAAACTCAGGGATTTCCAGTTTAGATTTATTCATAAAGTAATATTTACTAAACGTGAGTTATTAAGAATGAAACTTATTGATAACGATGAGTGTTCTATGTGTCATACTCACAAAGAAAATGTTTTTCATGTTTATATCGAATGTCATGTTGTTAAGAATTTCTGGTCAGATTTCTGTATTAACTTGACTCATATCTTGCATAGAAAAATCCTTATAACTGACAACGAGCTCCTCTTTGGTACCTCTGATGTATTAATTAACCATTTGATTGTAGCTGCTAAAAGATTTATCTTTTTCCAGTGTATTAAGAATGAAAATGTTGACTTTGTTGCTTTTAAGAACACAATAAGAAGTATCTATGACGTTGAATATCATATTGCACGTAGAAATAACGACTTCTCTGCCTTTAATAGAAAATGGGCTTTGTTTACTCAAACTGCAAAATAACTTATTCACTTGATGTTTGCAACATAATTTGATGTACCATAAATACCGCATCTTCTTAATTGTATACATAAATATGCCTTCATCTGTACCATGATGTGGATTATGCCTTCATCTGTACCATGATGTGGATTATGCCTTAGGCCTCCTCTGTACCATATCCTTTTGAGAAGTACCTGTATTCATAAAGCTGTATTGCTTTCCGAGTGCATATGTACCCTGTGTATATGACTGAATAAAAAATTATAAAAAAACAACTATTCTTTTATGTTTATTCATTAAAAGGTTATATTGGTTTTACGTAGAGCACCAGACAAAAAACGTGGGCAATGTAACTGTTGACAATATATTTATAGATATCCACATGATTTGTAACTTATGCTTGTGTTTACGGTTTCCAGTACTTTCCATACACTTAAATTACGATGGAAAGTTAAAACAAAGCACTCTGCCCTTGGATGAATAATGTATAATTGACAATATAGTATGCTCTGCCTGACATGAGTGCCTCGAAGTAGTGCAAGCTTCTAACTTTCAGCCGTGGTGACTTCCTCATTGACCGATACACCATTACATCGGACTTATAACTCATTCTCACTCCGATTTTCAATTTGACAACTAAAATGGAACCCAAAACAGATCATGTATAACTCTCTTTAGATATTTTTGACACACGACCGGTAACAAAGCATTCTGAGCCAAATTCATCACCCGAGCATTCAAGTTTCGCCGGCTGTCACAGCCTGGTTGTCCCCCCTAACGCCTAAAGCGAGGACGGCAGCTTGTGGGCGGGGCTTATCGGTCGGGACTGGATCGGTCTATTAGTAACTGAGAAGCACTCTCGGTTCCAAATCCATTTGCGAGCAGTTAAATTGTCGTCCATCCTAATTCTACATGGAAACAATGACTATTTCCTAAATATTTATGTGTTTAAATGTGAGCATTCGAATGAAACATCTTGAAGAAACGGGGTTTTGTTTGTTTTCTTTTTGCTTCTGGCAAAATCGATAAGAGTGTATACGAGAGTTGTGTGTGAACTGAACCAATGCCTTTTAAATGTTATGCCTCGCATTTCAATCGACACGCCTCAGTGCAATAAGACTCAGCACTGGCAGGAATCCAAAATGGAAGTAAACTGGCGGGCTAAAGAAGCTATACCGCTCACCTGATTTCTTCGTATTGAGAACGCGCTTGTCTCAGGCTAACTTGTCCTTAAAGTAGAAGTTTGTATAATGTAGACGCTGATGAAGGAATGCAACTTGTGCGTTCCACTGATTATATCAGAAGCAGAGGGATTTGGACAGTCAGTCAGTTCTTAGTTTTTACGACCCATTCTCTCATAGCTAATTTCGGGTTCGTGTTTGGGTTATTGATAAGGAAATAACTGCCCTGCTCTGACATTAGGCCAGGTTCACACAGTGCCGATTATGGCTCCCGTTTGAGATCAGACAGCGCTACGAATCAAATCGTAACAATGTCCTGTGTGGTCTGGACGCTGTCGTGACATCTTCCCGAGGCAAGAGAGTTAACTGACTTTAAAAGTCCAGTTTCCACCCTTGCCGAACTAGGCTGGAATTCCTGGGCTCGATCGTAGCGCCACCAGTGGCTATTACGAGTTATGTCCTTTCTATGCCTCTCCTATTGACCAATCAGATTCAACCTCTCGTATAACTTGCATTTGCTTCAAACAAAACGGTGGCGCCCAGTCAAGACGATCTGATTGATAATCAAGATCTATATTGTGATAAAACGAGTCTTACATCGCGAAGGGCATCAAATCACGAGAGCACCTTGATTAAAAACATGAAAAGATTGAGAAAATATCTGTGTACAACGAGTTAGCGGTGCACATGCTTTGCAAATCCTGCAGTCGACCGAAATCTGCATGACACTTTCCGAACCGGATTTCGATTTCGGTGCGCGATTTTGATTGGACTATGCATAATACCAGCCTAGTTCGGCAAGGGTGGAAACTGGACTTTTATAGTCAGTTAACTCACTTGCCTCGGGAAGATGCTGTCGTGATGAACGGGCATGAATTGTTCACTGCCGTTTCTTGTCGATTGAGTCCAGATTGCTCCCGATCTTGCCGAATGCGAACCGTCTTTGTCGGTTCACTGTCTGATCTCTGTCGGGACAGATTCGGTCGGGTTTTTTCAGCATGCGGAAGATACAAATCACAGGACCTTGATCAGACTTTGGACAAATTTTAATCGGGAATGGTCTTATCAAGGACAGCAGTAACAATTCTGAATGTGTGATTGAGCCCTTACCCAAAATATTGATTCAGAACGCAATTTGCTCTGATTGGTTGAACTGTATCTTCATTGTTTAATGTTATTGCTATCATTGAATTTACATATACTATTTTCATGTGGTGTTTCTGGATTGAACAATGCACACATAGTTAACTTATAAATATATATGGTAAGGAGACTTGCATTCATTTGAATAAACAAACTAAAGTCAGCGAGCCTCACCACCCGATCCCGTTATAGTCGCCTCTTACTACAAGCATAGGGTGCTGAGGACCTATTCTACCCCGGATCTTAACGGACCCACTCAAGCTGTATGCCAGGCTTGGCCTTTGTGTTGAGTTGCCCTGACCCATTGTTCGTTCAACTATACTGAACAACAAAAGTTCCTGTGACACCAATATTTTAGTGTATTTTTCAAACAAGTAAAGTTTAGTTTTTGTATATTAGTACACGTATGGAATCAAGTCACAAAAACGCAACTGCTACAGAAAAGCATGCATTCCATGCAAAAGTTGACCTTTATGCAAGCCCCATGCATTTACCTACCCAAGAATGAATATAAAAACATGTGCGCTGACGGGATTCCATATGCATTGTTTAGCATCGTGCTGACAACAACCACTCAGAAAAACAACCAAATTACGCAATTATTTAACATTACGAAATCCCACGCCTGTCCGAAAAGGAGCGTCTGCGAGCCATTGGTATACTTGAAGCAGGATCGAGTCAACGTGATGTTGCAAGACAAGTTAACGTCCACAGAAACACCATTTGGTGTTTATGGCAATGTTGGCAACAGACGAATGCAGTCAGAGACCATCCTCGGAGTGGCAGGCCACGCGTAACCAATAATCGACAAGACAACTTGATTCGAACAACACACCTACGATATCGATTCCAGCCAGCAACAGTGACTGCAAGAACCATCCCTGGCCTTCGACGAATATCTTCACAAACTGTATGTTGTCGCCTCAGATGTGCAGGGATTGTCGCCAGAAAACCCGCCAGACGTCCCATTTTGCCAGGGGACCACCGTCAAGCACGTCTACAGTGGTGCAGACAGCGTCTACGCTGGACGGCCATGCAGTGGAGACAAGTTCTATTCACTGACGAGTCTCGTTTTCACCTCAGCCACAGCTATGGACGGATTCGAGTGTACCGACGTCGAGGTGAACGTTACGTCAATCATCGTGTTATGGAAGAAGATGAACCGGACTGAAGCTTTGTCAGCACTCAAAGAATACTTTTCCATAGTTTTAATTTTTAAGATATAATTATATTTGGAACTTTTAGAAATAAAAATAAAAATCGTAAATTACACAACTGCTGATGGGCATCTTAGCCTTTTTATTTTTGAAAATCACGAAATTTGATCATTTTCGGCACAAATTTGCAACATTTCTAACACGGTGGGGGTCATGTGGTACAAAATGCACATTTCTTACCCCAGTGTTCACTGAAGCAATGCATGTTTACACAGATAACTTGTTACAGGAATGAGTGATGGTTCAATAGACATAACATTTTCAAAAAAAAATTTTTCAATATCATGAAGTATATAAAAACAAAGTAACTATGATGTCAAAATACTCTTCTTTATATGTAAAGTACTTTCTCTCCTGTCAGGAGTTCACTAACAATGTAACGTCATCATAACAATATGACGTCATAATCATTGCGGTGTGAAGTTATGATGAGAGTGAGTGAGTTAAAATTTTACATCGCATCGGCAATATTGCAGCCATATTGCGATGAGAACAAGGTAGTTATTGTTATTAAAGACCTGTCGATGAAGGACAGTAAAATAGTAAGGTAAATAACAGTTTAGATATAAAACAACAGCTAAGCAATAATAACACAAAGAATTTGTTAGTAAATTAGTTCATAAAAATTAGAACCAGGCTATAGACCACTAGCAACCAAAGGAAGGCCTCCTAACTGGAAATCATGGGGACTTATGACCAGTTATGACACGTGGGAGTCAAATTACACTATGTACATGGACCAGTAATAACTTCCTGTTATTTATACCTTCAATAGTTTCAGCATCATATCATTAATTGTTTACAAGGTTAAATGTTTATGATTATGAACACTGTTTCTTTTACTTGAGGAATTGATTTTTCATCTGTGAATAGTTTGTAAAATAGACATGTTTTAAAGTTTCCAATTCCACACCGATCAATGTGTCCACTCACTTTTAACCAGCGTACATTTGATTATGTTAGCTGTTGTTTATATACTGTAAAACAGTCTTTTAATTCCATTCCAGTTTTGCCGCATTTCATTCATAAATACGCGCCTAAGTTAATGTAAAGGCGTATGTTATTTGTTCATTTACTTCAGCCTTAGTTGAAAGACGTCATAAAATGTTCAATTCCTACATAGCCATAACCACATTTTAATACTAGTTGTCTGACATTTGTAACCTAACGTGCAGGCTCGCTCGCCAGTTTTTTCTTCCCACTCGCCTGGGTCCCACATTTTTAACCCGCATTTTTCCAACTATGACTTCCCGCTCTCAAGGAACGAACTAATGATTGAATCTGGGGACCATGTCATTTGAAACAGCCGCCTTCTCCCGGACATATTTGTCTCGGTTCGTTACAGTCTGACTGTTGCAGTTCTTCTCGCCTCTCGCCTTGATTGACAGGACCTAAGAACTAACTATACATTAATAATAACAATAACTTAACATTTACATTATTTTATAGATATATGGTGGTCGCGTAGATTACATCCTGCTTTATGGGTTAGTGGCCTAAATAGTTCATAATTTTGTTATGGGCAAAGCTTGAGTGCCAAGATTTCAAATACTTGTTTTTTAATGTTCGTTCTATGAATAAAACATCATTTCTTGGTGAAAGCTTAGACTTTTGATTTTCTAGTTTTGAAACTGCAATAGTACATTCTTCTTGAGAATGGGTGAAAACCTTGTTTAACACCAATGTTGAATGTTTCAGATAATTCTACCTTGTTTCTAACACAAACCATTACATTTGCATATATGTTACTCAACAGATTAGGAATTGTATAACTAAGACTATGTTCAAATAAAAAGTTCCATAACTTACTTTTCTCGACAAAAGCCATATCCTTTGCAACATAGACAAGCAACACGTACAAATTTTAATGTCCCACCTTTGCAACCTAAATATATATGAATGAGCAACTGCAGTGTTAAGATACTATCGATTGTTGTGTATCCTTCTCTGAAACCTGCTTACGACTCACATATCATTAATGCTGCGTTCTCAACACTCTGGTCTTTGGATGAAACAGTCCCTTAGTTTTTCTTCCTTTTTCTAGTACAAACATTCCTGATTTTATTATATATTCCCCGCAAGCTGTCAAACTATGACATCATGGCCGCCGAACTCTGCTGTGTGCCTCAATGCATGTCGGATGCACATTATGACAATTCGGTCAGTTTCCACAGCTTCCTTTAGGATGCCGATCTGCGGAAACTTTGGATAGTGGCTATTCGACGCGACGAAGGACCGTTTTTTTTACGGTAGGTCAACATTTTCATTCAGCTTTTTTCTTTTGAATCTAAGACAAAATCACTTGTAACTGTCAACTGTCAAACAGTCGTGTTAAGCATGATGCATGCCGTTGTCATATAGTCCTCATATAGTCAACACGTAGTAATGAAAGTAAATTACAATCAGAGGCAGGTATAATACTAATGAAGTGAAAAAAATGGGCAAATCGACATGTTTCTCTTTTCAGCTATGTCTTGTTCAACGAGTCGCTACCAGGAAACATCGCTCGTTCGTGACATTTGAGATACGTATACGAGTCATCAGCGTCTGCATCTAATTGTTGCTGTAGTTTTGTTTCTTAGATGAATAGAGATAATTAGACTTATGTATGCTTACTGGTGATTAAATCGGCACAGACTTTCTACGTATATGGATTAATGGCATATTCCGACGTGGTACTGACATTATTGTCATCTGTCTTCAGGTAACAAAGAAAACAACTGTCTGCTCTAACCACTTTTTCAATGAGGACTACAAGTACACGCCAGTCAGGAGCACATTTAAGCAAGGGATAGTGCCATCTGTGTTTCCCTGGAGCTCTGAAAACAACAACAAGGAAAGGTCAACCGTCAAGACAACCCCTCCGACCCATAGCAAGAATGAGAAAACAAGGTAATGGTTTATTAATGTTAGTGTTTGCGTTTGATTTTGGGGGTCAAAGCAAGCAGGACTTTATGTAATTCTCAATAAGTTATTTTAATGAAATAAACTGGCAACATCATTAAGCTTAAACCTAACAGGTCAGTTCATTTTCCTTTTGTTATACACTGGCAAGAGACCATAAAATAGAGGGATGGCCCTCCCCAACATTTTATAATAAACCATCAGCGATATTTCATGGTCTCTGACACTTGCAGACAAGGGTTCATGAAACATTTTGAGAATTGAATACATCAGTTTGACAATGTTTATGTTTCAGTTTTGAGAACATGCAACAAGAGCCTGTCTTTGAAAACCCTGAGGCTGGGACACAGACTGGCCTCTGCCTTCCTGACATCCAACAGCTCCAGTTGCGGATCCAGCAGCTTCAGCAGGAGAAAGCTGATCTCAGCAGGCAGCTTACTATTGAGAAATTTGGCGTTGAACGTTTCTCCCATGATGATGCCATGATGCAGTACTACACCTCTTTCAGAGATTATCACTCTTTCAAAATATTTTTTGACTTTGTCAAACCCAGTGCGTTTAACATGTGCAGCAAATATTATGCATGTTCAGTTGATATCTCTCTTGCAGGAAGACCACGCAGTTTGCTTCTCATTGATGAACTTTTCATGTTTTTTGTACGACTAGGACATGGCACACCCGAGCAAGACCTGGCAGTTAGGTTCAATAATCATATTTCAACTATCAGCAGGAAAGTAATCACCTGGGCCAATTTATTGCAAAAATTTAGTTTTAAATCCCAAAAATATATGTCGTAGAGAAGAGCATTTTTGTCATGTTGATATTAATGATTGATATCTGTAAAAGTTGACATCGGAAGTTAAACTTGATATTCAACACGATATAAAAAAAAATCAACTCTAAAACAGTGCTCCAGAAATATGATACATGTGGAATGGGTGAATGGAGGCGATTCACAACACTTATATTTGTGTTTATTTTTGTACATACATTTAGTGCAGTTTTTACTCATTGAAAATTAATTCTTGTTGAAACTAGTTGCAAAGACAAGCTGCGTTATTTATTCAATATTCTTGTTGATATATTAATAATAGGGCTGGATATCAATATCGGTCTGAGTGATCGATAATCATTAACTAAATATCGATCAATTATCGATAAATATCAAAGAAGTAACTTTGAACAAGTATGCTAAAAGCACAAGAGACAAAACAACATATTTCATGTCACTGTTGAGTGGTGACACATTTATGCATTACTTTATGGACATTTCAGATATAGCAAATTAGTTGCTTTCGGTCTTTCGCAATGGAAATAACAAGTCTGCTTCGGTAAATTAAAACTTAACTCCTAACAATAAATTATATAAGATATTATCGATGACACAACTTTCATATCGATAATCGTTAAAATGTCTTCACATCAACGATAGTTCAGATTATCAATCCTTTTTAGCCAGCCCTAGTTAACGATGTTACATGACATGATGAATGGTCATTATGATTGTTTTTCAAGCTGTGATGTCAAATACTTGTAAAACAAGTGACAAATGGTTGTCGTCTGGCCAGTATTAAAACAATACCTATCACACTTAATACGTTTCTGATTTCTTATTCTGTAGTTACTAGTACCTGATGGACTGAGCTAGTGACATATTTTTACAAGAAAATTTTAGCATAGGATAAAATCAAAATAGAACTTATCAGCTTTGTCTTTAGTTTGCTGCCAGCTATCTCTGCAGAAGCATATTCTCTCTAAATGAATGGCTTTTGTTGACCATACAAAGAAATCGCACCACACCAGGCCAGTCATGGCTAGCTGCATCTGTATTTGGTGATAGTATTTGTCATTTTTCTTTAAGCAAAGGTTACCATTGACCATGGCCAGGTACTGTAGATCTTGGATGTCCTTGTTACCAAGGTCAGGGCACTTGATGCCCAGGAGGCCAAATGGTGGAATGGTGCTTGGGTCAAGCACCTTCCTGTCTGGTGAGGCAGACATCCAGGAACACTTGGAGTTGGTGACAATACGTGTCTCCCCTTCGTATGTGCCATGTCTGTGGCAAAGATGTCTTGGCAACATTTTTGAGGATGGACCTCACTCCACACAGCTTGTAATGAGCCACAAGATACGAAGTCCCAGTGATGTGTCCACAGCACTGACTCGGGCCAATTGCACATGAATAGCTAGCAGAGTTGACACTCACCGACTCGAGAGTGGAGAATAATCTGCATATGTGGAGAAATAAACCATATAATAACAGGTTTTACTTGTCTGCAACATAGCATGATGTGGTGAGAGTACTGAAATAATTCAGTGGTAGTAATGTTTTTTTACAAACAGAAGCCTTGTAGTGTTATGTCCATTGACATCATTAATTGTAATGCTTGGAATTATTTTCAGTCCTAAAAATTCCAATCCAGCCAAAATAGTAATATGGTCATAAAAATGATAAATCGTCTTTTCACATGTTCACCCTAGCGGCTATCTGCCTACACCCCTGTTAAATTACGTTGGGCAACATGGTGACAGGGATAAACTCAGGCAATTGTGAGATTCATTCTTTCCTGAATATCATGTGGGGATTCGTTTTTTCCGCTGTGAGCGATAGCACCTTGCTGTCAAGCGGCAACAGTTGTCATCACAAGAAGCTGGAATAAGGAAATAAAAATGTATATTTTATATCTCTAGATCTATAGGTATTGAGTATTCACGCAGATAATAGATTAAGAATGTTCTTGTATACGTTACTTGGTACGGTTTGCATCATTTTGTTTTAATCATCAACTCGGTACTTCTCACTTCTAATATTTATAATGACTTTGAATTTATGCATATGTTCCAACTTACAATTGACTATAATAATATTTAATACACATCTTTGAGTTCATGTAAATATATCAGCACTTGCGAGCACATGAATATGACAAGGTCAGTGTCACCTGTTAAAGTGAAGTGTTCGTCAAATTGGTTGAAAATGAATGAGAAAGTTACCCTTCAGACTGGATATGAATCCCTCGCTGTATTTCTTGAACCCCTTGTTCAGCTGAGAAGTTCCTGCACTCCTAGAGTTAGCTTGAACAAAGTTCTCCACGAATGCAAAAGTCAAGCGCGGTACGCGAGTCAAGTCGCCACAGTTGTTGTTGTCTGCGGGGAAAGCCTCGTTTTGGATTGCTAATTAATATTCATGAAGAAATATTAAGAGAGGTCTATAGGTTCTTTTCAGTCGTTCACACTCATCACAGAACCACCTATTACCATTATTAATATACTCACACGCAAAAGAAACGCAAGTGGTTTTAAGCAAAAAGGTAACAAACACGTAACCATAAATTGATACGAGTTTTAGCATGTAGTGAAGCCTGGTGGTGTTATCAATATTTTTGGTTGCATTTTGGAAGCCCCGAGTACAAACGCAACATAAAAAACGAATCGCCAAAACGCACCATTTCAATGAATATGTGGGTATCATGCACCCATTTCTCGCGAAATCGAAAATGCACGAACTGTCACGAACTGTAGTGGGTATAAAACTGTGGCCGATTCTTGGACCTACCACTCCTTGGTCAACAATGCCACGCCTAACTCAAATTCAGAGAAACCAGGCTATCGGACGTTTGGAAGCTGGAGAGTCTGTCCAAGATGTTGCCCGTCATTTCAACGTTAACATAACCACAATTTACCGTCTCCTTCATCGATACAAATGCTACACAGACCACAGATGACCTTCCTCGAAGATCGGCAGATATCCCGTCAACACCAGCGACATCCGTTCCTAACTGCAAGTGAAAGTGCTCGACAGACCATAGGAACATATAATCGACACATTTGCCGGGACACTGTGATCCGACGTCTCCGTTCCAACAACCTCAGATGTCGCCGACCAGCACGTCGTCCTGCTCTCCAACCACTGCATCGACAAGCACGTCTTCAGGGGGCACAGGGTCATCACAATTGGCGTCATCGTGAGTGGAGGCGTGTCATCTTCTCTGATGAAAGTTGCTTTTGTGTCTCCCATGCAGACGGAAGAGTCAGAATTTGGCGGCGTCGAGGTGATCGTTTCGCTGACAGAAACGTTGTGGAAAGGGATCCATGGGGTGGACCTAGCGTCATAATATGGGCAGGGATTGGACTTAATGCGAGACTTGGACCCACGTGCTTTCTGAATGTTGGTCAAGGTCGGGGACACGGCGTCACTGCGGTATATCGACCAAGTGATCTGACCCCACGTTGTTCCATTTTTTGCACAACATCAACAACACATTTCCCAGCAGGACAACGCTCGTCCCCATGTTGCCAAGGCTACCATGGCCTTTCTGCAACAACACAACATCCGTGTTCTACCGTGGCCAGCCCTCAGCCCTGATCTGAACCCCATCGAACACTTGTGGGATTAGGTTCAAAGGCGTCTGCGCAATGTGCGCCCAATCCCTACAATTGCCGAAGAACTACGTACAGCTGCTCTGGATGTGTGCAGGAGGATCCCTAGGGCCTTCACAAATCGTCTTATCCACTCAATGTACAGGAGATGTGTGGCAGTGATCAATGCTAATGGTGGTCACACCAGGTATTGACTGACATTTTGGGTATTGACCCGAAACTGTGTAAGCCCGTAACATTTGAAAAAAACCCAATTATGTCATCTGCCTTTTAATCCATTTAACTGTCTTCAGTCAAATTTTTGTCAATCTTGCCCTATTAATATTTCTTGTCTTTACTGTTGAAAATAAATAACATGTATACTGCATACTCGACTTGCGTTTCTTTTGCTTGGAGTATATATTGCCCAATATATTTCAGCTGCAGGAGGGGCGGTTCCAGGTTCCAGGATAATCTCCTCACTTGGATATTTCCCTGGCCACTATCACATAAGTGAATATTGTTAACTATGTGATAACAATGTTCACTTACACACCCTGACAAAAAAATGTAAAATTTGACTTTCTACATTTCATTAACCGATAGCCAGAAATGTATGTTATTCCCAGGTCCCCTACAATATCATATGGTGGGACACCTACCCATAACTAGGGGCACGATGGTGACATAGGTAGAACCATTAACTTCCAATTAATGTCTTAGAAGATATAAATCGTAATCAATGTGGACTGAATTACATGACACATTACCTGAATGTGTGGGTGGTGTGTCTGGTCCATACTGGTACATTTACAGGTCAGCGTGATCTAGAGTTCAACATAACCCACAATCAAACCAACAACATGAATCTGTATCCATACCTGATATTTGTATTTCAAGGTACTGGCCACAGAGTTGTCGGTTGACTCAAGCAGCTGACATATTCTCGAGTCGGCATCCCAGATGAAAGAGTCACACTTAGTGGTGTAGAGACACAGAAAATAACACATAGGGTAGGACGGTACCAATTTGGCTAGGAAAGCATCTGTACCAAAGACGTCTCTGATTGCCAGGAACATAACGAAGAGAAGGGTGATCTCCATTGTCATTCACTCTCCTGATTTCAACTGGAGCGTGTGTCTGTGCTCTCAGAGAAACCTACTCTATAAGCTCGTAGGTAATTCATCAGTTACTAGAATCATCCCTGAAGAGAATGAATTCTTGGAACGAAAACTTAAGTGCTAATAAGTGCCTGATGCATTGTTAATGTATTCTTTTCAGACAAGCTTATGGCTAATTCAACGTCCTGGGATATTGTCATGCATTATGGGTGAATTCTTTTGACGCGTGTTTATAAAGTGCCTTATGCATTGCAAATGAAACAGAAGATGTCTCTGAGAGCACATACATAATAGATTTGTGGCCAGGCCCTCAAAGTGCCGACATATCCCTCCCCATAGTGAACAAAGCAGACTTAGGTTTTCCTTATCTTTCCCTAAAAAAAGGAAGCGTATGCATTGAGTCCTTATTTTTATCATTTATGTGATGGTTGACACATAGTAGAGTTGAATTATAAATTGAGTTTTAGTAAAAATAAGCCAAAATATGGCGAATTTTGCTCTATTTTCATCTTCAATTTATTAGAAAGGGGAATCATAATGAATTATAAGTATTATCCACCAAGCCATTTGATACCTCAAAATGAGCCGACACGTCTTGTGATGAGATGACAGTGTTTATATTCCACATAACTTTTATAACTTAAAAGAAAAATGTCAATATGTTCAATAACTTCACAAAAAAGCTAACAGTTAAGTGACGCTGATAGGTGATTAGCAATGGACAAATGGAACAGTTAACTGTCTCCGAGCCAATGGCAGAGATACCAGCAGCGCGAGCCCTAATCCCAGAGGATGTATATACCAGATCCCCTGCAACTGTGGCCACCAATACATTTGAGGAGCCCTCAGATCAAACAACGCCAGACTCAAAGAAATCAGACCTCTGTCAACGGACTGGACCTGAAATCTTCTATTTCCGAACACATCATCAAGAACCTGACCATCACATCATGTGGGAAGCCACCTAAGTCCTGTCTACCAACAACTGGTGACAAAGAAAACTAAAGGAGGAACTACATTTCGAGAAACTAGCCAACCATGAACCGTGACCAGGGAACCTATCTGCTCAGTGCTTGCGAATTTTGCTTTTATTATTGTATGTGCTAATTATCCAGCTGGCTTCCATTTGTCCATTGACATTTCTATTGGCTATTACCTAACAGTGCTAATTACCCCCTGCCTCCCGTTGGCCCATTGTCCATTGCCTATTTCCAATCAGTGATAGTTTAAGTCCAGCTGTCACCTATCAGCGCTTATTAACAGCCAAGTGTTGGCTTCCATTTGTCTATTGCTAATCACCTATCAGCGCCAATCAACTGTTGGCTCCCCTTGTTAAGTTTCCAACTTTGTTATCTTATTACTTATTGTTCTTACAGGTCCATATATGTTTTCTGATTCATAGCTTTAATTCACCTGATGAATATACTCCGAAAAGAGACCCGCGAAGATCCGGGGTAGAATAGGTCTTCACAAACCCATGCTTTCCGTAAAAGGCGACTCTTCCTTTCGTTAAAGGCGACTAACGTGATCGGGTGGTCAGGCTCGCTGACTTGGTTGATGCATGTCATCGATCCCAATTGCGTTGATCGATGCTCATGATATCAATCACTGTTGATTGTCTGGTCCAGACTCGATTATTTACAGACCGCCGTCATATAGCTGGTATATTGCTGAGTGCTGCGTTAAACAACATACAACAATAATCAAAGCTTTTCTACCATCATTTTTTATATCTCTAATTACTAATTTCAAGCTCCTTTCGTCAAGACATTGAACGAGTTCTGCAAATGCATTTGCATTTTTGTTTTCATCTGGGTGGTCATTTGCTTCAAAGGCATCACTGAGTTTCCGAATTCGCATGTGGCCAAGAAACTAAGTTCACACCTTGACTCATCTCCATCAAACCTGAGACGTTCAATGACCATAACCTGTTAAAGACATCGTTTCAATTCCTTCTTAAAATACAACAATTCTTCTTTAGCTAAAAAATCTTTATCTCGTACTTCACAAAACGACTACATCAAAAGTCCGCAATTTCTCAAACATACAACAGAAGAGAAGCAACTCTTCCATAAATAACCTGTAACATAAAATAGTAAAGCATCCATAAAATCTTTCTTTTAACTGAAGTTTACAGCACACTCTAACAATAACATTTATAGTTCATGATACTCGACATATTTTTGAGAGTATAATATGTACTGTGTATGTTCTATTAGTAGCATGGCTCGATTAAACTATTTTATGGTTCACTAAGAAATAATAGCCCACAAATGGAGAACAATTTAATGAAGGCATCTTTTCAATAATAAATTGCACGTGAAGTGTATCCGTTATATGAGATCATCCAATATATATCACAAGAGACCTGTGAAGAACTGGGTAGAGAATAGGTCTTCAGCAACCCATTCTTGCCGTACCAGGCGACTAACGGGCGGGGTAAGGCTTGCTGACTTGGTTGCATATCATCGTATCCTAATTACGTGGATCGATGCTCGTGATGTACTGGACGTATTTGATTGTCTGGTCCAGGCTCGATTATTTACAGACCGCCGTCATATAGGTGGAATATTGCTGAGTGCGGCGTTAAACAGCAAACAAACAAGCAAAACACACAAACAAAACACAGTTGCAGGGGATCTGGTATATACATCCTCGTGGGTTGGGACTTACACTACGTGTGCTTCTGCCATTGGCTTGAAGATGGATTTTGATGGACTTACCGCTATTATGGCTTTGATCTTGATGAGGCGGGACATCTGATGAGTGACAGGGCCTTGGTAGGGTATGGTGATTCTGATGGGCGACGGAGCTGATTTGGGCCTGGGGACGGAGTTCTTGAGGGTCTTGCGGATGGTTTTGGAGACTAGGTGGGCAGGGTTGCGGGACGTGAAGGTTTTCTTGAGGTGGTCCAGTTTACTGTTCAGGGTATCAGGGTGGCAAATAAGTTGGCAGGTCATTGGCTTCCCTTGTTACGTTTCTACCTTTTGTTATCTTATTACTATTGTTGTTCTTACATGTACATATATATATGCTCCCTCTCTCATATCATTCATTCCCCTGATGAAGGAGAAAGCATAATATTATACTTCGAAACGTCGTGTTCCTCATAATAAAGAAGTTGACATCCATGAATTTTCTTCCTTATAATATTTATATCTAGCAACAACATAAATAAAAGTTCCTCATTCTCTCACTGATCCAAAATTAGTAATGACAATTTCGTGCTCCATGCAGTAATTTTATCGATTTAAAAAAAGTTTTTTTCGTGTGGTTATTCTGACCCGAAATAAAATGCTAAGATATCAGTGTGCATACGCCGAGGTTCAATTCTGTTCTTTGGTCAGAACCCGGTGGACAATTATTTGGCCCTTTTGAACGAAATTCCGAATTGAAACAGCAAACAAATATATAAATCTTTCTGAAATGTTCTAAATATAATCAGCTTGAATGTTCATGCATCTCAAATTATGTATGAAAGACATATACATGCAAATAACAAATATATAAAGAACTTTAACAATATGAGGGGCGGTTCGGGTAGCCTATAGGTGCGCCATAATATGAAATAATTTTTTTAGCCTTGATCCTGAAATTAAAATATGGTGTTTTTTAATATTTGGATACAGTCCTTGTTTCGTGTTGTGGTTGGTCTAGTAACCAAGTAAATCTAGATAATCTTCAATAAATGACAGGAGGTCTAATTCCAGTTTCATTCAACTGGCATGATTTCATTATACAGTAAACTACGGTTATAACGAACTCAAAGGGACCACTAACTTTAGTTCGTTATAACCGTAGTTCGTTATAAGCATATATACAGTATACTAAAGCAAATAGTCGGGACAAAAAATCAGTTCGTTATATCCGTCAGTTCGTTATAAGCGTGTTCGTTATAAACGTACTTTACTGTAATAGCTTTCAGACATATGTTATTAATATGGATAGTCTGCATGCGTGTCACATAGACGTATTTTACAATAACCAATGTTAACAGACAATAAATTGTGTGTACACTGTGAAGATCCGGGTGACAATTGATTTTCAGCAACCTATGTTTGTCGTAAGAGACGACTAACGGGTTCGGGTGGCCAGCCTCGCTGACTTGGTTCAAGAATGCCATCGTATCCCGTTTGCGTGGGTCGATGCTCATGATGTCAATCGTTGATTATTTAGTCCAGTCTCGATTATTTACAGACCGCCGTCATGTAGCTGGAATATTGCTGAGTGCGGCGATAAACAACAAACGAAAACGAAACAAAATATGTAATAATATATTTTGTGTGTTACAGTAAATGAGTATATTTTCAATGAACAAAACGCCAAAATATTTCGGTCATTTTACAATTAATTTACCGTCAGATTGTCTCAAAGTTATTAAGAATTCAAAAGGGCTTAAAAACATCACAATTTTAACTCCGTATCCGACATGTCGTGACTCTACATACAATTCAATACATTCTAGCAATATATATGACAATACATTCTAGCATTTGTTTGTTCACATGTAACTACAATGTTCCCACTCAGCTATCTATATTGATACCCAGGGTCTCACATCGATTCCGTGTTCTACGATATTGACTGATTGTCATCCAAAATGTCCTGAAGATATATTTCAAATTTGGTAATAATAAGATATTTCCTGTGACCAGTTTTCTCTTTCAAAACCACTGAAACCAGATATTTCTAGGCTTTGTCCGATTTTACGGAACCGGAAACACAAGAAATATAGTTACCGACTGAGAATATAATTATATTTACCCTAACATTCGTTCACAGTATAGATATTTTCGCTCAACAGATCAGAATGGTAGGCTTTATCAATAGAACAGCACGGAGAGAGAGAGAGAGAGAGAGAGAGAGAGAGAGAGAGAGAGAGAGAGAGAGAGAGAGAGAGAGAGAGAGAGAGGCATTTAGAAGATGGAATGCTGGGCCAGGATGGAGTATATGGATGAACAACTTCTATATTACTATTAGTAGCGACTTAAGGGTGTAGGCTCTAACACCGTTATCAATCAAGTATAAGTATAATCTTTGACGTTCTCTGGTTCACGTCTTCGTTTTCGCCATATTTTTACACGAACGAAGCAAATAAGCCAGAATTTGATTATGCATTTTCACAGTTTTTATTTGCTCACTTTGGATAGAAGCATGTCAATAAATTCCATTGTTTAGGCTAAACAAATGCCCTTCTTAAGTCAGCAATCAAGCTACTTACCAAATATTGGTAAATATTTGGATATGACATATTAAGAGATATACACAATGTCTTCTTACAGGAGCATCCGCTTCTGTGACTGCAGTGCTACAGAATATCATTATTGATGACTTCATTAGAACGCAACACATTCAATGAACGGTATATCAGTGATATCACGTGGCCGCCTGGAAGAATCGATGTCGCACAGTTTCTTCACGTTTATCACTTTGTTTATTTTCAAATACTCAGATCGCCTCTGTTATGCAGAGCGGAAGGTCGGTGGTTCGACCATTCGATATCTCTTGGCTCAGCGCTAGAAAAAGTGCAGACAAGCAGACACACACACGCGCAAACACACACACACACACACACACACACGCACGCACGCACACACACACACACACACACACACACACACGCACACGCACACACACACACAGATGCAAATGATCTTGAACGCGACGTTTAACCCAATTTGTGTAAATATAAAACGTCAATGCAAGAGAATAACCATTTGGCGTAAAGTGCAAAATAGCTGCGAAAATGTTATGAATGGACCACTTAAAATCAGTATTGACACGCATTCGCGAGAAGGGTAAGCATGTCCTGCCCTATCGGTAGCCCCCGCCATTCACACAGTTTGCATAAAAAGGTATGTATGTATTGCCTGACGAAGGTACGCGGAATTACATGCAGATCTTAGACGTTCACCACACAAGGGTACGGTCTTAAACTTATGATTATGAACCAACGTTAATAAACGCCAATTATGAGCCACTCGTAACTCCGAATGTTTAATAGATTTGCGGGTTCTGGTAAACAAACATAAGACTATATCAGGACTTGACAAATGAACCTTATATAATGGGTGCAGTCGATAAACAGCAGAGGTGTAAGGCTTGCTCAAGTCTACATGTACACGTGTCGAGTCAACCTGGCGCATTGATGAAGAGACGTAGAGTGTTAACACCACGCTCGCATAGGAATGCCGTCCCTGTTCGACGTTTTATGTAGCAGTATATAGAAGAGAAGAAGAAAAGAAAAATAGTTTATTTAAGTGTCCAGCGGTGTATACATAAAATTACTTCAATTTATACAAGAGGTAAAATATATTAAAAGATATACATCGCCCGGCCAGCGTGGGCCTATTAGACACTAATGTTCTTAAAAGCACCGCAAGTGCTAAAATAGTTATGTTGGACAGTGGTTTATTTGTTAATGGTGCACAAAATACGAGATAAAAGTATAATGCTCGTACATTTATGACAAGCATTGCCATACAATGACATGTTTTATCAAATATAAAATATACAGAGGCATACAATACTGGAATGGGTTTATGACACGTTGTTATATAACCTACGTTTGTACATGGATTTAATTAGTGCAGCTACAGAATAGGATAAATTATCGCACTTCATAAGGAATGTGGTTTGATCTATAGGGGTCATGAGACAAAAATTTGGGCAAAGAGACGAGGCATAACCCCAGACATATTCTCGTTGATCTGCATAAAGAAAACACGTTGTTAAGAAATGAACCTCGTCTTCGATACTGTTTGTATTACAGTGTTTACAAATACGATTATGTAAGGGAATTTTTGGTTTCAAGAAACGACCGAGTTCAATTTCCAGAGGGAGGGTACCACATCTAAATTTAGCAAATATACTACGGTGTTCTCTGTTGGCTAAATCAATGACATATTTGGAGGTACTTAAAGACGTTTTAAACAAACGATATGTTCTTAACTTAATACCATTTGTTAATCCTCTGTCATCCCAGAGCTGTTCCAACCATAATTCCTTATCCTTATTGATGAGTATATTTCTAGCAAGGTCGAAGTCACAAGATAATAGGTTAGTTATAACAGAAGTAATTGATTTCACATCGAATAATTTCTTAACTGAATTATCCCATGACTTACGAAATTTAGATGACCATCTTTGCACTATATGCATTAGCCTGTTTTCATCTGCCAAACTCAGCCTTTTCCAGAAACGTACTATCTCAATTTTTTGCTTTGTATAGTTAGATGACCAGCCCATTTCCCCCCTTACTGCCAAATTAGGTGTTTTGTTGCCTACTCCCAAGAAAAAGCGGCAAGCTCTATTTTGGATAGCGTTAATACAACTAAATTCTTTGGTGCCCCAAATAGCTGAACCATATGATAAAATTGGTTGAACTAAGTTATTGTATAATGTAGTGAATACATCATAATCCATGCCGCCCACCCCTTTAAACTTACTGATAATTACCCCAAGTGCCCTACTGGCTGATTTAGATATTTCTTTTGCTGTATAATTCATATCTAAGTTTTCATGTAACCAAAGCCCAAGATACTTATATGAATGAACAATTTCTATATTTTCCGCACCACAAGTAAAGTGATAGGATGACTTAACAGAGGATATGTTACGATAATGAACAATTTTTGTTTTTTTGCTATTTATTTGAAGGCGCCATTTCTTGCACCAATTGCCGACACAGGTTAACATTGATTGTAATGACTTTTCATCGGGTGCTAAAAGAGCGATATCGTCAGCATACAATAAAATACTGATTATAGAATTATCAACCTTTATTCCGCATTTAAGATCATTAATTTCGTTAACTAAATCATTAATAAAAACAGAAAATAGCGTAGGCGACAGAACACAACCTTGTTTTACACCGCTTAATACAGCGAAGCTGTCAGTCATTTTACCATTTATAAAAACCCGAGAGCTATTATTTTCATATAGCGATTTAACTGATCGGAAGAACTTTCCGTTTATTCCCAATCTATGTAATTTATACCAAAGACAGTCGCGATTCACACGATCAAAGGCTTTCATGGCGTCGATATAACAGACGTAAGTTGGGAGTTTAACAGATTTACGGTTTTTGATAATGGAGAATAAAGTATAAATGTGTTCCGTTGTACTTCTTTTAGTGCGGAAGCCGTTTTGCTCTTCTGCCAAAATATCATTTAATTCCAACCATCTAGAAAAACGAGTATTTAAAATATCCGCGTATAACTTACATGGTATTGATATTAAAGAAATTCCGCGGTACCCTAATGGGTCACGTGGGTCTGTATCAGCTTTTTTGATAGGATAAATTAAGCTATGGCGCCAAATATTAGGGCAAACATTGTTGTTAAAACAATATGAAAATATGCGCAATAATGCATCAATACAGTAGTTATTTTTTAATGCCTCGGCAGGTATAAAATCTAACCCAGCAGCCTTACCACATTTAGCACGATTAATTGCATGGAGGACCTCCTCGCGTGTTATAGATGCATCTAAAGAGCCTGTGTCCACAGTGCTGGTACAAGTAACGGAATCAGAAGATACACACTCCACTACGTGATGAAGGTGGTTATCATCGAACTGATCATATATGTCGCCATTGTATAATTTACAATAATCAGATTTCCATTTTTCCAAAACTTTGCCCTTATCAGAGACAACCGTCCCATTTTCCACAACTTCCCAGGGGATAGAAGTACTCCTATCATTAACTATTCCGATTTTCCCGATAGCCTTCCAAAATTCCCTGGAATCCTTATCCTTATATTTATTAAGAAGTGTTTGTTGTTGTTGTCTCTGGTAAGACCGCTTCCGTGCCCGGAGCATTTTGCCAAAAGTTTTACTTTTAGATAAATAGTCACTTTTGAGTGATTTTCTACGAAATGGCGATTTACATTTTAACCAATCACGTTCGGCAGTAGAGACTGTATCCCACTGAGCTTGTAAGGCGTCACACCAGTAAGGTTTGTAAACCGAGTTACCCTTTTTACCAAAATGCTTATATCGGTAATGCTTATATATTGTACGTTTATTTCTGATGATTGCGGGACGATCGGGTAGCCTAGTGGTTAAAGCGTTCGCTCGTCACGCGATTCCCGACATGGGTACAGTGAGTGAAGTCCATTTGTGGTCTCCCCCGCCGTGATATTGCTGGAATATTGCTAAAAGCGGCGTTAAACCATACTCACTCACTCACTCACTCTGATGATTGCTAGTGGCAGCTAATTGAGGCGCTCGTAAAATGTGCCGTTGTTTCTAGATATTTCTTTACAGCCATAGTCCCTGGGAGTTATCCGCGTTTGTGTATCGACACTGGGATAGACTACACTGTTTGAGTGGTTTCGGGACGGCAGTTTGTACAACATTCCCTATATCTCCAGGGCTAACATTGTCGACATAAGGGAAAGGGTAAGGTAGGTAACTCGTATTACCTGGAAACCAAAGCCACCGCTAGTTTTGATGGACATGGAAACATCATTTCCATCCAAAAGATTTTTTAAGGGCTTTCTTTTGCGTGTCAGTCGGTTCTTTTTTTAATGTTGTCAAAAATGAATACTTCGCATTTTAACTCGCATTCTGATTGGTATGTTAGATCCAGTAGCGTAGCCAATTAAATTAGCAAATAGAAATCAAGGGCGGGTAATTTGAGATTGCGAGAACAACGGGAATGGATCCGGGGGTTAGATAGGTTAACTGAAATGCGAGCTCTGTAGATATAGAGGATGTACCTATTGTACCTATATAAGCACGAGAAGATGGCAGCTTGAATCAAGAATAAAGCACGTGCCTCATTCAATATATTCGACTGTTGCAAATTGTGAACATTCATGAGTGCTCAGACTTGTCAATAAGGCCTTTTATTTATTGCTACCGACACTTATTCGATACATTGTATTGCCTTTTATTATTGTAAACCTACCCCAGTGTGTTTCATTATAATTTGTTGATTTATCATTGATCTTGTACCGTTAAAATGATTTCAGAAAAAGTTCTGTACGGGCCTATTTCGGGGTTAACGTTCGCGTGTCAACTTCGGCATCAACACCAAAAAGAAATTGATTCTTCGGTTGACGCTGAACGCCGACTGTCCCAAAACTGGAATTTTTCTTCTGTTTACTTGGCAGAAGTTCATATTCTAAGTCACATAAACAGTTATCTGTGTACCGTGCATGAAAAGGATCTGATAGTGTCTTGAATGTTTTATTGAACGTTGAAAGGCACGTGTAATTTATTTACACACAGTGTTTTTTCTGCATAGCCAACACAATATGTGACCCACCAGGTGAAAATGGACCTTATGGTTGCTAGGATACAAGTGTGTTGTGACGTCATAAAGGAAGAAGTTGCTGACTGAACATAACTATATCATGTTTATCTTATTAGTTCGTAATGTAATAAAAACATAATTTCAAAACATGTCAGCATACATGTCTAATTTCAATTAATCTGACATTAGATATAAAAACTACAATTATTACTGTTATTAACAGGCATATGTCTGAAAATGGGACTTTGCAGAAAATGAGTCCAAAAGTTTAATGTTATGTATCTCTGTGATAAGTATTAATTGAAGCTTGTCAATTGTATTTTTGTGTTCCAAAGATACTGTAGTTATGAAAAGTGATGAAAAGTCAAAATGTGATTTTTCACCCATAAGGCTTTTTATCTCAGGGTTTGTCACAGATTATAAACAATGCAAATCTATTTCCTTTTCGCCGCTGCGACTGATCATGAAATACCTCCGGAGCACATGAGTAAATGTCTTTGTCCAAGAGCGTCACTGTGATGAATAAAACAAGCCCACGGCCCCCTTTGTATAAAGCGCTCTCAGCGCTGGGATGATCGTCTAAGGCGCCGCGATTCGCCGTGCAGAGTTGCGTCCCTTGGACACGCCAGAAACCTATGATTGTGGGCTCGAATCCCTGTTCGCCCCGATTATGTTTCTAGGTTTGTCAGCACCATGACCGCGCTTGTGGTTTTAACGTCTGAGACCTGCATCACTTCGGGCTTTCCTCCCACATTAAGCTGACACGCCGCGATATAACTGGAATACTGTTAAAAGCGGCGTTAAACCCAGCTCACTCACTCACTTAATAAGTGTTCGGTGCTGGACTTTTATGGCACGAACCATTCCACAAGGGTCCAGTCTAGCAATTGTGGCTAGCCAACAGTAGAACAATAGTGAATTTAGATGCGAGTTTATTGCTAGGGGAACCCCCGAGTTGACACGATTATCGCGGGTTGGTAAATGTTCGCCATAAATGAAGTGATTGTTTGTGGATTGCGGACAAATACGTTTTAAGTTTTGCCCACATGAGTCATTCCAGGTTATTGCATATATAACGCTTTTCGTTCGCCAAATTTATGCTTTAGATAGTTCAATTATGACATAGCAGTCACCACTACTAATGTCTTATTACTCCGCGTAGGAATATGTCCTCTTTCCCCACACCCACTTTCTGTTTTGTATTTTGAAAGAATTAATAAGAGTAAGTTTTGTGTGGGACTCTAACATTTTTCACTAATTGACTGAAAAATCTGTCCGTTTATTTAACAGATTGACTACAAATGATTAAGACGGTCAAAAGGGCTTAAAAACATCACACTAGATTAATCATGCTCAGATTAGAGGTCAATCAATATAGAAATGTACTTTTAATCCTCACATTTTCAGTCACTTGGTGATGACATTAAACATAAAAATGTTTGGAATTCGTTATCATAATAATACAGATGGACATATTCTTCAGTCAGTTTGTAAAATAACTGAATATTTAGGCGTTGAATAAATTTACTTAGTGTACATTTTGACTGTAAAAATATAAACAAGATAAAATAAGCAATGCTCAGGTGAAATATTTACTTTGTGTTGCAAGTTAAAATACGAAAAACGAAGATCGCACAATTACCAAGCAAGTGACTTATCAAACCTTCATCATTATTACCGATGCCACCCACAAAGATACCTACATTTACTTACTATTTCATTTTGTTGATCAATGTGACCATATGCCCTTATACTATCAATAAAAATGCGCTTACGAATGGCGGACAGCACAGGTCGCGAACTAGTCTAGATTTCTGCTATATCATCCGAGTATTCACGGGGAAGAGATGGACGGCTACTTGAACCTATATAAACAGAGCAGCCAAAGATAAACTAAAACTATATCAATATACAAAATTTTATATGAAAATAGAAATCATATCAATACAAAAACAGAAATTATGTGAATACCAAATTTACAATAGATGTGTGTACCCTACTCACACACATGGGTCTCAAAGATGGACAGGTCAGCCGAAATTGCTCAGGAAGAAGGCGACCTCTTAAACACTTAATGCAACAATAACAGTCGCGGGGAGTTGCTTTAGATCAGTGCCCCTTTGTACGTTGAAATAATATAGAAGAAGAAAGAAGAAAATATTTTATTTATATGTCACATATTGTTTGTGTACACATTAGACATAAAAAACTTGCATAGAATACATACAACGTCAGGCCATAAAAGGCCGATGAGACACAATGGACAATGAAAAACAGTATTTATATAAAAGAATAAAAGAAGCCCCCGCGGTTTTTCCCGACCCCCAGGGCATGCTCTGTCTACCAAAAGCGAGGGAAAGTGTTTTTCCATACTTATAAACCGTCTAAATTGATTAAATGTTATAACGAGCATCTATAAATGAGGCGCTTCATTATAGCGCTTCCTTGAAGACGTGATATCATTACTTGCACGTGAAATTCGCTGACTTGCCAGGCGTTTAAGAGCACTTGGATGTGTCAACAACAAAACACAACTAAAATACTTACTTTTAAATGAAAGAGAAATCTTCGGTTTCTAAATGTTTGTGTTGCAATATTCCACTTCTTTTAAACTTTTCAAAACGAAAATTCGCAAATTTTAAAGGTGTTTTATGCTTTACAATATTTCCGACTTTAAACAATCCAACTGTTACATAGAGGTAGTTGTGACGTAACGGCTAGCAGTTACTGCACGTGCAAATTGTGCAGCATTGATAAGCACTTGTTTAAAAGCACGTGTTTTGAAACCTCGCTGTCGTTTCACCAGAGACTCTGAAGTGATGTCGCTTTTAAATGTCCAATCGGAACTGTACACATGACATTCAATTTTAATTGAATACAAATTTTGAATTGCTACTTGTTGTCATTTTTTCAGTTACTTGGTTAAACCTGGGATTTGAGGTTTTATATTCAAAGTAAAACCTCCCGAACGAAAATAAAACCTCATAATAGGTTTTACTTTGAAAGTACTAAAGTAAAACCTCACAATAGGTTTTACTTTGAAAGTAAAACCCCACAATAAGTTTGAATGCCTATAGAAAGAATTCTCTTCCTAATAGAGATCCCAATGAATAGGTTTATAAGCAAAGCCAAAACATTGTTTACCCAGGATTTACGGAATTTTGTAGACCATTTTCTAATCCAACAAAGAAGTCTATTGTGATCGACCGCTTGAATTCGCCGCCAAAAACGTAATATTTCAATATGCTGTTTTGTAAGTGGGCTCGTCTCCTCATTTCACCACGGACTGATCATGATAAATCAAGAGTTTTGTTATTAACCGCAAGGAAGAAACGAGCAGCTCTGTTTTGAACAGAATTAATACAGCTGAATTGCTTGAGGCCCCAGATAGCAGAACCGTCCGAAAGTATAGGCTGAACAAGATTATCATACAGTATTAAAAACTGAAAATGACATACCACCCGCTAATTTTTAATTTACGGATAAGAGCACCAAGAGCTCTATTTGCTGATTTTGCCAACCCCTTAACAGAATAATTTATATCCAAATGCTCATGAAGCAAACATCCTATATATCTATAGGCGTTAATAATGTCAACGTGGAAAAAAACCCAATAGTAACTCATGTTTTAACCACAAAATCACATCTAAAAAGGAGACATCAGCAAGTACATGTACATGTGTATTATCCTTTTTCGTCTGGGTTTTAAAATTTTCTCTCCTTGTTACAACCCCCCGGTTCAGCTTAACACGGGTCCTCCTTTGGTCAAAAGTTTGTTCCCCCTGTAGTGAGTGTGTCACGCGTTGCACACGAGTGGCTAACGGGGTGTACACACGTGTGCAACGCGTTGCACACAGGTATGACACGCGTGGCGGACGCGTTACACACGAGTAACCAACCCGGTGCACACGGGTTGCGTAACGCGTTCCCCATGCGTGTAAGGGGAATGCAAATCTAGGCAGTAGTGTACTTCACGCTCAGACGTTTCATCAAATGCAGGGTCCGGGACAGGTATAAATTCCCATGGGACCGTTGTAATCAATCAGATAAATAAAACCTTCCCTTATTGATGTGTCAATAATGTGCAATCATAGCCTTGACGCACGTGTTTCTCTGCTCGTTTCGGTCAAATAACAATTGCGGTACGCTTAATCAATAGGATAGCATAGGAAGCCAATTCATCAATGTATTTATTGTAAGCTTTGATGTGGTTCAGAACGTGACTCACCTGTAATACCTGATCACACGGTTGACAAGGCGACCTGTCTACATAAACAATTAGACAGCCTCCGTGGTCTAGAGTAGAGGATCAACTAGGAGAACGGAAGGTCGGGGGTTCGATCCCCGGCCGTGTAAAACCATAAGACGTTAAGAGATGGTACGTGTTGTTACCCTGCCTGGTGCTCGGCAAAAAGGGGCCGAAACAAGCACTGGTTGGCTCGGAGAAAGTATACTGTGCCTGAGTGGGGTATTAATGTTAACCTTCGGTATGGTATCTCAGTAGCCTAGCTCTATGAAATCGGCATTAGTCCGGATGAGTACAAGCAGCCACACACACACACGCACACGCACACACACACACACACACACACACACCTAAGTCGCTGTATAAGTGCAATAATCTTGAACGCGACTTTAAATTCTATTTCATCTAATCTTGTACGTCGGATATTACATGTTAGATATTATTGTATTGTGGGCCGATGGATGAAGTTTGTTGAAATCATTAATGCTGTTTTAGTCGACATTCATATATGACTTCGCCAAAATCCTGAATGGCTGAAGCGTCTAATATTGGCGCTCTGCTTGCAATTGTCTAGAGCTCCGGATCACTCAATATATTTTCGACTGCACAAGGATTTCGAGACAATAAGATTTTACTTTTCTCCTTTCTGTATACTGCGTGGTTTTATTTGTTTAGTGCACAACTTTGTCCAATGTCGATTTTTGTTTCTTTTAAAACAGTTTTAGATATTCCTGCCGCCCTTCAACATTATGTTTGCTCTGAGTCCACGTCTCACTACAATCAATAATGGAAGTATTCATACACCGCAGAGATACGCCAGTGCTTTAATCATTACAGCTAAGTGCTGCACCACATTGAGATCATTCAGATACCATGCTTGATGTAACAATGCAATGAGGTTGTAAGTGATAAGATGCCTCACAATCACATAAGAACCTGATATGGGCCTTACTGCATATCTGAGAAATCTGCATTTGACATGCAAACGATCTTCACATAGTCAGATGGCTGTGAACACCAGATCCATCCCCTTGGTTTCACCAAAGTGGTAGCGTCTTCAGATCGGGTTCTCCTACTAATTTATCTTATTTCAAATTTATTTATTCGAATTTAAGGACAATATCTCATTCAGACTGTTATCAATAAGATGTCCACCGTGCAGCGAAAATCTTCGTCTTTCAACATATTTTGTCATGCATCTATTGCGTCCATACCACTAGCAATTTTCATTTGTGTGTCAGTTTCACATAAAGGATCTAATGATCTTTAAATGTTATCATTTATTTTTAATGTGAAATGTTCACGATGTACGGCTTTTCCATCGCAAGCTCAGACGTTCATACAGTTTGACCCTTACTCTATGAAGGTTCACACTCCAACTCAAACGAAGTGAAAGTCAATTCTTGAATAGCCAGCGCCTGATCAACTTTCTCAAGGAATAAATAATATTTTCCAGACGATGCCCTCATCAGTATTTTGACCGTACTGATCCCGGATCTAATGTCCCCCCGAAGGATATTCAGGTGCAGTGGATGGTTCGTGTTTACCACTCCATCACGTCACACCACTGTGGAAATCGATTCGATTTTATCTACACTGTGTCAAGTGGTGCAAATGCCTCTTATCATATTAAGTGGTTTGATATTTTTATTATACAGAATCACTGTGCAAATTTTGGGGCACGGGTGGCCAAGTTGTCTAAGGCGCCGAAATTCACTGTGCAGAGTTGAATCCCTGTGGTCGTGGATATGAATCCCTTGTTAGTAACAAACCATATAACGACGGACCAGAAAATCCAGTCATAGATATCATGAGTATCGATCCACGCAATTGGGATACGATGATATGCATCAACCAAGTCAGCGAACCTGATCACCCGATCCCCTTAGTCGTTTATAGTACTTGGCGATAGGCCGATCAAGCATACTTGCCTCTTAGGACATGCAGTAGTTGCTAAAGACAAATTCTAACCCGGATATTCACGGCTGAACGAATCATGCCCGTAGATGAAAGTATCATGTATGTAGATGAAAGAATCATGTATGCAGATGAAAGTATCATGTATGCAGATGAAAGTATCATGTATGTAGATGAAAATATCATGTATGTAGATGAAAGTACCATGTATGTAGATGAAAGTGTCATGTATGTGGATGAAAATATCATGTATGTAGATGAAAGTACCATGTATGTAGAAGAAAGTGTCATGTATGTGGATGAAAGTATCATGTATCTAGATGAAAGTATCATGTATGTAGATGGAAGTATCATGTATGTGGATGAAAGTATCATGTATGTAGATGAAAGTATCATGTATGAAGATGAAAGTACCATGTATGTAGATGAAAGTATCATGTATGTAGATGAAATTATCATGTCTGTAGATGAAAGTACCATGTATGTGGATGAAAGTACCATGTATGTAGATGAAAGTATCATGTATGTAGATGAAAGTACCATGTATGTGGATGAAAGTACCATGTATGTAGATGAAAGTATCATGTATGTAGATGAAAGTATCATGTATGTAGATGAAAGTACCATGTATGTAGATGAAAGTACCATGTATGCAGATGAAAGTATCATTTATGTAGATAAAAGTATCATGTATGCAGATGAAAGTATCATGTATGTAGATGGAAGTATCATGTATGCAGATGAAAGTATCATTTATGTAGTTGAAAGTATCATGTACATGTATGCAGATGGAAGTATCATGTATGTAGATGAAAGTACCATGTATGTAGTTGAAAGTGTCATGTATGTGGATGAAAGTATCATGTATGTAGATGAAAGTATCATGTATGTAGATGAAAGTACCATGTATGTGGATGAAAGTATCATGTATGTAGATGAAAGTATCATGTATGTAGATGAAAGTATCATGTATGTAGATGAAAGTATCATGTATGTAGATGAAAGCCTCTTGTCTGTAGATGAAAGTACCATATCTGTAGATGAAAGTATGACATTATATTTTGCATTGTGGCACTAATACGCTTCCGTGTGGAACACATTGACATGTCCAAAGTCCAGTACCATCTGTTTAGCTTCTTGACTGATATCGTCAACTAATGGAATAATGATGCATTTATGAATCCAGATGTTTTAACAGAATGATGGCAAACACGTCTGTGATTAAACATGATGATCCATCCATGTTTGTTTTGTTTGTTTGTTGTTCGCCGTAGTCAGCTGTGTTCCTGCCACCTTATGGAAACCTTTACAGTATCCAATCTTTACAAGGTACACCAGTTGTTAATATGAGCAATATTACATGGAATCAATCAAGTCACTGAGTCTGACCATCCAATCCAATTAGTTATCCTCTCTCGACCAGCAACGACACATATTTAAACCGGCGTGCTGGTGCTTGATATGAACGTGTTGATGTAGTTGATAGTTTCTTTTGTTTGTTATTTGACACCGCACTCAGCAATATTCCAGCTATATGACGGCGGTCTGTAAATAATCGAGTCTCAACCTGACAATCTAGTGATTGACATCATGAGCATCGATCTACGCAATTGGGATACGATGACATGCATCAACCAAATCAGCGAGTCCGATCACCCGATCCCGTTGGTCGCCTATATAGTACTCGTACACATGGCGATAGACATGCAATATGAGAGCAGGCCTTGTTGAGAATTTCGTTCATAGGGCGTCGGTAGGGCTTTCAAACAGTTTAATGGTAGACATTTGGGGGATATTTCCAAATTTGACGCACATTGACAAAACTGATGTCCGATGCAGTTCCCTATTTTGACTTGATATGTTCCCGTGTTTTTCCAGGTAAGCAATTGACTTGCCTTTGCATGAGTTTGTGACGGTTGCCTGACACCTGATATCATTACTATTTGATAAAGCTTCCATAAACACACGCTTGTGATACTGTCGGAATCCTACAAACGATTCTTGTGAAATTTCTTTTGAATATGGTAAGGGTTTTGTCGCCTTCATTTTATTTATATTAAATGGTGTAGATGTAAATAATACGTTATTGATAACAAATCGCCTATATTTACATAAAAATGTCTGTGGGTATACCCTCCTGTTTCCAAGGAGTAACGGCGCCGCGAATCGCTGTGCAGAGTTGCGTCTCTTGGACACGCCAGAAACCTATGATTGGGGTTCGAATCCCGGCTCGCCCCGATTATGTTTCTAGATGTGTCAGCACCATACCCGTACTCGTGGGTTTCACCGAAGTTGTGACCCGTGAAGATTCCGGGTTAGAATAGGTCTTCAGCAACCCATGCTTGCCGTAAAAGGCGACTATGCTTGTCGTAAAAGGCGACTAACGGGATGGGTTGGTCAGGCTCGCTGACTTGGTTGATGCACGTCATCGATTCCAATTGCGTGGATCGATGCTCATGATATTAATCCCTGGATTGTCCGGTCCAGACTCGATTATTTACAGACCGCCGTCATATAACTGGAATATTGCGGCGTTAAACAACAAACCAACCAACCAATCACCGAGGTGGTAAACGTCTGAGACTTGCACCACTTCGGGCTTTCCTCCTATATTAAGCTGAAACACCGTGATATGACTGGAATAATGTTAAAAGCGGCGTTAAACCCAACTCACTCACTCACTCCAAGGAGTAACATGAACCATAAGTGCATGTGTCTAGAATATGTTCTACGTATGGGATGACATTTGCATCCTACACATGTAATTGTATTGAACTGAATGACAACTGAGACTACATGACCCCAAATATTGACAATACTGGCATGCATCGAAGTGTCAAAACATAGGCATTGGACTTCACAGTTTAATGAATGTGTGTATCTGAATTGATTTCCTATATACAGTGCGACTCTGATAAACTACATAAAAACTGACCCTTGACACCTTGACCCCTAAATTAAATTTGATGATTGGCAACATTGCCCATTTCCACAACATGCATACTAATTATTGGATTCAATTATAACAATATGCAATAATATGAATTTATTGACCTCATGTGATTGCTTAATTCGGTACGGTACTCGTATCGATTTCGATGAGAAAAGAGTGCTATGCTTGCTTGCCATAAAAGTAGAGAATTTCTCTGATTGATTTTCGACATAATTTTACATTATGTATGTTATCAACAGAGTACACGGTGTATCTCAGCCATTAAATGCTACTGGATTAAACAAGACTTTTTTCTTCGTGCAGTGTTCACATATTGGCATTTAAGGAAATGTTACTGTTGATAAAATCAAACACGAAAATGCTCTCAACTTATTTACATTAGCAATTAAAGTAAGAAAAGCAATAGTACTTTTAGTTACTTAATGGATCGATGTTATTGAATTTTGATATTTCACATTCGTTCTGTCTGTGTAGTTCCATGTCCATTATAACATATGCATAGTTTGTGTGGCATTTCTACCTCTGAAGGATGAAAGAAGAGAACAGAATACTTGTCATTAACATAAGGTAAGCCAGGTGTGTTGTGTAGATTCACGTGTAGCTTTCTGACTTCGAACAAGGATAACTATACAATGTATGAGTCATTTAAATTGACCTGAGGTGCGTCAACAGTTTTGAAAAAATGTGTTGGTGTTAGTTGCGATGTTAGAATATGTCCCCACATGTTCATGCGCTGACAGTCACAGACGAGATGCGTGTACCTACATTGTATATTAAACATTCAGATGCTAAGGAACACCCTTGATTCGTGTGGAAACTGGACTTTTATATTCGGTTACCTAACTTGCCTCGGGAAGATGTTTGTTTGTTTGTTGTTTAACTCCGCACTCAGCAGTATTCCAGCTTTATGACGGCGGTCTGTAAATAATCGAGTCTGGACCAGACAATTCAGTGATTGACATCACGAGCATCGATCCACGCAATTGGGATACGATGACGTGCATCAGCGAGCCTGATTTAATGAACGATGCGTGGTTATTTCACGATAAAACATTGATCTATCATGACGTCTTCCCCCGAGATTCGAACATGCCCCCGCAACTGGATGAGGTCATAATGTTTTTAGGGAAGAGTCTAGTGAGTTGTTCCCCATAGCTGGGCAACGTAGATAAATGCAATGGCCGAACGATCGCATTCGCTATTGAGAGAAAAGGTAAAGGTTATCGACGCGAATATCCCGGAAATACCAGACCTAAATCCCCTCCCCATAACATATAGCACGCACGAATACGGTGTTAGCATTAGATTTCATGATATCTCAGTGCAAGCATCTTTCCGCTGATGCGAAAGGTTTCGTTGTTAAAATATTTGAATACCCTAAGGCTGAAAGTGAAAGACGTTCGCCCTTCTTTGACATTTCAAAGTACATGTAAAGAACAATTCATGTGTTACAGCTTCCCAAACAAACCGTAGTTAAGATTTTGAACTCTCGTGCGTGCGTGATTCCCGTGCAACCTTTCGAGTTGAGTTGATTGGTTCAACTGTGTCATATGGCCCTGTGACGCAGGGGTAGCATTATGCAGATGGATGTTACAATGAATGCTCGTTCCACCCGTGACGAACAGGTCTGGTTGTTGATGAAATATAGTGATAGCTAAATAGACAGATTTTTTATTCATGCACCGATTGTCTTTAAATGTAATATCCAGTTATGTATGACTGTTTAATAATCTCATACCAACTTTGACTGGAGTAGGTCCAAAAGTTTTTCAGATATTGTAGTAAACGTCGGTACCTTAAATTAACTTCCAGACTTTATAGATTTGGCCGACAATGCCGACGTCGAATTGTATTCATGGAGTCATCATAATGCGCCCCTCGAGATTTATTCTCACTGCAGTATTTTATTGAACGATAAATATCTCCCACTCGTCGTTTATTTCTTAATTAAAAGTGTCAGGTCATGAGAACGTATAATGCAATAAATCAGTGGTACTTCATGGATCAGGGTACTTGTGCAGCACAGGCAATTGATTTTTCAAAATGACACAAAGTAAGTAGAACCGCGAGATTGTTTGATTACATTAGGGATTTCTCCACGAACCCGGTAGTCAATTTCCGAGATTACCGATTGAGAATTCAATGTTCACTGTTAAATTGGCATTACCCTTTGGGTCGAAATCATAGCGAAATTACTTAGCAATATGATGCTGTTCGTGGGCTTCGTGGTTGTCATGCTGAACTACATGTATAGTAAGTCAACTCTTTATTGATTTTGTATTGAGATTCGGGGTAGAATAGGTCTTCAGCAACCCAGGCTTACCGTAAAAGGTGACTATGCTTGTCGTTTGAGTCGACTAACGGGATCGGGTGGTCAGGCTCGCTGACTTGGTTGATGCATGTCATCGTATCCCAATTGCGTAGATTTATGCTTATGATGTCAATCACTGGATTGTCTGGCCCAGTCTTGATGATTATTATCGTCATACACTATCGTTATCGTTACACTATTTACGAATATGTGCAACAGTGTTTAACAGCAATGTATACGTATGTGCACATTAAAAGGTGTTTTGTTGAGGAGTGATCGAGGTTTAAGGTGAGGTACCGTTAGTTGATACAGCTCTACTGTCCTAAATATCAAACGTCAACGGCAGAGAATAACCTGTCTCGAAACAGATTCCATTGGGTGTAAAAGGCAAAATAACAGTAAATAGTATATGAGTGGATCACGGAAAATCAGTGAAGACACCAGGTGTCGGTGAAAAGAGTTCGCATGTCCTGCCCTGCCCGTAGTAGGGGTGGTCGGGTTGCCTAGTGGTTAAAGCGTTCGCTCGTCACGCCGAAGACCCGGGTTCGATTCCCGACATGGGTACAATGTGTGAAGCCCATTTCTGGTGTCCCCGTCGTGATATTGCTGGAATATTGCTAAAAGCGGCGTAAAACCGTACTCACTCACCCTGCCAGTAGTAAAGGATTAAATAACTGAAATATGCTTTCGTTGCAGTATGAGGGAGCTATTGTTGAGAGTGTAAAATATTTCATACTGTTGTCTGTTTTTTTCCGTATCTATTAACGTAATTGCTTGTTGCGTTACGTAAGGAAAAGGACCATGTAATGTATTAAAAATAAACGAATTTTAGCAGATAATTCTCTTCATTCCTCTCCTTAAAGTAATGTCGCAATTGCACATTTAATGTGTTTAATAAGATCTTCTCAACGTTCTATTGAATTTGAGATAGTAATCAAAATAGTTTAGTCCCCTGACTGAAATAACTCGCTCTGTTGTATGGGAGAAATCTTGTAAAATGTTCGATGGAACACTCCAGTTGACTGTTTTCTGTATTCATTACTCTTAGTGTTTTGCGAAAAGTGGTCCATGTGAAGAGCAATGCTCTCTTCAGAATATAACACACCAGCTGAACTTCTTTGAGAGGCATTTAGAAGTTGGAGTACTTTATATAAGTAAGATTTATGGATGAACAACTTCTTTATTACAATAAGGAGAGTCGCTTCGGTGTAGGTTGTAACAGGTTGTATCAAGCAGGTGATGTACAGAGTATGGTTGACAGGTATATATACAGGTACACACTCCTGACCACTGTTTACCGGAAACCAACCCACACAGATCAATATCTAACTATGCCTCAAACCATCCGTCCCAAGTCAAGAATGGAATTATCTCAACCCTTGCGAGACGAGCTCACAACATCTGTTCCACGAAGCAACATCTAACTACTGAACTAAGCCACCTCAAACAAGTATCCACACAGTACAAGCACTACCCTGAGCAGCTAGTACAACAGACAATACAAGTATCCACACAGTACAACCACCACCCCGAGCAGCTAGTACAACAGACAATACAAGTATCCACACAGTACAACCACCACCCCGAGCAGCTAGTACAACAGACAATACAAGTATCCACACAGTACAAGCACTACCATGAACAGCTAGTACAACAGACAATACAAGTGTTCACACAGTACAACCACCACCCTGAGCAGCTAGTACAACAGACAATACAAGTGTTCACACAGTACAAGCACCACCTCGAACAGCTAGTACAACAGACAATACAAGTGTTCACACAGTACAACCACCAGCCTGAGCAGCTAGTACAACAGACAATACAAGTGTTCACACAGTACAACCACCACCATGAACAGCTAGTACAACAGACAATACAAGTATCCACACAGTACAAGCACTACCATGAGCAGCTAGTACAACAGACAATACAAGTATCCACACAGTACCACCACTACCCTGATCAGCTAGTACAACAGACAATACAAGCGTTCACACAGTACAAGCACTACCATGAGCAACTAGTACAACAGACAATACAAGTATCCACACAGTACCACCACTACCATGAGCAGCTAGTACAACAGACAATACAAGTGTCCACACAGTACCACCACTACCCTGATCAGCTAGTACAACAGACAATAAAAGCGTTCACACAGTACAAGCACTACCATGAGCAGCTAGTACAACAGACAACACAGAACATGACCAAGAAATCTTAGAAATCTCCTCGTCAACAATCTACACCCTTTGTGATCAGCCTCCCCTACTTTGGAACAGTTAGCCACAAACTACAGAGACTCTTAAAGAAACAGGCCAACATTGATGTAATTTTCAAGAGAAGTCACACAATCCAGAACACAATTAAAGCCACAGGGAAACCACCATCCAGCCACAAGCTAGAACCATCAGGAGAAGTGTATCACATTCCATGCATTTGTGGACAAGTTTATATAGGAGAAACATCTAGGCCCCTCAAAACCCGAATAAGAAGAACACCAAAGCTCAGTCTCCAAAGATGACTCTAAATCAGCTCCATCAGACCATATCCGTGACAAGCCAAACCACAGCATCCAGTGGGATAACGTCAAAGCCCACACCACCACCTTCAAAGACTTCAAAATCAGAAAACTATAAGAAACCATCACCATCAAAAGACTCCAACCGTCAGTCAACCGTGACCAAGGCTATTACATACCCCCGGCTAACCATCAACTCGTGAAAGTCCCCAATCAGTCATAATCCTTTTGTCTATATTAGTTTGCTATCCTTTTGTTGTGTACATAACAGGCTTCTCCACTTCAATGTAACTACATCTGATATCTTATCTACGTATACACACTGCTTGCTTGATAACGGTGTTAGAACCTACACCGAAACGTCGCTCCTAATTGTAATAAAGAAGTTGTTCATCCATAAATCTTAACCTTACTTAACTAATTGCTTGCTTGCTCTATTGCTTGCTTGCTCTATTGATTGCTTGCTCTATTGATTGCTTGCTCTATTTATTGCTCTATTGATTGCTCTATTGATTGCTCCATTGATTGATTGCTCTATTGATTGCTCCATTGATTGATTGCTCTATTGATTGCTCTATTGATTGCTCTATATGTGCTCTATTGATTGCTCTATTGATGGCTCTATTGATTGATTGCTCTATTGATTGATTGCTCTATTGATTGATTGCTCTATTGATTGATTGCTCTATTGATTGGTTGCTCTTTTGATTGATTGCTCTTTTGCTCTTTTGATTGATTGATTGCTCTTTTGATTGATTGCTCTTTTGATCATTGCTCTTTTGATTGATTGCTCTTTTGATTGATTGCTCTTTTGATTGCTCTTTTGATTGCTCTTTTGATTGCTCTTCTTTTGATTGCTCTTTTGATTGCTCTTTTGATTGCTCTTTTGATTGATTGATTGATTGATTGATTGATTGATTGATTGATTGATTGATTGATTGATTGATTGATTGATTGATTGATTGATTGATCCTGGTTACTTGAGTGAGTGAGTGAGTGAGTGAGTGAGTGAGTGAGTGAGTGAGTGAGTGAGTGAGTGAGTGAGTGAGTGAGTGAGTGAGTGAGTGGTGGGTGATTGGGTGATTGGGTGATTGGGTGATTGGGTGATTGGGTGATTGATTGGTTGGTTTACTCATTGTCTGCATTGTATAATTGTTTTCCAAAACTCCTAAAACAGAATATATTAAATGCTTAGACTGCAACTATGTTACAGAAGACGAATATTTTGTCGTACTGATTGGCCCGGAATACACTAACATAAGAATGAAATATTTACCCAGCATGCCATACTGTGTCCTTTATTTGACCTTTCAACTTTAAATATATCTGAAATGTCGGCTGGACTCTGCAACCGTCTTCTCTCCTGAAACTGATGGATTGATAACATTTAGCATGCATGTCTGTTCGAGTTTAGCATAATCAGTTCCTGAATTTGAGATATTGTATATTCGATAAAGTTGGAGCAACATGAAGAATGATAATGACAATAAGCAAGTTTATGTTCGTTTATTGCCTTATGACCAGCAAGGGCGGTCGGGTAGCCTAGTGGTTAAAGCGTTCGCTCGTCACGCCGAAGACCCGGATACGATTCCCGACATGGGTACAATGTGAAGCCCATTTTCCGGTGTCCCCAACGTGATACTGCTGGAATATTGCTAAAAGCGGCGTAAAACCAAACTCACTCATAATCAGCATGTAACTTCACTTTACTGTCGTATGTTTTTTTGTCAATTCTTTAGAATGTGTTATGTGTTATGCCCCGACAAATGTGTTGACGTTGTCGCCACCGATCTGCCAACTGCCAATAGGCCATCTATTGCTAAGCTACCGCCGATGTCACTGCACACAAAACGGATACCCATTGTACTCTGATCTCACTTGTTCTGTGCCAGTTCGTTCTTTCCATTGCACATGAGACACCCAGTTCATTGACGTGCCTCTGTGCGGCAAGATACTTTGTATTACCTTTGTGTAAGTATAATGTTTCATTATATTGTTGTCATTGGAGATTCTATCGACGAAGAGCCCCCGGTGCGACTATAGGATCGGGCGGTGGTCACAGTGATGTTATTTGGTGTCATTGTAACCCAACCTAGTGTGGAAGCCCCTCTTGCTCCAAAATGGCAACCTATTGTCGGTCTGGCCAGGACTCGAGCATTCTAAGGTGCTATGCCATAGCCGGAATGTTGCTCTAATGGGTACTAAAACACACTGTTTCGAAAGAGTTTAACCTGGTATAGTCAGCTCATATTTCATGATATAGGCATTGTTAATGTACTGAATATGTGAATACACGATGCCACTGGCATGTATTGAAATTGTAAAATTCTTGACCTTAATAGATAGGGAATCTCTATTATTGTATTGGCCGTATAACCACTGTATGACATTGCATAGCACGGCCTTACACTTGTGAGAGTATTGCATGTGATATAGTTAGTCCTTGTATTCATATCTATCACATGTGTTCCTTTCTATATAACGACTGAATGAATGTAGATTTTCCACAGCAAGCTATATTATATATATATATATATATATATATCCTGTGACCGCCTCCGTGGTCTAGTGGTAGAGCGTCCGCACGGGGAGCGGTAGGTCCGGGGTTTAATCCCCCGCCGCGTCAAACCAAAAGACGTTTATAAAATGGTACTTGTTGTTACCCTGCCTGGCGCTCGAAATCAAGGTGATAAAACAAGGACGGGTCTGCTCGGAGTCAGTATACTGTGTCTGAGTGGGGTATTCATGTTGAACTGCGGCATGGTATCTCAGTGGACCAGCACAATCAAATCGGCATTAGTCCAGACTAGTACAAGCAGCCACACACACACACATGCATGCCGCATCTATGCAATAATCGTGGATGCAACCTTAAACTCCATTTCACCCCAAAACGTCTTGTACAACCCATGCCTGCCGTAAAAGGCGACAAACGGGATCGGATGGTCAGGCTCGCTGACTTGACTGATACATGTCATCGTATCCCAATTGCATGGATTGATGCTAATATAATGTCAACCACTGGATGGTCTGGCCAAGACTCGGTTATTAACAGAGCGACGTCATATAGCTGGAATATTGCTGAGTGCGGCGTTAAACAACAACAATAATCAAAACGTCACGTTTGGCCAGTCAGTGAATGTGTTATACAGGCTACACGCAAGTTAACTGATTTTCAGCCTATTCAGGGTATGTAAGCTTAGCAACCCCTATTATCTAAGTGCAATACACTTGCCATACATCTACAACACTGATGCCTGTAGGTAAATTGAAGAAGCGATAACATTGGCAGGACTGGTAGCTGAGAAATGTGTCTGTGTTGCTTCAGGAGTCAAGATATGAAGTGCGTGCTGTCGTTGTTGCTGTCGGTTTTGTACGCTGTATGCTGCCAGGTCCGGGTAACATCGGGGACAGATGTGTTCCTCGTCAAGGTGCTGTCATCGCAAAGAGTCTGTGACCATTACTGTGCCTATACATCACGGTGTCAAGCTTATCACTGGGATGCTACTACCAGGATCTGTCAACTTCATTCAACGCAGCCTACAACGAGTAACACCGGTTTCACTAATTATAAGGTAATTGTGCTGTTTTCCGCGAGAAGGGAAATGAGTGTTGATTCAAATATGATCATTTGTTGTTACGTTTTATTAATTTCAGTCACGTTTCTATGAGGGTAACGCTATTTTTTAGGGCATTATCATTTGCAGAAGGTCTTCCATTTAACTGCCCGACGAAGGAGGATCGAGGGTTTCTGCAAATGATAATGCCCTGAAAAATAGCGTTATCGTTATTATAGCTAAAATGGATAGAATTTGTTATCAAATAAAAATAAACAACAATATCGATTTTGAAAAGTTGCTGCAATCAACACGAATTTCACTGACCCACTTTTGGAATATGGAAACGTCATAGAACAAACCAGATGACGTATCTATTGAACGTGACGTCACCTTTCCCTATCCCCCTGACGTCACGGGTGTGATAATATAAGGGTAACGCTATTTTTCAGGGCATTATCATTTGTAGAAGCCCGAGGTGTTCCATTAACTGCCCGACGAAAAAGAGCGTTACCGTTATTATAGCTAAAATGGATGAAATTTGTTATCAAATAAAAAGAAACAACAACATCGGTTTTGAAACATTTACTGCAATCAACACGAATGTCACTGACCACATTTTACAAATATGGAAACGTCATAGAACAAACCAGATGACGTCACTATAATACGTGACGTCATTTTCTCTACCCTATGACGTCACCTAACAACGGGCTTGATAATTATAAATGGCCCGTCGTCAAGAAATATGAGGGCATTATCAAGTTACAGTGGCCCGCTCATTTCTGATAACGTGCGGGCGGTTTAATGATAATTCTATCCATTTTAGCTATAATGGCCAGTCGTCAAGCATTATGAGGGCATTTTCAAGTTACAGATGCCCGCTCATTTCTGATAATATTCGGACGATTTAATGATAATTCTATCCATTTTAGCTACAAAGGTGTGTATTGGCTTAAGCACCGTAATCATTGCACCCGAAACCAACTGCATGTATTCTACTAACTCAGTGAATACAACTGAGTACGATGTTACCTAGGACAATGCGAGAGTCATTTATAATAATTCGCGCTTTATTGAACATCTGAAAGAAATAGATGTCCCTGGGGCTTATTAATGATCACACGGTATATGGATTATAATTATGCAGCAAAACATAAATTGATGACAGTTATTTTCTAACCTGAATGTTTAATGATTTCATATTTGCCATTATCTCATGAATGAGTATAACACTCTGTAACACCCCCAGCAATAGCAGATGATTTCCATTACATATTTCGATGTCAAGGTTTTGATAACAAAAGACTTTCACTTATTCCTAGACGATATGGTCGAACGTGTTTTCATTAAAAAGCCCATTTTCAACAACCAAACTAAACGAGCTGAAACGTCTATCAAAATAACCGTCGGTGGTCTATGGAGAAATAAAGAATCAGACACAACACCAGTAATTATCATATTGCTCTCGTGGCGCTGAACAAATCTGAGTGCTAACTCCTGAACCATGTTTGCTACCCTCCCTGTGGTCATTGGTAATAAAATACAGGAGGGAACAGCTGGTGAATGGCGTGTTTAGACGGTAATAGCTGGTAAATGGTGTGTTTAGACCGTAATAGCTGGTGAATGGTGTGTTTAGACCGTAATAGCTGGTGAATATTGTGTTTAGACCGCAATAGCTGGAGGATGGTGTGTTTAGACCGTAATAGCTGGTGAATATTGTGTTTAGACATAATAGCTTGTGAATGGTGTGTTTAAACCGTAATAGCTGGTGAATGGTGTGTTTAGATCGTAATTGCTGATGAACGGTGTGTTTAGACCGTAATAGCTGGTGAATGGTGTGTTTAGATCGTAATAGCTGATGAAAGGTGTGTTTAGACATAATAGCTTGTGAATGGTGTGTTTAGACCGTAATAGCTGATGAAAGGTGTGTTTAGACATAATAGCTTGTGAATGGTGTGTTTAGACCGTAATAGCTGGTGAATATAGTGTTTAGACATAATAAGTGATGAAAGGTGTGTTTGTTCATAATAGCTGATGAATGGTGTGCTTAGACCATAATAGCTGGTGAATGGTGTGTTTAGACCGTAATAGCTGGTGAACGGTGTGTTTAGACGTAATAGCTGATGAATAGCGTGTTTAGATCGTAATATCTGATGAATATCGTGTTTAGACCGTAATAGCTGGTAAATGGTGTGTTTAGACCGTAATAGCTGGTGAATGGTGTGTTTAGACCGTAATAGCTGGTGAATATTGTGTTTAGACCGCAATAGCTGGAGGATGGTGTGTTTAGACCGTAATAGCTGGTGAATATTGTGTTTAGACATAATAGCTTGTGAATGGTGTGTTTAGACCGTAATAGCTGGTGAATGGTGTGTTTAGATCGTAATAGCTGATGAACGGTGTGTTTAGACCGTAATAGCTGGTGAATGGTGTGTTTAGATCGTAATAGCTGATGAAAGGTGTGTTTAGACATAATAGCTTGTGAATGGTGTGTTTAGACCGTAATAGCTGATGAAAGGTGTGTTTAGACATAATAGCTTGTGAATGGTGTGTTTAGATAGTAATAGCTGATGAAAGGTGTGTTTAGACATAATAGCTTGTGAATGGTATGTTTAGACCGTAATAGCTGATGAATGGTGTGCTTAGACCATAATAGCCGGTGAATGGTGTGTTTAGACCGTAATAGTTGGTGAACGGTGTGTTTAGACGTAATAGCTGATGAATGGCGTGTTTAGATCGTAATAGCTGATGAATATCGTGTTTAGACCGTAATAGCTGGTGAATGGTGTATTTAGACCGTAATAGCTGGTGAATGGTGTGTTTAGACCGTAATAGCTGGTGAATATTGTGTTTAGACCGCAATAGCTGGAGGATGGTGTGTTTAGACCGTAATAGCTGGTGAATATTGTGTTTAGACATAATAGCTTGTGAATGGTGTGTTGAGACCGTAATAGCTGGTGAATGGTGTGTTTAGATCGTAATAGCTGATGAACGGTGTGTTTAGACCGTAATAGCTGGTGAATGGTGTGTTTAGATAGTAATAGCTGATGAAAGGTGTGTTTAGACATAATAGCTTGTGAATGGTGTGTTTAGACCGTAATAGCTGATGAAAGGTGTGTTTAGACATAATAGCTGGTGAATGGTGTGTTTAGACCGTAATAGCTGGTGAATATAGTGTTTAGACATAATAAGTGATGAAAGGTGTGTTTGTTCATAATAGCTGATGAATGGTGTGCTTAGACCATAATAGCTGGTGAATGGTGTGTTTAGACCGTAATAGCTGGTGAACGGTGTGTTTAGACGTAATAGCTGATGAATGGCGTGTTTAGATCGTAATAGCTGATGAATATCGTGTTTAGACCGTAATAGCTGGCGAATGGTGTGTTTAGACCGTAATAGCTGGTGAATGGTGTGTTTAGACCGTAAAAGCTGATGAATGGTGTGTTTAGACCGTAATAGCCACAGCAATTCTTGGAGATAATGCATCAGTCGGTTGACGTAATACAGTTATAATATATAGTGGATTCGATTAATTTTTAATTTACTTGCAATTGACTGATGTGTGTGTGTGTGTGTGTGTGTGTGTGGGGGGGGGGGGGGGGGGGGGGGGGAGTGGGGCTTAACTGTAACTCTTTCAAAGAAAATTACTTGCAAGAACTGCACGTCCTTTTACGGGTTGAGAACCACGTGCTGACAGTTTTACGGGTTGAGAACCACGTGCTGACAGTTTTACGGGTTGAGAACCACGTGTTGACAGTTTTACGGGTTCTTAGTATGAAATTTAATGAAATCACCTAATTTGACAAAACAAAACCAACGAACACGAGTATGATGATGTCAACAATCATAATCAGGGTATATATCCTGGATTTACGGATATATCTGATGAACTCGGCTCCCACGCCATTGAAACGTCCAAGTTTGAGAATAAATTCAAATATTAAACCTTTGCATTAATTTCAAATAACACTGGCACGGAGTTCATGACATTTATTGATGTACTTTCTTACGTTTGATATTTATGACAATTAGTTGATTCAATTAAGATATAAACTTCTGGGCAAAAGTAAGTACACACTTTGAAAATTGGATTCGAACGTTATCAAAACGTTACCAGGCTGGAAACAGTTGCCAAACACTGCAAAGATCCAAAACACAACTAAAACACCCGTATCAAACATATCGCCTTCATGAGTGAGTGAGTTAGTAAGTTCGGTTTTACGCCGCTTTTAGCAATATTCCAGCAATATCACGGCGGGGATACCAAAAATGGGCTTCACACATTGTACGCATGAATCGAACCCGGGTCTTCGACGTGACGAGCGAACGCTTTAACCACGTGGCTACCCGACCGACCCATATCACCTTCAAATAACCATTTCCTGTTTGTTTCATTTTAGCCACCCTCAAATTTGTACTTTTGTTTGCCCGGCAATATATTTGAGTATCGTGGACATTATTTACAATAATTTGCAATTGGTTCTAAATTGATAATAAATTTCATATTGTCCTTGTGACTTCAAACGTTTGATGTAAATGTAAACAGATTCATGGCTGTGTCTTTATGTGTTTGGATTGTTACTGTAGAAGATAATTCCCGCTGAACAATAACAACATGTGTGCTCAGTGGAAGAAATGATCAATTCCTTTATTGTCACTTATTACACATGATAATTAATGATTAATTGATGAGCCGTCGAATGCTGCGAATGCATACCAGATGTGTTGTTTCCCCCCAGAACAAATTGACACACGTAGTAAAGTACGCCCGGACTTGCTATAAATGTTGATGTTGTCTTCAGAATCCCCGATAACTGAGTTGTATATATAATTGAGTTAGTGTATTTGAAGTCAATGTTTGTCTGTCTATTTTCACAAGGAGCCTTCTGTTTCTCTCAAAATATTTCATGTGGTAAACAACAGCAATTGATGGATTTTATTTTTACGTTTGTGTGTGAAAATATGTGTTTTTGAAACGTCAACAGATATTGATATAAACAGTCTGGAACAAAGGCTCCACTCGTCTAGTAATGGCGTACGAGAATCAATAAACTTGTAATTGGTATTCGGGATAAGTTTTACTTTTTTATCAACTTTTTAAAGATGCAATGTCGTCTTTCAAGGGATGAATGGAAATTGCGTCAGCGGCTTTTATTTGAGCCAAAAAACAACGTTTTCCGTCCCTGTACGCTTTCTAATATTCAAAAGGGGGCACGGGTGGCCCAGTCGTCTAAGGCGCCGCGATTCGCTGCGCAGAGTTGCGTCCCTTGGGCACGCCACAAACTTATGATTGTGGGTTCGAATCCCGGTTCGCCCCGATTATGTTTCTAGGTTTATCAGCACCATACCCGTGCTCGTGGGTTTCACCGAAGTGGAAAACTTCTGAGACCTGCATTACTTCGGGCTTTCCTCCCACATAAAGCTAACACGCCGTGATATAACTGGAATACTGTTAAACTCAACCCACTCACTCACTCTAATATTCAAATTACGGCTGCAGTTCATGTTGAAATCCACCCACCCTCAAAGACTGGTTTCACAACTTTGCATGTACTTGAAGTTCTGCGCAATGTATTATCCCGAATGTGTCCCACGCTGCAAAAACCTATTTCAAATATACCTTGGTGTTCCGCGACAACTCTAGGAGACGGGTTCACGGGTGCTACAGGTAGGGACAGACAGTGATTTTCGGCGGATGATCGAGACGGGTTGTTTTATTGCGTTGTAATGACGTTTGTATTTCCGATTTGACACTTTAAAGTGTCCAGTCGTTAGTAATATATAACACCGATAATTTACAGTCATATATCAGAAAGACTTGATTTTATAATAGGCCTTTGGAAGAACTTTAACAGTTTTACTGATACTTCTGAACCTTGGTGAATGGAATAGACATGTCAGTTTGACCGGGGGTTCTCATGACATGTCCCTTCTTCATCTGTAAACGTGTGTGATAGGGACAAAAGTGTCAGTAGACCGAACATTGTTCCTCGACACACAGTTTAGTTCCATTACTCCAAGAATTAAAGTGCTGTCAGGTTAAATGGAGTTTAACGTCGCGTTAATGGTTAATGCACATATAACACGACGCAGGTGTGTGTGTGTGTGTGTGTGTGTGTCTGTGTGTGTGTGTGTGTGTGTGTGTGTGTGTGTGTGTGTGTGTGTGTGTGTGTGTGTGTGTGTGTGTGTGTGTGTGTTTGTTTGTGGGTGGGTGTCTGTGTGTATGATATGCTTATATTTTCGTCATTATTATTCAGTTTCCCTGACATGCCGATATACTAATCAGACGAAGTATACTGATTGCAAACCGACCAGATAAGCTAAGGATGATAAGTACAATATTTTCACGCCTTTTGCTATGACGCTGCCACGGATCAAAACACTGACCTTTCGCTCTCCGGGCGTATGCTCTGTCACTAGACCAACGAGTTGGTCCCATTAAAGTGAACACTCCTAAATCAGTTAATAATTAATATCTACCCTGTCCTCAAACCAAAATCTGTGTAATGAGTCCCTTTACTAGTGTGCATCGCATTCTATATTGACGTTGAAATCATTGTATTTTCAAGCCTCACAATGGCCAATGTGGACGGCGCCAGTGCGCCCAGACGGAGACGTGTGTCCCTGTTCAAGCAGCAACTGCCTACATCTGTCTGGCGACAACGTCAACGACCTCAACTTCTGCCACAACTGCTTCTCCATCCAGTACATCTTCTGTTCCTCCTGTGGCAACAACCACGAACACATCTCCAAGTGAAACTGTTACTTCCTTTGTGGCGTCTACACCACCCACCACTAGCACATCAAGTCCAACGACTACGCTGACAACAACGACTTCATCTTCTGCCACAACTGCTTCTCCATCCAGTACATCTTCTGTTCCTCCTGTGGCAACAACCACGAACACATCTCCAAGTGAAACTGGTACTTCCTTTGTGTCGTCTACAACACCCACCACTAGCACATCGAGTCCCACGACTACGCTGACAACAACGACTTCATCTCCTACCACAACAGCTTCTCCATCCACACTTACTACAACCTCTGTGCCTGCTGTGACAACAACCACTTACACATCTCAAAATGCAACTATTACCTCCGTTGTGTCTTCTACAACCACCACCACCGGAACCACCACAACAAGCCCCACAACTACACTGACAACAACGACTTCCTCCCCAACTACATCGAGTATCATCACAACTCCTACAACTATACCGACAACATCTACCCCAGCTACTACAAGTACCACCCCTGCACCGACAACAACCTCCACAACTACCACGGCTACGCCAACAACAACAAGTACAACCACAACTACTACCACTGCAACGACTACGACCACAACACCCACAACTACAACGACATCAGGTACTTAGGCTTGTTTTTTTTGCTGAGAGTGTTATTAATGGCTACAGTTTAATTCAGCTTTGGTCATTTATGTTCTATAGTGTATTTATTGTTTAACGCCGCACTATTGTAACTAAATTTGTTTTTGACTGCGGCCTGTAAATATTCCAGGCAACGACCCACAGTGTCGGAGAACGATGATACGTAATCAGCCGAGTCACTGAGCCTGACGACCCTTCCCGGAATCCCTACGTTGCATTTATAGTTTAAGGGGTCGTCCACTCGACATTGTAGAGGAGGTGTGTGAGCAAGGAATGTGGTGTTATCATATATGTACAACCATGTTACGATCATAGTGTTATCACATATGTACAACCATGTTACGAGCATGGTGTTGTCACATGTGTACAACGATGTTACGATCATGGTGTTATCTTGTGTGTACAACGATGTTACGATCATGGTGTTATGTGTGTACAACCATGTTACGATCATGGTGTTATCACATATGTACAACCATGTTACGATCATAGTGTTATCACATGTCTACAACCATGTTACGATCATAGTGATATCACATATGTACAACCATGTTACGATCATAGTGATATCACATGTCTACAACTACTATCAGTAAAGGCTCGTATGTAGACATGGTGATAATGTATGTTTGTGGTCATGATACCATAAAAATACTCCGTTATTTCAACGCTGTCATATCACATGCGTGCTACCATGCTACTTAAAAACACTTGGTTAAGTTGATATCATATGATCATGCACCAGTATGTGTGTAGTCATACTACGATCAGAAAACTACATGATGTTCACAGGGTACCAAGGTATGTTTGTGATCATGTTAACATAAAACTGCTTCGTCCTATTGACGAAGTGAGATCGTTGTTCTGTGCCCATTACCAAATCAGAAATTCGTTTGTGTTGGCGTAAATATATCTTCGGCCGACCACAGTACTACAGAACATACTTCAGTGGGTATAGTAAATAACACTCTACTCGGCCCTGAGAATTTGCAGCACTAACATAAGATGAAAATCAGTCCATCAGTGTGAAGTCATTAGAGGTATTCCGGAGGTAAAACGTCTCGGCACGATATTTAATCACATCTGTTGTCGTCTCTTCAATACTGCCATTAAACTTCAGCTATCAAGTTGAGTGTTTCATTGTCCCCTATTGTTGTCATCGATTCTGATGAATAAAATATAGCACCAGAGACTCAGCGATGCATCTGGTGTTCCTTACTGCTGATGCGACTATATTGTGTCAACACATTGAACTGGTTTCCAGTTCGATACCTAACCTTAAATTGATTTTCTTTGTTTTCAAGTCAATGTACGCCGGGCCTTTGTTTACATCGATGACATGTGCGAGACAGAAGATCCCTTTAAAACCGAATTACCCACAAAAGAAAACTTTGTTCAGCTTTCCACCCGGATAGCTTATGTGACTATTTTCACGTCTACATAAAACCTCGATGAATAAGTACACCACGCATGCAGTGAACAGAAATAGTTCATTCCAAGCTTTCAATACGACCCAACCCAAGAATTGTTTTTTTCCTAGTGGTTCTAGATTTGATTACATATCAACACTGAAATGTACTGGCCCAGGCAACGCAATCCAAAAGTCACCAACGAAACACAAAGTAATTCAGTGACACCGTCTTAGGTTGTGCAATCCTTAATAACCAAAGTAATTCATTGGTACTATCCTAGGCGCGTGTGAATCTGCCATGTGACTGATCTGCCAAGCATTCGGGCAACTAGGGAAATAGACGCGAATCTAACGCGACCACAACTCGCCCCCTTTGTCTGTACATTGAGATTTAGATTTTAGCTGTTTCACTAGCGATCATGAGTTCCCCTATAGGCGCACAAACTTTGGCTTTTGTGTGCACGTGCATCACGTGCTGTACGTGCGTAATGTGAAATTTCATTGTGATTAGATGTTGCGTTCAGATGCAACCCGATTATTACTGTACATCTCAACGATTGCTACATTCAAATCAATATTTCCCTTACTTGTTGGTAGTAGAAAACGTCAAGGCCAGAGACTAACTAGTCTCGATTATTTGACAAAAGAGATTCCATTTAGTGTAAAGGGTAAATTAGTGATGAAAACTATACGAATGGATATATGTATAACAGTCACAAACTGTATAGGATCGCGTAAAGTAGCGGAAAAAAAGGAAGTCATTAAGAAATGAAAAACAATTCTTAAATGTTTCCCTTGTAGTCCTGTGTATAGGGGCTTCTATGTGAACATGTAATGTCAAATGTTTCCCTTGTAGTCCTGTGTGTAGGGGCTTCTATGTGAACATGTAATGTCAAATGTTTCCCTTGTAGGTCCTGTCTATAGGGGCTGCTATGTGAACATGTAATGTCAAATGTTTCCCTTGTAGGTCCTGTCTATAGGGGCTTCTATGTGAACATGTACTGTCAAATGTTTCCCTTGTAGTCATGTATATAGGGACTGCTATGTGGACATTAAATGTCAAATGTTACCCTTGTAGGTCCTGTCTATAGGGGCTGCTATGTGAACATGTAATGTCAAATGTTTCCCTTGTAGTCATGTATATAGGGGCTGCTATGTGAACATGTAATGTCTAATGTTTCCCTTGTAGGTCCTGTATATAGGGGTTGCTACATTGATGACTCCAACAGAGTCCTTCCCTACGAACATCTCATTGACACGACCACTATGACCATTGAGTTGTGCAGGATTCACTGCACCGAGAAAGGCTACGCCTTCTTTGGACTGGAGGTAGGTGTTGGTATTTCAGTTGCCAGAGCTACTCACTCACTCACTCACTCACTCACTCACTCAATACCCATCCACTCACTCACTCACTCACATCTCCAAATTGCTCCCGATATGAGGATATATATGTGCAGTTAATGTGGCAAATAAAGGCGAAAATCTGTTTACTTTGAATTAAGAAGAAGAAAATATTACAACGTTAAGAAAAGTATGGTACAGAAATATAAGTCACATGCTTTGTTTTTAAGGTGGGAGTAGAATGTTTATGCGGTCACAAAATCAAGAGTGGCTACACGAAGGTGCTTGACAACAAGTGCGACAAGCCCTGCGCAGCGGACCCTGCGAATACTTGTGGAGGGGAATGGAAGATCGCCATTTACGAAGTTGTGTGAGGATTTAGCGTCAATTCTTCATCAAACCCGTCTGGGTCGGTGTGGTAGCCTAGTGGTTAAAGTGTTCGTTCGTCACGCCGTGTCACGCCAAAGGTCCTAGTTCGATTCCCGACATGGGTGCAATCTGTGAAGCCAATGATCGGGGTCTCGCAACGTGATATTGCTGTGATATTTCTAAAATCGGCGTAAAACCTCATTGACTGACTGACTCACTCACTCACCCAAGATCAACCACGATTGTGTGGCTGACACATATGCCTAGGGATAGATGTCTGGAATGGACATACCGCCTTAATGTACTATGAATATAAAGATCACCACAGAATAGTTCATCAGTGTACATTGACGGTCGTTTTATGTTAGGAATTCTTTTGTGAAACTTGTTCAGATCGTGTCCTCTAAGATACTGCGTAAATAGTTTTATGTGAAGCCACATTCCTGACAGTGTTGCTTGTGAAGGCAGGATGTACTCAACCACTGCAGGCGGTGTTATATCGCTAACAATTATTACTAGTAAGGACCGGGTGTACTCAAAAAGAGCAAATGTTGCTTGTGGTGAGGGCAGGATATACTCATCGACTGTAGCCTGTGTTTCACCCTAACATTGTTGCTTGTGAAACACGATATAGTCATCAACTGTACCCTCTGTTACCCTAAGATTGTGTCTTGTGAAACAAGATATACTCATCGACTGTAGCCTGTGTTTCACCCTAACATTGTTTTTGTGAAACAAGATATACTTATCTACTGTACCCTGTGTAAATCCTAACATTGTTGCTTGTGAGGGCAAGATATACTTATCTACTGTACCCTGTGTCACACCCTAACATTGTTGCTTGTGAGGGCAAGATATACTTATCTACTGTACCCTGTGTAACACCCTAACATTGTTGCTTGTGAGGGCAAGACATACTTATCTACTGTACCCTGTGTTAATCCTAACATTGTTGCTTGTGAGGGCAAGATATACTTATCTGCTGTAGCCTGTGTCACACCCTAACATTGTTGCTTGTGAGGGCAAAATATACTTATCTACTGTACCTTGTGTCACACCCTAACATTGTTGCTGGTGAGGGCAAGATATACTTATCTACTGTACCCTGTGTCACACCCTAACATTGTTGCTGGTGAGGGCAAGATATACTTATCTACTGTACCCTGTGTCACACCCTAACATTGTTGCTTGTGAGGGCAAGATATACTTATCTACTGTACCCTGTGTTAATCCTAACATTGCTGCTTGTGAGGGCAAGATATACTTATCTACTGTACCCTGTGTCACACCCTAACATTGTTGCTTGTGAGGGCAAGATATACTTATCTACTGTACCCTGTGTTACACCCTAACATTGTTGTTTGTGACAAGACAAACACAACCACAGTACCCTGTGTTACATCCTAACATTGTTGTTTGTGACAAGACAAACAAAACCACAGTACCCTGTGTTTACATCCTCAGATTGTTGTTTGTGACAAGAAAAACACAACCACAGTACCCTGTGTTACATCCTAACAGTGTTGCTGGTGACAAGAGAAACACAACCACAGTACCCTGTGTTACATCCCAACATTGTTGTTTGTGACAAGACAAACACAACCACAGTACCCTGTGTTACATCCCAACATTGTTGCTGGTGACAAAACAAACACAACCACAGTACCCTGTGTTACATCCCAACATTGTTGTTTGTGACAAGACAAACACAACCACAGTACCCTGTGTTACATCCTAACATTGTTGTTTGTGACAAGAGAAACACAACCACAGTACCCTGTGTTACATCCCAACATTGTTGTTTGTGACAAGACAAACTCCACCACAGTACCCTGTGTTACATCCCAACATTGTTGCTGGTGACAAAACAAACACAACCACAGTACCCTGTGTTACATCCCAACATTGTTGTTTGTGACAAGACAAACACAACCACAGTACCCTGTGTTACATCCCAACATTGTTGCTGGTGACAAGACAAACACAACCACAGTACCCTGTGTTACATCCCAACATTGTTGTTTGTGACAAGACAAACTCCACCACAGTACCCTGTGTTACATCCTAACATTGTTGTTTGTGACAAGAGAAACACAACCACAGTACCCTGTGTTACATCCCAACATTGTTGTTTGTGACAAGACAAACTCCACCACAGTACCCTGTGTTACATCCCAACATTGTTGCTGGTGACAAAACAAACACAACCACAGTACCCTGTGTTACATCCCAACATTGTTGTTTGTGACAAGACAAACACAACCACAGTACCCTGTGTTACATCCCAACATTGTTGCTGGTGACAAAACAAACACAACCACAGTACCCTGTGTTACATCCCAACATTGTTGTTTGTGACAAGACAAACACAACCACAGTACCCTGTGTTACATCCTAACATTGTTGTTTGTAACAAGACAAACACAACCACAGTACCCTGTGTTACATCCCAACATTGTTGCTGGTGACAAAACAAACACAACCACAGTACCCTGTGTTACAAACTAACATTGTTGCTGGTGACAAAACAAACACAACCACATTTCCTTGTGTTACATCCTTACATTGTGCTTGTGACAAGACAACACAACCACAGTACCTTGTGTTACATCCAAACATTGTTGTTTGTGACAAGACAACACAACCACAGTACCCTGTGTTACATCCCAACATTGTAGTTTGTGACAAGACAAACACAACCACAGTACCCTGTGTTACATCCCAACATTGTTGCTGGTGACAAGAGAAACACAACCACAGTACCCTGTGTTACATCCCAACATTGTTGCTGGTGACAAAACAAACACAACCACAGTACCCTGTGTTACTAACTAACAGTGTTGCTGGTGACAAAACAAACACAACCACAGTACCTTGTGTTACATCCAAACATTGTGCTGGTGACAAGACAAACACAACCACAGTACCCTGTTTTTACACCTTAAGTACTTGTAAAGGCGTGACGTAATCCACCACTGTTCTCCGTGTTGTACACGTTGCATTGTGCTTTGCGCTGTAATGTTTCATTCAAGTTTGTTTGACGCATTATTGAACACAATTTTAATATCCATAATTTTATTTCTCGTCTTGTTCCTTGACAAACGCATATATCATTGTCAGGTTACTTATTGAGAGCAATGCTTCGGCTTAACATTTCGCGCCTATCGATAATGATTTTGCTATATATGTGAATATACATCGGAACACTGCTCACAATAGAGCGCGCGACATGCATACACTTTCTTATCTTCTACAAATTGACACGTTTTAGTTGTCCTCTACAAATTTACACGTTTTAGTTGTCTTCTACAAATTTACACGTTTAAGTTGTCTTCTACAAATTGACACGTTTAAGTTGTCTTCTACAAATTGACACGTTTAAGTTGTCTTCTACAAATTGACACGTTTTAGTTGTCTTCTACAAATTTACACGTTTTAGTTGTCCTCTACAAATTTACACGTTTTAGCTGTCTTCTACAAATTGACACGTTTTAGTTGTCTTCTACAAATTTACACGTTTAAGTTTTCTACTACAAATTGACACGTTTTAGCTGTCTTCTACAAATTTACACGTTTTAGTTGTCCTCTACAAATTTACACATTTTGCTATATATGTGAATATACATCGGAACACTGCTCACAATAGAGCGCGCGACATGCATACACTTTCTTATCTTCTACAAATTGACACGTTTTAGTTGTCCTCTACAAATTTACACGTTTTAGTTGTCTTCTACAAATTTACACGTTTAAGTTGTCTTCTACAAATTGACACGTTTAAGTTGTCTTCTACAAATTGACACGTTTAAGTTGTCTTCTACAAATTGACACGTTTTAGTTGTCTTCTACAAATTTACACGTTTTAGTTGTCCTCTACAAATTTACACGTTTTAGCTGTCTTCTACAAATTGACACGTTTTAGTTGTCTTCTACAAATTTACACGTTTAAGTTTTCTACTACAAATTGACACGTTTTAGCTGTCTTCTACAAATTTACACGTTTTAGTTGTCCTCTACAAATTTACACGTTTTAGCTGTCTTCTACAAATTGACACGTTTTAGTTGTCTTCTACAAATTGACACGTTTAAGTTGTCTTCTACAAATTGACACGTTTAAGTTGTCTTCTACAAATTGACACGTTTAAGTTGTCTTCTACAAATTGACACGTTTTAGTTGTCTTCTACAAATTTACACGTTTTAGTTGTCCTCTACAAATTTACACGTTTTAGCTGTCTTCTACAAATTGACACGTTTTAGTTGTCTTCTACAAATTGACACGTTTAAGTTGTCTTCTACAAATTTACACGTTTAAGTTGTCTTCTACAAATTTACACGTTTTAGTTGTCTTCTGTAAGTCAAAGAGACCCAAACAGTACGTTGATACAAAGTGTTGGGCAATATAGGTAAAGAGACTAATATCTCGGTTCATGAAACGTAGGTCATCATTTCATTTTCTTATTCTCATCTGATATCACATGTCTATGAACCATTTTTTAAAATTGGATTATAAATAATATGTAACACTTGTCCAGATAGTTTTATTGTCAAGCATGTGCTAAAGATGTTTGTCTGTACTTGGTGGCGGGTAGTAATGGATTCTAACGGCGAATAGGTGATGTGACAAGGTGTTTTACGTCGCGTCCAAGATCGTTGCACTTATATGGTGACGTGCATGCACGTGAGTGTGTGTGTGTGTGTGTGTGTGTGTGGGGGGGGGGGGGGGGGGGGGGGGGGGCGTGCGTGCGTGCGTGCGTGCGTGCGTGCGTGCGTGTGTGTGTGTGTGTGTGAGTGTGTGTGTGTGTGTCTGCTTGTACTAGTTCGGACTAATACCGATTTTATAGTGCTAGCCCACTGATATACCATTCCTTAGTTTAACATGAATACTCAACTCAGAATATAACACACAATATACTGACTCCGAGACGAGCAGTCCTAGTTTTAACCCCTGAATGCTGATCGCCAGGCTGGGAAACAACAAGTACCATATTTTAACGTCTGATGACGCGGCCGGGGATTGAACCCCGGACCCTCCGTTCTCATGCACGCTCGAACACCAGACCACGGAGGCGGTCCTAACGGCGTATAGGCTTGTAAATCAGCCTGATAATAATCGAGTCTGGACCGGACAATCTGGTGACTAAAAGCATCAGCAACTACCCACACCAGCGGATCAAGTCATGACAAGCCGATCCTCATTCATCCACACTGCGACATCCATTGGATTCTGGGGAACTATTCTTACATGCATGGTATGACGTGTCTATTCCCAAACTGAAACGCAAAGGTTAACCCCCGTTTGTTAGTACAGATACACATCGTAACATCACCTTGTATAATGATAAATGCATAGTAGTATATGTATACACAAGCAGCCTCTAGCTTCTATTCCTTTGGTCAGACAGGAATCAGTGTACATCACCGATCACCGATCTGATACGGTTACCGAAAGAACAAGAAATCCCCCTGTTAAATATATGGGCGAAACAAACACAGGACACATATGCTTAAATTTGTATTAAGCTATACTGAACATAAAGACATGTTAATATTCTTCATGTAGTATTCCTGTTTGATGGTGACATAAATCGCGAGTAAACCGAAATTATTAAACTATTACCGGTATTTCCATAATGTTACAACAATTTTCAGTAGCCAAATGAATAAAACTATCGTCAAATAAGACGTTGTTTGATCAAACTTTCAAAACTATTGTTGGTGGGCATGTGGGACTTCCCAACGCATGAGTCGCTTAACGGATGTCTGATGAAGTTCCCCTATTTTGACTTGTACCATATGTTCCCGTGATTCTTCAAGTAAACAATTGAATTCCTTTGTATGTGTTTGTGACGAGTGCCACCGGTAGGGCCGGTGTTATGTGTCAGCAATATTTCTGCCAGCGGAAACTGTTTGAATCTGTGTTTGTACATTATTTGATAGAGTTTCATAAACATATACTTATGATATCGTCGGAATTGAACAACAGACTTTTACAGACCATCTATATAGGGGGCATCTTCCATCAACTTATATATCAACGTATATTCGCTCACGCGTGCGTGCATGCGTGTAGGCGTGTATACGTGCGTGTGTTCGTGCTTGCCTGTCTATCGGTTTTATAGTGCAATCCTACTGAGATACCATATCCTACTATAACATTATACTGACTCAGAGCCAAAAGTCCTTGTTTTACCACCTAATCCCGAGCGTCCGGCATGGTAACAACATGTACCATCTTTTAACATATTTGGTATTAAGCGGCCGGGGGCGTTTCACTAAGTTAAAAGCAGAGGATGATAGATACTGTACGATGCCGAGTCGTCTTCAGCTCAAGGTTCTACTACATCAAATCAGAACCAGTTTGGACAGTGCAGATCGAGAGATATCTGCAGGCTGTGATTGGAGGATATTCTGTAAGATTTTTATGTCTTTCAAATGTACATCCATCCAGGTATTAAAACTGACCATGTTTTTCTATATTTAGTACTGTCTTTTTCAACATGATGACTTATGCTGAATGTGACCACAGCTATTTTCAAGTAGGTGACATTTGGTGCGAAACTGGGGGTGGTGTGTTTAGCTTCCGGTACTCGGAAAAGGAGCTGGCTAAGCTAGTCTTTTTTTTAATTTTCTATTGCTGCTCTAAGGCCAAACTGTGCACACACGTACAGGTAATAGCTGTTGAAAGCTTAGTTATTTTTAAAAAAAATATAACGTTACTATAGAAGTCTATTGGAAAACATTTGGTTGTGTGTAACCTCAAACGAAGCGGTATTCAGACATATCAGGGCGGATACGTTGGCAATGATTTTGTGCCAGCAGGTTCACATCAACCTACATAATCAGGTTATTGTTAAACCTAAGTACAGTTTAGGGCTGTTCTCTGGGGTAATATAAAGTATTAATAACACTGTCACCGTGAACAAATTTGGACAGCGTTGGATAGCGAAAAGTAACGGTAGTAGATCAAGTTATGCCTGGTCGGTTTGGACAGACAGGCACTCTAACCATGTAAACTAGTGTGCAAAAGAAGTATACACCCATTTTGGTTGGTCGATAAAATGAAAACAAACAAGAGAATGTTAATCAATGATGGTGTATTCGCTAATAGGGTCACATGCGATAGTCCATGCATAATTTCAGTGCGAAACTCAAAACAGGTGACGTGTACATGACGCTCACATGAACATGAGGGTAGGAAAATCACAGTTCAGAGGAATGATCAGAGTCAACTAGGTACTGTCTTGGTAAGTTTGTAGTCTTTAACGGATACCTGGTACGCTTAGTAACGAGTATGATCACCGTGAGCACCGATGCTCGCCCAGACTCGCCGCCTCATTGATGTTGTCAGCCGCCTGGTGACGTAATCGGGAATCCGATTCCATTCAGTTCCTAAAGCGTCGTCAAGCTGTTGCTGGTTTGCTGTAGGGTGTGGACGTCTTCGGATCTGACGCCTCAGATGATCCCACAAGTGCTCAATTTGATTCAAGTCAGGTGAGAGTGCTGGCCACGGAAGAACGTTGACGTTGTTCGTGTTCAAGAAGTCCTGGACGAGCCTTGCATGCAGTGTGTTGTCTAGCGTTGTCATGCTGCAGGAGTGTTCCTACTGTCGATGTTCGACGTCGATGTTCCCGGGTTAATGCCATTCCGTTTCCGTAGCCGTGACGAACCTGTTGCGCATTATTGTTCACTATCATGACCTTTGAAAATCAGGTGTGGGTGGTATGATAAGATAATACACGTAGATGTATCTATTTAATATAAGCCTTAATGAGAAAACCATGATGTTTTCAGAATAATATTTAACAATTATCTTCTACGGATATGTTACCATTCTCCCTGTCTTATTTTCTAAGACTAATGGTAGTGAATGAGTGTGTTTTTACGCCGCTTTTAGTAATATGTTTAAAATATCGCAGCGATGTAGCCAAGAAATAAGCTTCACAAATTTAACCCATGTAGGGATCGAATTCTTGTCTTCGACGCGACGAGCGAACGTTTTAACCACTAGGCTACCCTAGACTGATGGCAAGTGCAGCTGATCATGATAGTTCGGACTGGACAGATAGACATTCTAATAATGCATTACTGTTACGGTTCGCCCCGATTATGTTTCTAGGTTTGTCAACCATACCCGTGCTCGTGGGTTTCACCGAAGTGGTAAACGTCTGAGACCTGCATCACTTCGGGCTTTCCTCCCACATTAAGCTGACACGCCGTGATATAACTGGAATAAAGTTAAAAGCGGCGTTAAACCCAACTCACTCACACTACTGTTACGAGTGAGTTATTTTAAAACCAACTAGTACATACATCCAACTATCAAATAACTAAAATAATGTAACTAAATATTTATGGATTAATTCCACAAAAAATATGATTTCAGTTTTGCATTTAAAGGTTGAAGTTTTCTCACACAAACAAGGTGGCATTTAAGATCAAGACACTGATAAGAAGAATGGAATGTTCCACATCATGAGAAAGGTATTGATTTATCCCGTGATATGCCAAGGAGAGGCACGTGCCACCGAGCCGTGGATGCCCGTGCCTATAATAAAAACAGAAGATGAGATTGGGTTAAATGGCCGAGGGTGTGCAGGTACTAGTGGGCTACTAAGTTGCTAATTGTGTATACCAAAATGCTACCGTTGCCATGGCCACTAGCGTGGCCAACGGCGATTCGCAGCTAGCGCTGCCGGCCTGAGACTGCTACCGCTGTCCGGCCCCCACGGTAGCATATTTAAACGCTACCATTGCTTGGCAACTCCCACGCTGCCAAAAGCAGCTCCCGCTGCTGGCCTTAGTCAGACTACCGCTGCCCGGCCCCAGGTAGCCGGCCAAAGCAGATCCCACTGCCTGGCCCCATTAGCAAAATCATTGTGCGACTACCGCCGCTGACCCAACTGTCAGCTACCGCTTGACAAGACGACTTCCGCCGCCGGGCCCATATACGTGGGAATTACACGTAATTAACTGTAATAGAAAAGAAAAAACGCTGAAGAAAAGAAGCGATTAGCATTCCAGGTGAAGGGCACACATCCGGCTGAAAAGGAAAGAAAAGGAGTGGGTGGGTGGGTGGGTGGGAAAGCGATTAGATACAGCGAAACACGTGTGTACTTGAAGAGGGACGGTGCGCGAATGATGGACTGTAACAAAAGGCGGGATGATTACGAGGGGTGATTGGGTTACGGGCGTAATTAGCCAATGGTTCGGATACGCGCGATAAAGTCATTTAGTAGTTAGTACTAAATGTAAATATCAGATTGTGAATTTCTATTGTGCCACAAAAGGAATGTGTACAATTAACCTTACATCAATGATATGTTCTCATGTTCAGGCTTGTAAATGTTTGTTTGTTTGTTGTTTAACGCCGCACTCAGCAGGATTCCAGCTATATGACGGCGGTCTGTAAATAATCGAGTCTGAACCATACAATCCAGTGATTGACATCATGAGCATTGATCCACGCAATTGGGATACGATGACATGCATCAACCAAGTCAGCGAGTATGACCACCCGATCCCGTTAGTCGCCTTTTACGACAAGCACAGTCGACAAGCATAGTGACCTTCTACGGCAAGTATGGGTTGCTGAAGATCTATTCTACCCTGGATCTTCACGGGTTGCTTGTAAATGATAATTCCGATTTGGATGCATCAGTGTCCAAAATGATTATGATGAGGGTGTTTCCGCTTATATTAAATGCAGCATGGCGAATGAATGCAGTTAAGTACACACATGTATTTGTAAAGATATCTAGATCTAGACCTTCATTGGCTCCCGCGGCAGTGTCCCTTCAAAGCATATTTTATGGCATTATTTCTATCAGGAACTTTTCGTTTCAAACTAAACACGATTGTACGACCAGATCACTCAAACGGATACAAATCATACGACATGGAAGCGATTGATTTAGGGGCGGTCAAAAGCGCCATGCTAGCAAGCGGCAGGTGCTGAGATGTGTTTCCAATTGCTTCATTATGTTTCCAATTGCTTCATTATCACCAATACATTCTCACTGGAAACTAATATCTCTTCCAAGTTTTGAAATTCCCTGTTATTTGCGAGTATCTCCTACTTTTATGAAGAGTATATTACCGATGTGGCGCTAGATTTTATCTCATTGGTAGTGATACAAAGAGGGATCCTGGAATAAGATAGGTGACATGCTTGTGAGGTAAGGGGTGGTCGCTCAATAGACTTAAAGAAAAAACTTGAGGGGCTGCGGGTGTAGTTACAGGGTTAACGAAATATGAAATTTGTTGGAATACACTTGTAAAAGGAGTGAGTGAGTGAGTTGGATTCAACTCCGCTTTGAACAGTATTCCAGATATATCACGGCGTGTCAGCTCAATTAATGTTGGAAGAGAGCCCGAAGTGACGCAGATCTCAGACGTATGCATCTTTTGTGAAACCCACGTGCCTCAGTATGGTGCTGACAAGCCATGAAACATAATCAGGGCGAACTGGGTTTCGAACACTCGCAGAAATAAGAACGTATCGCAAGGTCTGCTTGTTTAATAAATGAACAACGATGTAGACCTTGGTACTCAAGTGTCCCTTCTTGGTGAATCTACAATGGGCAGTTTCTATTTGTGAGTGAACTACTGAAAGGTATACAGATCACATCAAAGGTTGAATATTTTAAGTCAAGCTGATTAATATTTCACACGGAAAGTGTTCTGTTAGTCTCACCTTTCATCTACGTCATTGTCGGAGAGAAAACCTTTCTTTCTTGGAGGAGCACAGTTATTTCCCTATTCGACAACAGCTATAGGTGCTGACTTGAGGCTGCTTGGTACGTATTTTGATGATCGCATTTACAAGATGACGGCCTTAAGCATGTGTACATTTACATTTGCATGATTTATATTTTATATTTTAGATAAGAACAGCAAAAGCCCATTTTCAACTTGCTAATTTGACATGTGCCTTTTTAAAACAATGTGGCTGCTTTTGAGAATGTGTCTGCCTTCATATGATTGAATATGCTTAAAACTCATTTGAATACAAAAAGTGGTCAAATGTAACACATGTTATACCTTGGATAACATTCTCTTTGTAAAGTATTAATTCTAGTACTAGTTGGTTGGTTGGTTGGTTGGTTGTTTTACGCCGCACTCAGCAATATTCCAGCTATATGACGGCGATCTGTTAATAACGGAATCTGGACCAGTCAATCCAGTGATTCATATCATGAGCATCGATCCACGCAATTGAAATTGATGACATGCTTCAACCAGGTCAGCGAGCCTGACCAACCGACCCCGTTAGTCGCCTCTTACTACAAGCATGGTCGCCTTTTACGGCAAGCATGGGTTGCTGAAGACCTATATTCTACCCCGGATCTTCACGGGTTTAACAAAGAGAATGTAATCTCATGTATAGCATTTGTTACACGAGCACATTTGTGGAAATTTGAAACGTGGCAATAGAAGACCAGAAAAGGAAAGATATGGAAATAGTAACTAAATTTTAATAATGAATTTAGTTAAGGGGAACTGTTTTAATAGTGCTATTAGAACACCCTCAGGGAAATTAAACAGAATTGTCTCCCCGGGCAACTCTCCACTTCCGGCGCGTATAGACGTAATATGACAGATGTTGAATACGTGACAACCTCTTTATTCTTTACATTGACTTTTCAGAGTCACTTCAGTAGATGACCCGTATTGAGTTACACATTAATACGTATACACATTCATACTCATTATAATACCCCATATGGGTACAATGTGTGAAGCCTATTTCTGGTGTCCCCCGCCGGGATATTGCTGGAATATTGCAAAAAGCGGCGTAAATGGCCACACACTCACTCACTCATTATTATATTTACGAAAGGTTGGATTAATGTGCAAAAATAACAACATTATAACCATCCTGACTACGACACCAGAGACTAGTATATTCAGTGTGAAACAATGCCTTTCTTCACATGAAAGTTAAAAGATCTGGTTAAGATATGGAGGTATATAATTCCCCAGACCTTTAAGGCACAAGCTATACATTTCCATCAATAATACATTAATGAGAGGCGGCGGCGAGATAGCATATCGATCATAAACTGTTTTGTCAACGTTGAAGCTTGTTGTATTTCTGTACATTAGTTAAAAGAATGATCGTGTAAAACACTAAATATTCCAGACAAGAAGATGGCATGTAGAACCCCGCTTAAATCAACACCCTTGTCTGTGCTATTCAAACAGTGACAATAGGCAATTGTTGCAAGCGACTGAAGCGCGTTCGCGCCGGGAGGTATAATCGCCAAAAATTCTGCCGCTAAAGGACCTGTCACACCTAGCCGATTTGGGTCGCCGGAGCTACACTGGAGCACAAATTCGGAGGCGATCGTCGGAGGCGACGATAGAAATTTTTGAACATGCTGAACAATTTCCGCCGTTGGGCTGCCGGAGCGAGTAACGGGACTACAACTGTACAACTCAGTACAACGGCAGTACTCCGGTATGGCTTCGTTAATGTCGGTACAGTACCGGTAGCGCCCCGTAATGGATCGGCGGCTCTCCGGTGGCCTCAGTGTGTACCGTACTGGTACAGATGTGATACCGTAAACTACCGAGTACCACCGAAGTAGTACCGATGCGCCGCCGATGTGATACCCAAGCTCCATCGTCAAATCGGCAGTGCAACGGTATCACTTCGCTACAGCTCCGGTCAACGGTGGTACATCGGTATCACATCGGCGGCGCATCGGTAATGACTGAGTCACACATCCACCGATGCCGAGAAACATTAGTTTACGATGCCCGAAAGGGCTGAAAATCGGCAAAATTGAGAGATACCCAACGGGGCACCGGACGATCATCTGTGAGCATTGGCAATGTTTTTGACATTGGGAAGACCCCGGTGGACACATCGGAAGAAAATAACTCGGACACCGGGAACGTTGACGTGCCTGTTCCGGAGTATATATAATGGGCTGAATGGGATGAGCAGCTTAGAATGTCTTCAGGGTGCCTCTCCCTCCACACCCACTGGTCTGGCTCCGTATGCAGTACGCTAGAGGCCAAAGTTCCCTTTGCCTCCCCACTCTTCATCTCCGAAGTTTCAGACTCCCCAAATTTACAAATGTGATACAGTTCTTGCAGCAGTTTCGACGGCGAACACGAACTATGATCGGCAGGGCACTGAGCGGGCTCCTTTTATAGCGAGCAGGAAACGGGCGGTGTTCATCCGGGCATACCCGTCCGATTTGGTTTACATCGGACGGGCACCGTCGCGGTATCGGGAGATTACTGGTCGATTCCCGCTAGATGACCGGTCAGTCACTGGACGGTATAAGCCTACCATTTTGTCCTAAATCCATCGGACACCCTATATTTACCTCTCATCTTTGGTTTCATGACCACTGCACCGATATGTCACAGTAGGGGCAATACTCTGTGGCATGCCGGGGCATCGGTGAAACTCACCGATGCCCCAACATTGTCCGGTGACCGTTGTATATGTGACTGAGGTAATAAACTAAGGTGACAGAAAAGTGGTATTCGGGAGCACATGGGCTCTTACATCGGTAAGACAACGGTAGAACAACGGTAGAACAACGGGATCGCCGGTACCACATTGGTATTGCCAGGGTCAATTTTCAGTGCTTTCTCGTCGGAGCGCCGCCGATTTTCTCGCTGTTGTTAATTGTCTGCTCCAGTTTAGCCCGTCGAGGTACAACGGTAGTGTGTGACAGGCTCTTTAGCCCATGCGCATCAAGGGCAGATCAGTATGGTTCTAATATACCCCATACGTAATGCAAACAGTGTTACCTACGATTAAGTAAATCGTTAATTGTAATGGTGTGTATTATTCTTTATGTATGATTACGCTTTTGTATGAATTTGGGGCCGGCGGCCTTATACTGTCTGATGATACAATTAAGAAACTGTACTCCGATATTCCTATTGGTATGTTTAGTGAGAAATCCAACCCCCCCCCCCCCAAAAAAAAAAAAACAACAACAAAAAAACAAAAAAAACAAACAACAACAACAAAACACACACACACTCTCACACTCAGAGAGAATATTGAATAGTCGGTCCCATACATACCACACCTCAGTGCACGTGTCGGTATGTGACCAATTGTCGCAATGACTCTCTTTTCCTCACAGTTGAGAGAACATGGGGGACGTAAGTAGAATGGTGTTCTATTGTTCGACCTTCATCTACGTGTTCCTGGGAGCAGCAAGCACGGGTACAGCCGCCAGAGCAACATCTCCGACGTTCGACAGACGTCGTCATCTGCTTTCGATGTGTCTGATACTGTGCCGTCATGCCCACAGTTGCACTAACGTCACCGCAGTGCCCTCCGAGCTGCGATGTCACATCGAAGGAGAAGAAAACTTACAAAAGACGTATTTCTTCAACTGTTTACGGGTTAATTTCAGCTTGTCTTTTTTTTACATTTTGAATGTCTACCTGATCCTGTAAAACTTATTTTTTATTTATCCAATAATTCTCCATTCGTATATTTGTATCACCATTAGATAATCGAGACTGTTCTTCTTCTGGCCTTGGCGTTTGAACTTAAATGTCACCTGCATATTCGCTCTTTCATAGCCAGTTCATATGTTTTAACTATGTACCAATCCACTTATTGGGGCTAGACTCGGTTCCAAGTAACATTTGCATCTAGTAGGAGGTGACTAAATGGGTTGGTTGGTTGGTTTGTTGTTTAACGCCGCACTCAGCAATATTCCAGCTATGTGACGGCGGTCTGTAAATAATCGAGTCTGCACAGGACAATCTAGTGATTAATACCATGAGCATCGATCCACGCAATTGGGACCGATGACATGTATCAACCAAGTCAGCGAGCCTGACCACCCGATCCCGTTAGTCGCCTTTTACGACAAGCATAGTCGCCTTTTACGGCAAGCAATGGTTGCTGAAGACCTATTCTACCCCGGAATCTTCACGGGTCCGACTAAATGGGCTGAGTTGGACATGTTCGATGTCAATAGCTTCTCTGGCCTGGACAAGGCGGAATTGTTTGTTTTTTCAATAATGTTTCTTCACTTTCTTCTATGTTTTCAGAACAACGAAACACTTTCGGAATATATTAAAAGCCTGTCCACAAAGAACGGGATAAGCAAGCCTCACAGAAGTAATTCGAAGCAGCATAAAGGTATTGACGTTTCTTCAAATAAACAGGGGGCAGGGGTGGCCCAGTCGTCTAAGGCGCCGCGATTCGCTGTGCAGAGTTGCGTCCCTTGGGAACGCCAGGAACCTATGATTGTGGGTTCGAATTTTATTTGGATAGGCAGTAATAGGAATATCACTGACTCACAAGCTTAACACGGGTCGGGTCGGGTGGGTGCTTGTTTTCTAATTTCTTTTTTAACGAATGTGGATATTTTAGACAATGACACAGATGACATTCTTAGGTTCAAGGTAGCATCGTGTGTGGATAGAGATTTTGTACTTAATATCTGTGTTTGCTATCTTCCGCTTGGTTGTTCTATTAGGGCTTGTTCCAAGTTTTTTTTAGTGCTTCAGGAACAGCTCTAGTTATACCAAAACAAAAGTTCGGTTTGTATTTTAATTCTCGAAATGGCTCAGAAAAGGATTATATAGAGGGTGTAGACACTGTAACAGAGCGAGAAGTTATCGATTTTTAAAGAAAATACATAATATTATGCAGGTGTCGTAACTGTGTTTTGGGGTTAACTGAGCCCTCCTGCAGTTACCTATGTTATTGCCGTTCCGTGTCGTAACTGTGTTTTGGGGTTATCTGAGCCCTCCTGCAGTTACCTATGTTATTGCCGTTCCGTGTCGTTATAGGCAAGGTAAGCTAGACTTAGCAACTTGCTTGGTCAGACTCGGGTCATCTCAGTCAAGGAGTGATTGGTCTATCGACGCTTACACCGAACTGTCTCTCTCAACATTCATGTACCGGCCCTTGCATACACGGACTGAACACAACACACGGGTTATACTCATATACTTTTAATAACGCACCAGTCCATCCTCAAATACATTTCTGAATAATGCAGGCTAGACTCTTCATAGACTGAACAAACATATTGGTATCGATCGGCCCCAGTCACTGCCAAAACCGCGCACTACTACTAATGCTGATCGTATCTTTTTGAAGGGTTCGAGTCTAACCTTTCTTTGTCACATGTAACTATGCCTCATTTTTTATTCGTTAAAAGTTAGATCTGACCATGAACTCATGTGTGTCGTAATTGGAACAATACTGAAACATATGTGCAGATTGAGCATCTCTCTATTGATTTTGTAACTCACCTCCTTACCTCATTCATGATACATGAACTAATCGACGATAATGTGGAAACAATCCTACAATGAATACAAAATGTTCGGAAACACTCTGATGATAAATGTGAAATATCATTTCTCTATTAATCCCTTTCTCGCTAATAGTTCTGTCACGACCTTTATATGTATAATGCATCACATCATTGCAGTTATCAACGGTTTGATATATTCCAATTTTGTTATCATTTTCTAATGTTTATGAGACGCATTTAACCTTAAAACAGTGGTTTCAGTTTGGGTACACGGGAGTACATGCAGACTTGAGGTTGGGGGACTGGGTGTGCCTATACTGATGGGTTATTTTACTCACTTAAAGTGTTTTCTTTTAATCTATAAGTGTTTTACACATTTTAATAACTTTAGTGTCACATAGGTCACACTGGCAGGGCATTGTACCCGAACTACTTTGCAATTATTATGCCGAATACTGCGTAAAATTTAGATAAAAATCTTCTTCTTCACATTCACACACACACACACACACACACACACACACACACACACACACACACATAAACACTCAATACATTTTCTTATTAAATATCCTCAAGAGTCAGTAAGAGACTAGACATAACTGCCTTTGTTCTGTAAAGTTTCAGCTTTCGCCTGTTTCTTTGTCGATGGAATAAGGTTTTACAGTTGTTAAATCATCTCTCTTATCTGTCTGTACCATCAACTTAACCTCCGTCACCTCCGGCAGTTTTTCGTCCAATACTACCAAGCAGGTGACCCACAAGAAGCATATGGTTGCTGATGAGCGAGGGGAAGGGTGGCCTGGCCCTCCCTCAGTCCAGTTATGCTGCGCCTAGCACAATCTGTTGTGAAGAAGTAGCCTTGCTGTGGCTAAACATTATGTCACAATTTAGCAAACTTTGATATGTAAACAGCAAATATAATTCACTTTTATGTTATCTTAATATATCAGCTACTTGACCCCTGAAGATCCGGAGGGGCGGTCGGGTAGCCTAGTGGTTAAAGCGTTCGCTCGTCACGCCGAAGACCCCGCGGGTTCGATTCCCGACATGGGTACAATGTGTTAAGCCCATTTCTGGTGTCTCCCGCCGTGATATTGCTGGAATATTGCTAAAAAGCGGCGTAAAACCAAACTCACTCACTCACTCACTCACTCACTCACTGAAGATCCGGTGTAGAATAGGTCTTCAAAACCCATGCTTGCCATTAGAGGCGACTATGCTTGTCGTAAGAGGTGACTCGCTGACTTGGTTGATTCATCGTGTTATCATATCCCAATTGCGCGAATCGATCCAGGCTCGATAATTTACAGACCACCGTCATATGACTGGAATATTGCTGACACAAGCTTACTTACTTGCTGTCAGCACACGGATATCAATTAGTCTTTGTGAAATGAGACCGCCTCCGTGGTCTGGTGGTAGAGCGTCCGCCCGGAGAGCGGAAGGTCCGGGGTTCGATACCCGGCCGCGTCATGCCAAAAGACGTTAAAAGATGGTACTTGTCTGGCGCTCGGCATTAAGGGACTAAAACAAGGACTGGTCGGCTCCGAGTCAGTATACAGTGTCTGAGTGGGGTATTCAAGTTAAACCGCGGCATGGTATCTCAGTGAGCTAGCACTATAAATCGGCATCAGTCCGGGCTAGTACAAGCAGCCACACAAACACACACACGTACATGCACGTCGCTATATAAGTGCAATAATCTTGGACGCGACGTTAAACCCCATTTCACCTCACCTCACTTTGTGAAATGAAATTGTGAAAACCCATTAATCCAGATGCTGTTCGCGTGAAATCATTTGGATTAACACATTTCCGGCTGAACGAATCACTGGTAATATCCTTCAAGTTGGTATTTTTGTATATAGCGACACCAACCGCCCGGAAAGTGAGGCGTCAGGATTAACCTGTTCGTGAAGATGGATGTGAAATGGGGTTTAACATCCGGTAGCACTTATTTTGTGACATGCATTCACGTGCGCGTGCGTGCGTGCGTGCGTGCGTGCGTGCGTGTGTGTGTGTGTGTGTGTGTGTGTGTGTGTGTGTGTGTGTGTGTGTGTGTGTGTGTGTGTGTCTGCTTGTACTACAGTTCTTGTCCGGACTAAGGCGGATTTTATAGTGCCAGCCCACTGAGATACCATGACGAAGTTTAACATGGATACCCCACTCAGACATAGTACTAGTGCACTGACTCCAAGCACACGTTTTGAAAGTAATGTGTGATGAGACACGCACCAAACCTATACTCTTGATGTACATGTTGCTCTTATTCAAAAACATGTTGGATTAGCAAGATATCTGTAAGTGATATGCTGTGCTATGCTGTGCTATCATTCTGAATTGATATACTGAGATAAGTTGTTACCACTCATCTTTCAATATATATTTCAACAAGGTTGGGTTAATCACAAACATATTTGAATATATACAACAGCTATAACAACAAAGCCACTTGCCTAAGGCAGCAAATGCGCTACATTCTCATGTGTTTTTTGTTCAGGGAGGAAGGAGTGGACATTGTACATGGTGGACGTGATAACGGGATCTACGTCTGGCGCAGGGACAGGCTGTGACATCTCTCTTATACTACTTGGGGACAAGGGTATGGTCACCAAGAAACTGCGGAAGAAAGGTTTTGTATTCAAGCTGGGATCTGTAGGTCATTTTGAGGTAAAGAAACAGTGTTATCGATGTTTTGATACCCTGTGTGATAACTTCGCTGTGTGATCAATACCCCCGTGACATTCCGGCTTGACACTCATGCTTGCCGTAAGAGGTGACTGACAGTATCGTGTGGTCAGGCTCGCTCACAGATCGATGCTCAGAATGTCAGTCACGTGATTGTTCGGTCCAGCCTCGATTAATTTCAGACAGCCGTCAGATATACTACTCGATTATGTTTTACCATGATAAATGTATCTTTAAGTTTTGTTACAAAACACAACGCTGAAAACTGTCTCCGACGTTTCTTTCGTTTCATCAAGTTACACTGATTATGACGTCACGTAACAGCCATTCTATCGTCATGCGACAGTTACATTAATTGTAACGTCATCAATAGTTGGATGCGCTTTTTGTGTTATATTTATGCTCTCTCTCTAATGCAGGATTGAATTTATTAATAAAATATTTGTTCTTTTAGACTTCTTTTCAGTTTGTCCGTTGTAGACATATTATAAAAAGAATAAACATGTAAAGTTGATTTGCTTTTCCCGCACACATGGTGCACATACAGGTAATAAACATTGGCCTGGGTATTTTATTTACTGCATGTGCATTCGGATTCGAGCGCGCAAATATTTATTTTGTCCAATTTTTTGTTCTTCGGACCCCATGCAGGTAAGTACATTTGTGACATTTCTGGTAGAACAAAAGAGATCACATCGAACATAGGAAATACCGTTGTTTTTAAATGCTACTGAGCTACTCTCCATCTTATGTTGACAGGCCCCACAGTCGCCGCTCGTGCACTTGTAAGCCCAGTCCACTCTTTTGGAGCACTTGAATATAAAACGTGCTTTGGTTAAAATGTTTTTTGGCGTTTGCTGTTTATAATGTTAACAGAGTTCAAAAATATTTCCATTCCTTTGTTCCGTTTGAAAATACTGATATTTGCCTGGATTTTGTGGAACATATTTGGATTCATGGGTAACAGGTAGATACAAAGAAAATCGATTTATTGTCTTTATCGTTCTTCTGTTTGATAGCTCATAGTTCCTTTCTGTCGAGATGTAGTTCTTTTGATATTCCATCTTCAATGAGTGCTATCGGATATCCCCTCATCAATATGTAGACTTTGTCTCCAGAAGCCTTTTGATAACATGTTTCTTCACTGGACATAATGGAACACATTCTTCGTGAAACATTGTAAGGTAAAATTCTGTTGCCATGACTGGGATGACAGGAGGAAAACGCGAGGTACAGCGGTGGCACATGAAACTATGATTTTCGGAGATCCTCTGCAGAATCGTCGTGCGGTGACAACAGTTCCTTGGAATGAACATTTAATCATGTCCAACTATTTGAGAAAATAGATACTTAATGTGTTGCGATGAAGTTATATACAACTTCATGTAGTCATGTGTCCTTGAATATCAAGATAGGAGCCAAAATCCTATCTGATAATGGTCGTTAAAGTCATTTAAAGATACTTATTGCATGTAAGGCATATAAAAGATATACAAATAAGTAGGTTTACATATTTGGATATATACTCATGTTTAACAATTTGGTTCTGAGGGAAAGTGCATTTTTAACATATATAGCCAGTTTGAATATGACGGCATCATCTTTTGAAAAAAGAAGAGAAATAAAAGCAGGTACATGATAGCGTTCTGGTTTAAACTCGTTTCTTAGATCACAATAAGGACATACAAAAGTAAAATGAATTTCACTTTCTATAGCTGAATGACATAATGGGCATAACCTCTTCGACTTTTCAGTGGCCATTTTTCTTCCTTCATTTATCATGAGATCTAACAATCCGAGCCTAAATTAAATAAATGGACGTCGAAGGGTTCTTGGTGTTAATGTAGATTAGGTATTTTTCTGGTTGAATGAGACTCTTAAAGGTTCTATACAAGTCAGACCTTGAACTGTTTTCTATAGTGGAATGCCATTCCTGGTAATCACATTATAGATTGTTCACGAAATTGTTTCATAAAGAGTTTAAGATCACCAACTGTTTTGTTTAACCATACAAAGCCGTAGCCATGGGAAAACAAAAGGTTTCTGATATGTGATGCCCATGTTACTCTGCCCATGTCATCTAATGTACAAGCATATTATAAGCAAGTTTTGGGATTCGGCGTTCATGCATTTCAAGAATATTAAACCAGTATTTCAAGCATCTAATTTGGGAGTTGATGTATAACGAGTATCTGCCACACTCACCATAGACCATACAATTGAGTGTTGATCATGATGGACCAACGGATAAGAAAGTTTTACAGGCAAAAAGATGTAGCTTTTCGAGACAATCGTATCGCTGAAATCCCCATACTGATCCAAGTAACAGCTTGGTTGGATTTGGTCATTAAATAGTTTTTTAAATGTATTCGGTGTAAAAGCTCGTACTTTCTGCGAGACAGGCATTACATTGATTAAGGCCTTCTTTGCACGTGATGTTAAGTCCGAGATACTTTTCTTGAAGTTCATTGTATGGGTAAACATTACACCAAGATATGTATAATGGCTCAGAACATTAACACATTTACCATCGACAAAATGACCCCCTCTTCTGAAAATGACAATACATGTATTTGTTTTATCATAGTTAACTGATAATTTCCACTCTTTGGTGTAACATTCTAAAATGTTCAGTTGTTTGTGTAGTCCAACAGAGAGATCTGATACTAAAATGACATCATCGGCAAAAATAAGCATCAAAATTTCTATTATATTTGAGAACATTTGAATACTATGTTAACCCTTAGCCATCATTTCATAATATAATTCACTAAAAAGAAATGAGAACAATATCGGGCTCAAGATACATCCTTGTCGAAGGCCAAAAGGACAGTAAAAAAAATCGGTTACATCGTCACCACATCGTCCACATGATTTGATATTTGAATACATAGCTTTTAATATAGAGTACATTTTCCCCTGAAGATCAGTAGTTCTTAAACAGTACCATAGTTTATAACGATCAGTGGAGTCAAAAGCTTTTTTTTTAATCGACAAAGGCTTCATGCACTTTGTGTCTACGACGTGATAGACATTTTTGTATTATTGCATATAATGTGAACATATGATCTGACGTTGAGTATTTTTTTCTAAAACCAGCTTGAGTTTCGGGAATCTTATCTCACATGTTAGCCCAACTCGTAATCCTGGAATTAAGTACTGATGTAAAAATCTTTCCAAGAATACTCATTAAGGATAATCCCCTATAATTGTCTGGGTTGTTAATATCCCCTATAATTGTCTGGGTTGTTATAAACTCCTTTTTTGTGTATTGGAATATTTACAGAACAAGACCAACTACTGGGGAATATACCACTGTCAAACATCCTATTGAAACAGTTTTGAAGAAAACTTTCATAAAATGTATAAGCCACTCAGCCTTTGAGATAACATTTTTTTTAATTTGTCTGCTTTTTTAATGAACGTATTTGTTTCCAAAATTTAGAGGGAGAATGCATAGTATCACTCAGTTATTTTAGCTTAAATTTATACAAGTCAGATTTATATAATTTCATATAGCAGGATTTGTGGTGATTTCTCTGTTTGCAGTAGATTTAGAGATTTCTATTAGAGTCAGTACGTCTACGTCTAAATGTTCTCAATGCTTTTCGAGCATCCCGTCCAGCAATCTTACATTCGTCACTTAATGGTGCCTTGGTATGTTGATAATGCATAATTCTAGTTCTTTTCCTCATACAATCTGCAGAATCTAGGATAACATGGACGAAATCATCTAAAGCCCCATCAATGTTAGAATCCAGTTTACTCAGAAGTTGTTGATTACAAGACACCATCCTTTCCTGCAGGCTGTTCAAAAACGTTTCACAAAGAGATTCATTCCAAACAATCTTTTCGTCAAAGCAACCAGATGTTGGCTTATGATTTTTGTTGTTCATGTTTGGGAATTTACATGTTAATTCTAATGGAATAATGATCGGACTCTATACGATCACTAATGTTGAACATGTCAATGTATTGAAAAAGATCCGGAGAACAGATAAAGTAATCGTTCACTCTACAACCCTGGTGACCACAATATGTATTTTCCCTTCAGCCTCTCCATATACCCTGCCGTTAACAATAAATAGCTGGAATGAATAACACATGTCGAGCAACATCTGCCCAAACCTGTTTACCACACTGTCATGGGATTTACGATCACTCATGTATGTTAAGATATCGGGCACGCTTTAATCATTATGTGTCTAAACATTTGGACGAATGTCCGTATGTAACCTCCCGTGCAAAAGAATGTTAACTGACTTGAAAATTGGATTTGGCCAAAAAATTGCAAACGTTATCAATACTTTCGCCGAAACAATGGTCCAAAACACTATAATACCGTATAAAATACATCACCTTCGAAATCTTTGTTTCAGTTTTAACCACCATCAAACATGGGTGTATACCTTCTTTTGCAAGGCAGTTACTACAATGTACAGTGTAACCTGTATGCTTATTTTCCACAAAATGCGTTCATATGCGTTTCCCTTCTTTTCAGTTTCGTGAACTATTTGTTGGCAAACTAAAAACGATTAAGGTGAAAATCGTGAAGAAAGGAATCGTCCCATCTTGGGCTTGGCAGCTCGACGCGGTAGGCCAAACATTGTGCGTGCTCATTGTAACATGATCAAGCTTAGTTGAAAACCATCATGGATATAGTGAGCCGAAGGTCCGGGGTTCGATCCCAGGCAGATTCATACTACAAGACGTTAAAAGACTAAACGTGTTGTTACCCTGTCTGGCGCTCGGCATTAAAGGGGTTAAACAAGGACTTGTCGGCTCGGTGTCTGAGTGGGGTATTCATGTTCAACTGCGGCATATTATCTCAGTGAGCTAGACTATAAAATCGGCATTAGTCCGGACTGGTACAAGCAGACACACACACACACACACACATATGTACGTTGCTACATAAGTACAGAAGACCTATTCTACCCGGAATCTTCAAGGGTTGTACATATGTACGTTGCTACATAAGTACAGAAGACCTATTCTACCCCGGAATCTTCACGGGTTGTACATATGTACGTTGCTACATAAGTACAGAAGACCTATTCTACCCCGGAATCTTCACGGGTTGTACATATGTACGTTGCTGCAACCCGTGAAGATTCCGGGGTAGAATAGGTCTTCAGGAACCCATACTTGCCGTAAAAGGCGACTATGCTTGTCGTAAAAGGCGACTAACGGGATCGGGTGGTCAGGTTCGCTGACTTGGTTGATGCATGTCATCAATCCGAATTGCGTGGATCGATGCTCATGATATTAATCACTGGATTGTCTGGTCCAGACTCGATTATTTACAGACCGCCGTCATATAGCTTGAATATTGCTGAGTACGGCGAAAAACAACAAACCAAACCAAAACATAAGTACAATAATCTCCGACGTGACGTTAAACCCCATTTCACCTCACACACTCACTAAACTACATTAATCGTGCTTGTAATAATGTGGGTCTCTCTTGAGAACTATCTGTATAGTTACTCGACCATAAAAGGCGGATAATGTTTTTTATCAGGTGCTTTTGTTTCAGATGACAGTTACTGTTATGGATGGTGTGCACACGTACAAGTACGTCGCCAGTGTAAACATTTGGCTCGGTGAATTTTCTGGGAAAACTTCCATGGAAACAGTTGACTTGGCATTTAAACAGCTGTAAAAATTACATCGGATTTATTTTCACGCGGACCTCGGGACTGAATAGGACTTAGTACCCCATGAATATATTGAGAGCCGTCCTATTATGAGAATTGGGTGTTTACAGTGTGTCACCTGGCTACAGTGTTGTAATCTATAAACTTCTATATATGTGTTGGCTTCTTGTTTTGTTGTATGTCATTCATGCATATACACACCGCATGCACAAACACACACCACACATGCACACCACACACACACACACACACACACACCACACATGCACACACACACACACACACACACACACACACACACACCACACATGCACACACCACACACACACACACACACATGCACACACATGCACACACACCACATGCACACACACACACATACATATACACACACATACACACACACATACATATACACACACACATATACACATGCACACACACATGCACACCACACACACACACACACACCACACATGCACACACCACACATGCACACCACACACACACACACACACACACCACACATGCACACACACCACATGCACACACACACATACATACACACACACATACACACACACATACATATACACACACACATGCACACACACACATGCACACCACACACACACACCACACACATACATATACACACACATACACACACACATACATATACACACACACATATACACATGCACACACACATGCACACCACACACACCACACATGCACACCACACACATACATATACACACACACATATATACACACACACCACACATGCACACCACATACATATACACACATGCTAAGCCATATGATGCGACACACCTCAAACCTCCACACACCAATACAAATAAAGTAACCCAGGTAATAATTATGAGTGAGTTTTTACCACTATTCCGGATGTTCCACGGCGAGGAACACCAGAAATGGACTTCACACGTTGTACCAAAGTGGTCGTCGGGAAACGAACCAGGGCCTACAGCGTGACGAGCGGACGCTTTACCCACTAGGCTACCCCGCCGTCCCCAAGATTATGAAGCAGAAGTAACAAGACTAATGGATTTCTTTAAGTTAGGGGTAAGTCACCATGAAAAGTTTTTTTTAAGTCGTCCACTTGAAAGTTTGGAATGACAGCCTTTCCTACTGGTACTATACCTGCCAACATCCATGCCAGTATACATACACGATCCAGCGTCTTTACGAAACCAGCAAACAACGGACAGTCAGGTCCAGACCATCAGATGGGGTTAGGTCTCTATTAAATGCTGGATGTGTTGGTAGCGAAAATCTGGAGTAATACCAATCATGGTTCTTTCCTTACAGTCCCTGCAGTGATCCCTTGTTAAAAGTATTCCTCCGTAGCTTTTATATATATATATATATATATATATATATATATATATATATATATACAAAAATGAGGTAAATGTTCACTCGGTGTACATGTAATATATAATAAAATAATAAAGACCACGTTAGTGCATCATCTTTTTTATATCAGTTTCATACATAGTACTTTCGCTGTCTCATGACAGCTCTTCAGTGTAACTGTGTATATATACAGCCGTGCGTGTGTCATGCGTCTGTCTTTCCATCCCCGTGGGGATTCAATAGATCCACGCATTTAGGATGCGATGACATACATCAGCCAAGTCAGCAAAAACCCTTTCCCGAAAGTCGCACCTTACGACAAGCATAGTCGTCTTTTATGACAAGCTTGGGATGCTGAAGATCGGTTCTAACCTGGGTCTTCACGGGAGGGGGAGGGAGGAGACAAATATGGGTTGCTGAAGATAAGTTCTAACCCGGATCTGCACTGGTGATAACCACATGTAGCAAGGCTGATTGTGTATTAACTCTACCCAATAGCGTGGATCTTTGTTCCTGCTTGATGTCATCAGTCGCCTGTCCCACACTCGTTTATAATAAAAGCCGTCGTCATATCGCTGGTGTTGCCTCCAATGAAAAACAATTTATATCAACTCACTTCACTCTGTCCTCAAACTTTCCAGTTCTCCATCTGAAGAGATAAATAATTATTAATAAAGTTCATATTTATATAGAGCCTTTTTCTAACATTTGCACTAAAAGGTTCTTACAAAGAGAACTGTTTTGAGATGTTTCTTGAGGGTGAAAAAGGAAGTCCAATTCACAGAAGTGGCCAAGCTTTGGCCAAACATCTATGGCTGAGTGGATTAATGCTACAGTGACATTCAAAAAAAAGTAAACTACGGTTATAACGAACTCAAAGGGACTTCTATTTTTAGTTCGTTATAACCGTAGTTCGTTATAAGCATATATACAGCATAACTACAGCAAATAGTCGGGACTAAAAAGTATGTTCGTTATAACCGTAGTTTACTGTATTCAAGTTATTAAAAGCGTTACAACATGCTGTTGGGAAGCAAAAAACGACCCAAATTGACTTTTTCAAAATTTATTTGTCATCATTCTACCAACCCAATTCGCATAAATAATAGATACAAAACGAGAAGGGCTGGTCGTTTAGATATTATTTCAAGGCATAAGTAGATGAAGTACTCTGTTGACATTATTTTTACAGGCAGAAGTCTGAGCTGCAGATGTCAATTTTTTATATGTATTAATATTTCTATAGTTGGTATGGTACTATTCATTTGTTAATCGTGAATCGTGATTTGTTTTCCAGTTTTTTTAGTGTTGTAGATGATGGCCGTACCCCATTCTATAGGGCGGAGAGTCAAGCACTTCCCCCGCTGTCGTCTGGTCCACGCCAAATCATTAAAGTGGCTTCTGGCTCGACGCTTGCTGTCGAGGATGTTACACAGACCGCAAACCACAGAGGCTTATCCATATCTCACGACCCCCGCATACAAGCTGTGACTCTATCGCCATTCAACATCTGTACATCTTTAGACAGCGACCAGTCAACACTCAAGCAGTGTCAAGAAAAGTCTACCTCACGCTTTGTCACCCCAGCCGGGGCCCAGACTGTGTGAACAGGCCGTGTGTTCAGACATAAACTTTTCGGTTAAGGCCTCAAATACGTTGGAAAGCGTTCCGCCAATTGACTTTTCGAAATAGGAAAAGTGCAGTGACATTTGACATTTACATTTGTATGAATCACTATTAATTAATTATACATTGTACTTATTAAGATTTCATGATATTAATGCCTCTTGGTTATACGAAGTAACAAAGGATCGTTACTCTTATTCTTTAGCATGTAAATACATTTTGACTGTTAACGTATTCGCTGGATATTTATAAAAAAAAAAAAAATTGGTTACAATTTAATATATGGAATGATCGATCCCGTTTTACTTCTATTGTGTTTATCGTGATTGTATTTTAACATATCAGACCTGACCTAGTGCTACCTCCATCCGAGCTGTGGACAGCTCTTGTCCACAAGGCGGAGGATGTTATAAGTTAAAATGCGTCTCAAAAACATTGGAAAATGGTAACAAAACTGTAACAAATTAAGCCGTTGAAAGCTGCAATGATGAGCTGCATTAGATATACAAAGTCCGTGACAGAGAACTTTTAGTTCGAAAGGAACTAATAGAGAAAGGACAATCCACATTTATCACAAGAGAATTCTGGACATTGCATATTTATCATTGGATTGGTTCCATGTTATCGTCGATTAGTTAATATCACCAGAGAGGTAAGATACTCTTCATTTGTAGAATCCGGAGTGAGTCACAAAATCAATAGAGAGATGATCAATCTGGCACGTAGGCTTCGGTATTTTTCGGATTACGACACACATGAGTTCATGGTCAGATCTAACTTTTAACGAATCAAACTGAGGTATTGTGACATGTGACAAAGACAGGCCAGGCTCGAACACTATAAAATGATACCGTTAACACTAGGAGAGGAGAGCGCGGTTTGCAGTCGATCGAGTCGAATCCCGATCGATCTAAGTTCTCCCCACTTAGTGACGAGCCTTGCCGGTCTGATCCTGACGTGTATTGATAGATGGACTGAGAGTAAGTTAACTAATGTGAGTGTAAAGCTGGTGTTGCGTTTCTTTATTATGCGAGTATAAATGCTGATGGAGACCATTCGGGGTAAGCGTCGTTCGACCAATCACTCGTGACATGGCGAGTTGCAAAGTCATGGCTTAACTGATCATGGTGACCAGGAACGACAATACTTTCAATAACTGTGGTAGAGTCCCACTTGACACCCGAAAGCAGTTACGACAGTACAGTACTCAGTTGACATTATAAACAGCAAACTTCAAAGTTCGAATCTCAAGAACATCTTAACCAAAGCACGTTTTGATTCAAGTGCTCAAAAAGAGTGATTTTGATTAGCTATTTTACGCCGCACTCCAGCAATATTCCAGCTACATGATGGCGGTCTGTAAATATTCGAGTCTGGACCAGACAATCCAGTGATTGATATCATGAGCATCAGTCCACGCAATTGGGATACAATGACATGCATCAACCAAGTCAGCGAGCCTGACCACCCGATCCCGTTATTCGCCTCTTACGACAAGCATAGTCGCCTTTTGCGGCAAGCATGGGTTGCTGAAGACCTATTCTACCCCGGACCTTCACGGGTCCAAAAAGAGTCAACTTGAGTTACAAAGTGAAACGGAGGCCACTGGGGGACCTTTCATCATATGCTGGAGGGTAGGTCGGTGACATTTAGAAACAACGGTATTTTCTATGTTCGATGTGATCTCAACTGTTCTGCTAGAAATGTCCCACATATACTTCCCTGCATGGACAAACTGAATATTTGCAGGCTCGAATCAGAATGTACCAGCAGCAAATAAAATGTCAGGCCAATGTTTACTACTTGTAAGTGAGTGAGTGAGTTTGTTTTTACGCCGCTTTTAGCAATATTCCAGCAATATCACGGCGGGGGACACCAGAAATGGGCTTAAAACATTGTACCCATGTCGGGAATCGAACCCGAATCTTCGGCGTGACGAGCGAACGCTTTAACCACTAGGCTCCCCGACCGCCCCTCACTACCTGTAAGTGCACATGTGCGCGGGAAAAGGAAATCAGATTTTCATTTTTATCCTTTTTATAAAAGATGTTTACAACGGCAAACTGTAAAGAAATCTAAAAGAAGAATTCTTATTATTAATTTAATCCTGCATTAAAGAGAACATTAATATTACAACAAAGCGCAGTTGTGTTGCAACATAAATCCGCCGCTGTTGATGACGTTATAATCAATGTTATTGTCGCATGACTAGAACAACTGTTACATACCGTCATAATCGGTGTAACTTCATTCTCCCTAGGTAGACACAGTTTTATTGATAACAATTTCTTTAATACTGTAAAAAGCGTCTTGCTTGACAACGATATGAAGATCTATACCGAAACGTCGCTTTTTACAGTATTAAAGAAGTTGTTATCAATAAAATCGTGCCTACCTTGTCATCCGTCAACTTCTAAGGAATTTCATTCTCCCTCATGATACGAAAGAAACGTCGAAGAAAGTATCCAGCGTTGTGTTTTTTTAAATAAAATTCAAGATACATACGTATAAAGTGGTATAAAGAATCGGGTGGTTCTTACCATTAGTTTAGTAGTATATTTGCCGCCGATCTGTAAATAATCCAGGTTGGACCAGACAATCAAGTGACTGACATCATGAGCATTGATCCACGCAATTAGAATCGATGACATGCATCAACCAAGTCAGCGAGCCTGTGTATGCAAGTGTGATGTGGTGACATGTGTCAACCAAGTCAGCGAGCCTGTGTATGCAAGTGTGATGTGGTGACGTGTGTCAACCAAGTCAGCGAGCCTGTGTATGCAAGTGTGATGTGGTGACGTGTGACAACCAAGTCAACGAGCCTGTGTATGCAAGTGTGATGTGGTGACGTGTGTCAACCAAGTCGGCGAGCCTGTGTATGCAAGTGTGATGTGGTGACGTGTGTCAACCAAGTCAGCGAGCATGTGTATGCAAGTGTGATGTGGTGACGTGTGTCAACCAAGTCAGCGAGCCTGTGTATGCAAGTATGATGCGGTGACGTGTGTCAACCAAGTCAGCAAGCCTGTGTATGCAAGTGTGATGTGGTGACGTGTGTCAACCAAGTCAGCGAGCCTGTGTATGCAAGTATGATGTGGTGACGTGTGTCAACCAAGTCAACGAGACTGTGTATGCAAGTGTGATGTGGTGACGTGTGTCAACCAAGTCAGCGAGCCTGTGTATGCAAGTGTGATGTGGTGACGTGTGTCAACCAAGTCAGCAAGTCTGTGTATGCAAGTATGATGTGGTGACGTGTGTCAACCAAGTCAGCGAGCCTGTGTATGCAAGTGTGATGTGGTGACGTGTGTCAACCAAGTCAGCGAGACTGTGTATGCAAGTGTGATGTGGTGACGTGTGTCAACCAAGTCGGCGAGCCTGTGTATGCAAGTATGATGTGGTGACTTGTGTCAACCAAGTCGGCAAGCCTGTGTATGCAAGTGTGATGTGGTGACGTGTGTCAACCAAGTCGGCGAGCCTGTGTATGCAAGTGTGATGTGGTGACGTGTGTCAACCACGTCAGCGAGCCTGTGTATGCAAATGTGATGTGGTGACGTGTGTCAACCAAGTCAGCGAGCCTGTGTATGCAAGTGTGATGTGGTGACGTGTGTCAACCACGACAACGAGCCTGTGTATGCAAGTGTGATGTGGTGACTTGTGTCAACCAAGTCAGCGAGCCTGTGTATGCAAGTGTGATGTGGTGACTTGTGTCAACCACGACAGCGAGCCTGTGTATGCAAGTGTGATGTGGTGACGTGTGTCAACCAAGTCAGCGAGCCTGTGTATGCAAGTGTGATGTGGTGACGTGTGTCAACCAAGTCAGCGAGCCTGTGTATGCAAGTGTGATGTGGTGACGTGTGTTAACCAAGTCGGCGAGCCTGTGTATGCAAGTGTGATGTGGTGACTTGTGTCAACCAAGTCAGCGAGCCTGTGTATGCAAGTGTGATGTGGTGACTTGTGTCAACCAAGTCAGCGAGCCTGTGTATCCAAGTGTGATGTGGTGACGTGTGTCAACCAAGTCGGCGAGCCTGTGTATGCAAGTGTGATGTGGTGACGTGTGTCAACCAAGTCAGCGAGTCTGACCACGCGATACTGTAAGTCGTCTCCTTCGGCAAGCATGGGTTTCAAGCCGGAATGTCACGGGGGTATTGATCACACAGTGTAGTTATCACACAGAGAATATCACAACATCGACCACCCTCTCCCCTTCACCTCAAAATGACCTACAGATCCCTGCTTGAATACAAATCCTTTCTTCCGCAGTTTCTAGTGACATTTCCCTTGCCTCTTAGCAGAATAAGAATGTGAAACAAAATGTGAAATGCTGGACTTCCTTTTTGGTAACATCTATGTAAAATCTGTGGGTAAGACATTTAGGCAAGAAGAAGGCATCCCCATGGGCAATTGTGCTCCCCTTCTTGTGGATGTTTCTTTATGCACATGGATCAGATCTCCTGCTCGCAATGGCAAAGTCAAAACAAGGGAATTTGTCCAAGAAGTAGAACTTAAGCTTCAGGTATACCGATGATCTGATATCGTTCAACACGAATCAAATAGCCATTCCCTTCCACTGATTTACCAACCTGAACTAGAAATAAAGGAGACTAGTGAGACCGCCTCATGTGTTTAATATTTAGATCAATGCATAAAGATTCAGAGTGACAACACACTCTCCACAAGACTGTATGACAAGAAGGATGACTTCAACTTTCCAATTGTCAACTGTACCTTCATGTCGAGCAATATTCAAGCAGCTCCAGCTCCTGGTGTCTACATTTCACAACTTTTGAGATATAATCGAGCATGCTCTTTCTACAAAGAGCGCCGTCTAAGGCGCCGCGATTCGCTGTGCAGAGTTGCGTCCCTTGGGCACGCCAGAAACCTATGATTGTGGGTTCGAATCCCGGTTCGCCCCGATTATGTTTCTAGGTTTGTCAGCACCATACCCGTGCTCGTGGGTTTCACCGAAGTGGTAAACGTCTGAGTCCTGAATCACTTCGGGCTTTCCTCCCACATTAAGCTGACACGCTGTGATATAACTGGAATACTGTTAAAAGCGGCGTTAAACCAAACTCACTCACTCACTCACTCACTACAAAGAGCGCCATACGACTCTGACCCAGGAGTTGTCTCGATCAAGGCTTCAGTTTTATGGTACACGTGGAGGACATTTCCAGATGTGACGCATCAGTGACCAAAGTGATGTCCAATTCCCAATATCATAAGTTAATGTGTTTTGTCAGGGGAACAATTGACTTGCCTTTGCATGTGTTTGTGACGGGTGCTACCTGTGGGGCAGGATACGCTCACCTTTTCGCGAACACCTGGTATCATCACGATGCTCATGATATTAATCACTAGATTGTCTCGTCCAGACTCGATTATTTACAGACCGCCGTCATATAGCTGGAATATTGCCGAGTGCGGCGTTAAACAACAAACCAACAAACCAACCAACGAACCAACCATTTCATGGTGATTCATAAACACATGCTCATGATCTCGGAATCGTACAATCGACTCTTTCTATCTATCTATATTCAATGTTTTACTTAGAGTTAGTGGCTGTATCCCCAAAGAGGGTTGAAGTAGTGTAAAATTCCTGTCCCCCAGACAGGGTATGTAAGATCACATTTCAAAATACGTTTAATCCTACCATTGTTTTAATCGTAGTATAATTGTGAATTTTAATTGATGGCTAAATTGTGTACCATTTTCAGTCGAACCGTGCAGGTAGCAGAGATGATGGTAGTCCCCACGAACCCTAGTAAAAGTTTCCAGTAAATGCACTGAAGTGTAGCCTGATTCATATCACAGTTCTCGTTGACAATACACCACTGTGGCTTGCCTTTACGATTATATATCCCAACATTTGTAATAGGCCTTGAACGTGGATGATCAGCGGGCAAACAATAGAATGTTATATCTTAGCCGAAAAAGGAAGTTTCATTGTGACATCGATAGTCTCAAGCTTCTTTGGTGCCTATTACAAAGTTTTAACCGTATACCCATGTCATTATCTTGATTTTTATAACTGTGAATTCGCATGAACAGAAAAATATCATGCAATAATGATAGCACGTTATTCTACCCGTATAGTGTACAGATTATATTACACTGCAGCATGAATTAATCACCTCCTGTAAAATAAGTGATATGTAGCTTAAATAACAAGGTCGATAAGTTTTGCCATGCTTCGTACTTGGAATAATATATACACAGTTGACAGTGTACATGGCGTTTGACCCGTGAAGATACGGGGTAGAATAGGTCTTCAGCAACCCATGCTTGCCGTAAATGTCGACTATGCTTATCGTAAAAGGCGACTAACGGGATCGGGTGGTCAGGCACGCTGACTTGGTTGGTGCATGTCATCGATCCCAATTACACGGATCGATGCTCATGATATCAGTCACTGGATTGTCTGGTCCAAACGAGATCATTTACATACCGCCGCCACACAGCTGGAATATTGCTGAGTGCAGCGTTAAACTACAAACAAACAAATCTTACTAAACTCCTCCAGATAAGCTGCGTATTTGCGTAAAATTTGCATACTACATTTGTACCCAATGAATTTTAAGTTGCTTGCCTACAAATACGCATGAAGAATGATACTTTTGTGTTATCTAACAACACTGAGTAATAACCAAATTTAGCTTTTTAAGCTTGAGTACACAAATGTATTTTTTTTATATCTTTCCCCACCGATTGAATGCAGGCATAATGTTTCATTCATTCGCAGTATGCCTTGTCGAGTGAATGAATGGTTGACAATCCGTGGCGGTATTTCGCACTGCTGAACTTAAACCGTCAAAATTGTCATCGTCCTTCTCTATCTTCCTTCAGGATTGTTGGCGGTCCTATCATCTAATGTCTTTCCCATTAGTTCATTATTATAATCCAACAATTCCTATAATGAATATATTTTACAATTTTGGAAATTAAAGTTATTTCCGAGTTACCCCCCCCCCCCCCCCTTCTTTGTTTAAGAGTATATATAATCTACACGCGTCACCCTGTCTCTATGACATCTTGAGTAAATAGCCGATTTCACTTTGAGTTGACAATAAATGACACCGTTAGGTTAGGTTAGGGAAAATAATAATAATAATAATAATAATAATAATAATAATAATAATAATAATAAATGTTATTTGAGGGATATCTCTGCGTTAAGAGTTCCACAAAAATCACTGCATCCTTTGGAAGTGTTTTGTTACACTATTGACTATTTTAATTAAACATATCCTTGCACCCTACATTATGTTTTGTCACAGTTATAGTGGATCATTCTACTTTACACAAAAGGCATGACTAAGTTGTACATTCGGGCTTTCAAGCATATCCTATATCCGTTAACCAGTATGACAGGTCGGTCGTATGACACACCCCCCCCCCCCCCCCCCCCACACACACACACACACACCTCGGTTGTTATGTGATGAAGGACAGACGAATGGGCTTCCGTCTTTAGATGCTCAGTGCTTTAACCATATGAACTTCAGAATCAGAAATCGTCACGGTTAGGCTGAAATACTGCCGATGTGACGTAAAGCATAAACTCACTCACTCACTCACTCAGAATCAGAAAAGAGAGTCGAGATGATACTTCTTCCCGGTTAACACTGGAACGGTAACTACAGAATGATGCTAAAATAGAGCTAAAATGTATGGATCGAGGGTTGTTAAGTCTCTGAAATAAAAACATTTCACGATTTATTTTGTAAATTATATGTTAAGATATAACAGTAAGGGTCCCAGTGATCACCCCCTCCCAAACCTCTTACACACAGTTGCGAAAAAGAGATTCACTCTTGAATGTTAGTACCTAATATTATGATAATCAGGGTCCTTGAGATTTTTTTATTGCGATGAGAGCCTTAAGATTCTTGGTTACTGGTATACGTACTTGTGGTAGCCCTGGTACAACATACGGCTGAATCAGAAATATTAATTATAAATTATGATAATAATCAGAACGATTCTTATATGACGCATGCATTTTAGGCAATAATGTTTCCAGTTTGCTGCCCAGGAACAGTTACTCCCACTCGAAACTGTCAATGTGCGATTTTCAATAAACATGTAAACATGAAATGTAGACTATGCAATGAATTTAATTAGACTGCCCAACACATTGTCAGTTGATGATCAGCTTTGGCACATACAGAGTATCTTAAGCGACATGGTGGCTCGATCCATTTATTACCGTCTTCGCCATGCTTTTGGTTTTGACTCATTGGTCCATCCATGATAGAACCTAGAATAGATAGATGGCGCTGTGGAATTGATATTTCTAATAAAACATGAAATAACTGAATACCGTGTTTACCATTAAAACTAACTTCCTTTGACAGTTTACTTTTCAGCACTTAAAAGAACAATGGGCTTAAAGTAGATCCTTGGTGAAGACCTTTCCGACAGGCAAAATAACGTTTAAAATTCATGTTCCTCGTTCACATGATTTAACACATTTACAAATACTTCATACTTAAGGCGTTCAGCATTTTAGCACTCAGACAATAAAATTCCAAAACAAACCGTAACTTACTATATGAAACAAAACCTTTCTTAAAATCTACAAACGCCACATCAAGTTTGTATTTCTATTTGGTTTAACATTTTGTACCATAGCATATAATGCCCATATGTGGTCAGTAGTTGAATAACCCTGTTTAAAGCCGGCTTGAGATTCTGGTATTTTGTTCCTTATGTTTGACGGTTGTTATGTGGATTACCACGATCGCCGTTTAACACCTCAATAATAGGAGCGGTCAGGTAGCCTCGTGGTTAAAGCGTTGGCTCGTCACGCCTAAGACCCGGGTTCGATTCTCGACATGGGTACAATGTGTGAACCCCGTTTCTGGTGTCCCCCGCCGTGATATTGCTGGAATATTGCTAAAAGCGGCGTAAAACCATACTCTCTCACTCAATAATAACATAGCCTATATCTGCGGCTTTGTCATGTTTTAACTGAAAGGTTACATTATGTACTTCGTTTTAGGAGAATCGAGTAGACATTGTGACGTGTCGATTCCCAAATTGAAACAATATGTACGTAAAAGAACAGTGTGAAACCAACAAACAACCTACAAGCGATGTAAATTAACAATTGTATTACAAATTAACTAGGTTTACAAATAAATACAAATTCCTACACAGCAATTACAATGGCAGTAAGCAATAGAGTGGTAGTACAATAAGCAATGACAGTATCAAATACAAAATATGATGTCAGTGGTGGTATCAAAATGTTCTGTGATATTAATATTTACCTATCCACAACAGCGGTCAAGCTTCCGAGAAAAGTGATCTGCACACGAAAGCTGGTCTTGATGTAATGTCAGATGAACTGTGAGATGCCCGCGCTCCACTTATGTAATCTGAACAGCTTCCAGCACTTTACACACAGTGATAGACCAGTAGGGTGTCACTAGGACACCACAGACTATAAAACATGTTTCTATAACACTTGACATCCATCGCTGCTATTCAAGAAGTTCACAGATAGTTTGAGCATCTACATATAAAAACTTCCACACCACTGCCTACACTAGATAGTACTACATTCCTGACAGCTAATCATTATCCAAATACAATGCAATATACTTCAACTGAATCGCAACAGAAACAATGTAATATAGCCACAATTATTGTTTATTAATATTACACTGCCAAATAACAACTTTGATATACCTGCCTCACGTTTTGCGCATCATGGAATTTGTTCACGTGAAGCACTGTCTTCATCAGCTGATGAACGTCAACAAAAAGAACTGCAATCCTTAAATGATACATTTCAAGCATTCAAGTCTTATTTCACTCACTATATTGATTGTGATAATTGGGAATACTGCCTTCGACCAAGATCCAAATAACACATTTGGTGTCCCCGCAAAGCAGTGATTAGTGATCTTGTTCCTCTTCCAGCGGCCTTGCTATAAAAAAATCATTGTATACCGATACGCTTTTTTGGGTACGATCCCAGACCAGTGGATCCGTTGCATTTCAGTTATCATTCTCAACTTCCTGGGGAGTATACAGCCCTAGCTGCCTAAGGGCGCTGGATGGTTTCTACATCCACCTCGCATAATAATAAAGTTATCCAGTTGCTTGGGTACGGGTGATTACGGGTTATCCATCACTTTACGTGCGAGTCTGCCAAATGTACAAGTTACGGATCGTCCAGGTCCCATATCGTGTATTGTTTGTTTGTTGTTTAACGCCGCACTATTCCAGCTATATGACGGCGGTATGTAAATAATCGAGTCTGGACCAGACAATCCAGTTATTGACAAAAGGAGCATCGATCCACGCAATTGGGATACGATGACATGCATCAACCAAGTCAGCGAGCTTGACCACCCGATCCCGTAAGTCGCTTTTTACGACAAGCATAGTCGCCTTTTACGGCAAGCATGGGTTGCTGAAGACCTATTCTACCCCGGATCTCCACGGGTCCATATCGTGTATTGAAATGAGCAGATGCTAATTGTAAATTTAAAGAAACGAAGATCTGTATTTGTTCATGTGGAAAAGCTCGTCGGTGTCTGCACACGATGTGGACCCTTTGGGTTTGAAATGTGCACCCGAAGTGGACCCTTGGGGTTTGAAATGTGCACACGAAGTGGACCCTTGGGGTTTGAACTGTACGCACGAAGAAAGCCTTTACATTTCCTTTGATGTTGCCGGTGTTGTTTTGCGACCCACGGGGTCTTCCCGGAAGGTTTGAGGTTAACAAGGCATCGAAGCAAGTTGATTGGCACAACGTCTCCACAGGCACCACAAGCACCACAAGCACCACAGGCTCCACAGGCTCCACAGGCACCAGTGGAACCACACCCAGTCAGCCGGGCCCAGCACGAACAGCCACTGGGGGGGATATCACAGCCGACTCAACAAAGGCCCACCCACCACATCTGAGGAGATCACCTTCCTCACAACAGTCCAGATGACAATTGAAACCAATATTCAACAGTAAACAGATAAACATCCCAGTCCTCTAACAACGTCCGACGCGCAGTGCGAATGCCACGATACACTTTGCCGACGCTGTATCCAACCAGTTGCACCAGTTTTAATCGATGATAATCTTATCCATGTCAACAATTAACATTTATGTGTGTAGATGTAGAATTGTTTTTGTACGGAGCACGACCGCTCCTATGGTCTTGTAGCAGAGCGTCCGGCGGAGAGCGGAAGGTCCAGCGTTCGATCCCTGGCCGCGTCATACCAAAAGACGTTTAAAGATGGTGCTTGTAAGCCTGTCTGGTGCTAAGCATTCAGGGGCTTAAACAAGGATTGGTAATTGTCTGAGTGGGGTATTCATCTTAAAAAGCGGCACGGTGTCTCAGTGGGCTAGCACTATAAAACCGGCATTAGTCCGAACTAGTACAAGCACAGACCTATATATACTCACCGACAAAAGAACCGCGAATACCATTTATGTTGGTTAATATTTGAAGAATTACTCATATTCAAGAGATATTAGATTAGTTCGATGCACTAACGACCATACTGTTGTGTGAACCGACGTTCATGAACGCATCACATGTGACGTCATAGATCCATGACTCGAGGTGCACCATTTGTAGCTCACCTGGATATGAAGTCAACAAGTAATAAAGGCAACAGCCACTAAACAAAAGATTCTGTCAGATAAGATATTCAAATATATGCTGCATTAATATTGATGACTAAAATACTACTTTGTACAGCTAGTATAGCAGACTGGCATAGCGAATGTAAAATAACATTTTATCAACATTTTTACCTCCTCACAGTGTACTTCTTTTATACATACACTGAGAAAAATGTCAAGTGAACTTGTAACAGCGACCAGAAGGTTAGTAAACAGCGAATGTACTACCCTGTCTGGTAGATTGCACGAGGCAGCTGTGGAGAGAAGGGGTATCTTATTTCAGTTTCGGCGTCATGACCACGTGACATTCGTCACTTCCGCCTTGGTCAGGTGTCATGCAATTCGTGACCAACTCGTGTTATTCAGGGACAAGCCATGTAGCAATTGGTTCTCCAATCGTGGCCATTTTTGCGACTGGATTCCGGCGTAGCTCGTTGCGTATATTTTCTCCCAGAAATCGTAACAGTTTTACTATATATTCCAGACTCTATATAAAACACAACGGGACTCACGGTATTATACAGCATGAATGAACACATTTAACTGTATTCTGGGTAAATATTTAGATGCAAGACATATGTAAAATAAATACAATTATTCCTTCGGGATTCTTTGATCGCAGTACTTGGAAGTACGCGAATTCTGATTGGTTTGTCGTATTTTCGCACATGACATTCATCCATAGGGGGACGAATCTTCTTGCAGGTTACGGAAAGGGGCGAGTGGTTACCAATGGTACGACGAAGAGATGACTTTGAGTCAGAGTGTTTGGTAAATATTGGCTTTGCAACGTTGTTGATGTTATTTTTTCAAGATTGAAACAATTATTAATGAAGAAGGGAGGTCAGTTATACGTTTGCCTGTGTACAATAAGATTTGTTTATATTATTTACCTGCCAATTACTTTTTGTAGCATTATAAAAGTAAAAAAAGCCAAGGAAATCAGTATATGCTATCTTTCACCTGTATTCTTTGTGTCATGTTTTATTTTGAACACGTTTAGGGTCTAAACACATGAAATGAGCTATCATCTCACAGACTAAATACCACCAAAACACAACATATAATATGTAATTTTGACATGAGATGTGCAATTAACATTCACGCGCACTTGCATAACACACATACCACCAGGATTTACAACTTGGGGGCGGTCGGGTAGCCTAGTGGTTAAAGCGTTCGCTCGTCACGCCGAAGACCCGGTTCGATTCCTGACATTGGTACAATGTGTAAAGCCCATTTCTGGTGTCCCCCGCCGTGATATTGCTGGAATATTGCTAAAAGTGGCGTAAAACCATACTCACTCACTACAACTTGGTAAACTATTAACATAAACATATACAAATAAACTAAGCTGATGCTGACTAGGACGACAGGCACTTTGACTTCAACAGACTCCGTAGCACAGGTAGTAACGTGAAGGACGATTGATCAACAGGTTGCAGGTTCGTGTCCAACTGCATGACGTATACAATTCTATGAGTCCATACATCTGTTGTTGTTGTTGTTGTTGTTGTTGTTGTTGTTGTTGTTGTAACTTCTCTCATACAGGAAGCTGGCAATGAAAGTATATCTGATTACTCACACCGTTTTAGTTAGTGACGATAGACAACCTACAATAGTAACTGGTAACGAAATACTAACTGATTAGTAAAGTCTACTAACATAGATATGCATTTTAGTGAGTGAAATTTGTTCGTTCAAAAAAGATCCGTGCAACATAGCAAGTGTTCCAGGAAGAATATTCCAGATTAGTTTTTGATAAAATGTTCATTACAGGATGTTCTCTGTAAGATGGTCATGGCAGAAATATATTGTCCATAGAGAATTTGCAGATAGAACAAACGTACTCGACTGAATGTTCAAGATTAGCAACTCCTGGATAACGATATTCTCATTCATATATCCCAACAGCCTGTCGGACTATATTTCAGTAAGCATTTGTGAGATTAACGAGGCGTGCCATCCCCTGTCATTTTGACATTGAACACTACTGATTCTATAATACTCATGCCCTTACGATGCAAGTCGACTAACCTCATGCGTAACTGCAATTTCATGCACCGAAGCCCACTGGGGATATTTTCTTTCCATCATTAATTACGCTTGATTGTTTCCGCAAACAGAAAAAATGCTTAATTTGCAAATACGTATATCAAATAAGGGAGCCAACTGAAACTTAATATCCAGTTATTTTTGTTGATACTGATGAAATGGCATCGATCATTTGAGCAGTTGGTATCACTTAACGTAACACGTACATTGTAGAATATCGTAGTAGCAAGCTAGATCCAGCATGAAGATGAAGCTACTTTGGACTACCGTTACTTTGTACATTGTATTGTCACTGGGTTACTGTCTGGATAATATGTTAGAGAGTGAAGCTACACTCACGATTAATACACCATCGTCGCGAGTCTTTGTCTGTGTTTGTTCCGACGCCGCTGAATGTGCTGCAGACAACTGGAGCGCTCTCCTGACAGAGTGTCGACTGAAGGCGGAACACGTCACTTACGAGGTGAGTGAGTGAGTGAGGTTTTACGCCGCTTTTAGCAATATTCCAGCAATATCACGGCGGGGGACACCAGAAAATGAGCATCACACATTGCACCCATGTCGGGAATCGAACCCGGGTCTTCGGCGTGAAGAGCGAACGCTTTAACCACTAGGGTACCCGACCGCCCCTTACTTACGAGGTACAGTACATGCGAGGGAAACGTTGGTGCCATGAGACGAGGGTATTGGCTAGCGTAGTTGTTTAGTGTATGGTTTTAAGAATATCAGAGGAGGGGGAAGGGTAAGAACATGTGTGGCAGAATACTTTCGTTGTTTGACGCCAATTCGATTATTTGATTATATATTGATAATACTTTCATGTCATGCGTTCTAGTTGAAAGTAAGGTAACAACATTGTCTTCAGCTGGGACAGCTTCATGAGTTTATCAGCGAGTGAGTGAACGTTGTTGGACGCCACAGTCAGTAATGTGCCAGCAAAGACGGTGGCCTTGAAATAATAGACCTGTATGATTAGTCACTATCATTGATCCGACCACTGCAATGTTATTACATCTATTACAATAGTATTGTGGTAGCTTGACTCGTACCTCTACTGCCAGGAATTATACAACCATATAATAAAGTCTAATACGTCATCAAAGTCCCAAATTCAGCATACTGAATAGGACCTTAATATGAAGTACTAGTAAAAATCCGAATCCTAATTATTTCATTTCGTTTGTTGTCAAATTCGATTAATTAATTATACATTGATATCAGGAGATATTCACCAGAGCACTTTCAGCATGAGTTTCGTTTGTTGTCAAATTCCATTCATTAATTATATATTGATATCAGGAGATATTCACCAAAGCACTTTCAGAATGCATTTTGTTTGTTGTCAAATTCCATTCATTAATTATATATTGATATCAGGAGATATTCGCCAGAGCACTTTCAGAATGCATTTTGTTTGTTGTCAAATTCCATTCGTTAATTCAATATTGATATGAGGAGATATTCACCAGAGCACTTTCAGCTTGATCGATCAGGCACCTTCCCACTTTGGATCCGAAAAGTGTCCGGACCAGAAACTTCTAAAAACGTTCTAAAGAATGTGGTAGTATACTTGGTAAAGTTACACATGTAAAAGTGCCTGAAAAAAACAAGACAGTTGAAGGAAGTTGAAGATATACGCAATGTTTACAGAAAAAGGAATCCTGTCTTTTCATGCTGATATTGTTTATATATTTAGCTTGGACATTTAGTATATTTTTTTGCATGTATAATATATAGGTTAGTATTAGAGAACTTGGATTTCGATTTAAATGATGCAGATGATTTTACCTTTTCAGGCGCCACCAGCAACATCGGGTAAGTTACACATAGAATACGTTCGCACAAACATATACATGTACATGTATATGTTCACAAATTCTGTCCCATGTAACGGAAGCAACTCTGTTCAACAATGTGTAGTGTTTGTGAAAATAATTGCATTTCGACTTTAGTTTTTGAATTTGTCAAATATCGTCTTCATAGGTTAAATGTGATAGCCAGGTAAATGTCGAAATTAAGATTTTAATTGCTTATAGCCCCTCTCAACAAAAAAAGTATTAGTAACATAAACTTTTATCTAGAAAAATGAAAGATGTAATCATCGGTCTCCGCCATGATTGTAGTGCTTCCACAATCGCAGGGAAAAAAATACACTCAAACATCGATGTGTCGAACTTCGATGTATCTCGGTTATCTCGAAGTAAAAACTTGGTCCCTGCGTATTCGTTCTTTATTCATCATTTTCGGTTGTGTCGAACCTCGGATACCTCCAACTATTTACGGAGGTCCCTTCAACGTCCAGACAACGGTGTTTGACTAAATATACAGTTTTATTGATCGCACGTGTCGTCTTTACTTAGATATGTAGCTGTATTTGGGTGAATCAGTTCTTGAACATTTACAGAAGGTCAGTATCTGACCCTGTCTAATCCGGATTTAGGTCAATACCGGACCAAATTTACGGGTTTTGAATTGACTTTTAAAATTTATATTCAACTAAATGTGGACCTCTAAATCTGTCTAAACGGGGTTAAAAGTTTTGTTCTTCATAAGCCTCCACCAGACAAATTGCACGATATCTGGATATTTATAACTTAGGATGTTGGGACACCGAGATCAGAAAAGGACGCAATCATTTGATTGTCTGGTCCAGACCAGACCGCCGTCATAAAGCTGGAATTTTGCTGAATGCAATGTTAAACAACAAACAAACAAACAAAACACCACATCATATACGTTTCGTGACTGAATGACAATGAATATTGTTTCATGGGGGTCAATAGCGCCAGGCTAGCAAGCGCCAGGTGCTGAGATCGTATCCCGCTAGAGACCGGGTTGTTATTCAGCCTTGGGACCAACAATGTTTACAGGTCTTTACAGTGTTGTCACTACCCCTAGCGTACAGTACACTCACCCTGTGAACTCAAAAAAAGCCACTCGTCCGATGACAGACGACCAGATGGTGGAAACACGAATATGTACATACCTCCGCAATACAAGTGTCAAAACTTGTGGGGTCACCCTGGGCAAGTGACTTAGTTCAAATGTGCCTCTGTTCATTCACCGGAAACAGGTACATGAGATGTGACGTGGATGTTAAAACCTTCTAGCGCCCCTATGCAGCTTGGGATATATACTCCCCAGGGAGCTGATAACTGAAATGCAAACGGATCCACTGGTAGGGGAACAAATGAAACCGCATTTGAGCAGATACTAGTACCTGGATACCTGAGGTATATATACTTAACCGCAAAAGAAACGTCACCCCAAGTAACATTGCATGAAAAAATTGTCATTTAAATAACATTTTGTCAAAGATTCTCAAATTTAACATTACCTTGTCCGGAAAAATGAAAGCAGATGACAATAAAACCGATCGCCCAAACGCATCACGGCAACGACAAATTGAAATGCACATGCGTTCCCCCATTTCTTGCCCTATAAAATCCATCCAGATCGGATAACATTCATTCGTTATTGAATTGCTACCACATGCCAAGATTGACAATGAATCAGCGACACCAAGAAGCCCTTGGACGATTGCAAGCTGGACAAACCGCCCGGCAAGTAACCAATGCATTTCAAGTCTACGTAAGGACCATATGCTGGCTCTAGCAACGGTACCAGAACACCAACACTACAGATGGAAGACGCTTAGTGGAAGACCAAGGGTCACCACCCGACGTCAGGAACGTCAGATTGTGCGACAGCATCTTCAAGATCACTTTGTTACTGCTGCGGAAACTGCTCGACAGACCATGGGGACACACCAGCGACACATTAGTGCAGACACCGTGCGTCGACGATTGACGAGCAGAGAGAGTTTGGCGACGCCGTCGGGAACGTTATTTGGATGCTTGTGTTGATGAGAGAGACTCGTGGGGTGGTCCGAGCATCATGGTGTGGGGTGGAATTGGTCTTGCACCGAGGGTCGGCCCTGTGGTCTTCCAGAACATCGGTCCAGGGAGAGGCAATGGTGTCACAGCAACTCGGTACATTGATCTTGAGACCACATGCCATACCTCATTTGGCGCGTCGCCACAACCACGAGTTTCAGCATGATAACGCCCGTGCCCACACTGCGAGAGCAACAAGAGGCTTCTTCCAGCAGAATGGCATCAGAACCATGCAGTGGCCTGCCCTTAGTCCCGATTTAAATCCCATTGAGCACCTGTGGGACGAGATTCAAAAACGGCTGAATGACGTCCGACCAAGGCCGACAACTTCAGCTGAGCTGCGTCAGGCGTTCCTTGGGTGTGGGCTCAAGTGCCTATGGCCTTCATCAACCGCCTCATCCATTCCATGTATCGACGTTGCACGGCACTCATCAATGCACATGGCGGACACACGAGACACTGACGTATGATGCCATTTTCCCAGAGACTAGTGTTGTGTTTCACTTTAAGAACATTTGACACTATTATTTCAACCTTGATGAACAGTTTTTCCAAGTTTCATCTTATTAATATGTCTCAAAGTATGTTTACAGTGTTTGGACAAATAAGGTTTCTCATATCTCACTAACGTCACTCTCAGCACTACGACCTAGTTGTTAGGAATCAATGCTTTCGCCATACAAACCCAACACTCCGAGGTGTATCATAATCATTTATATGTGGCGGATCAAAACTCAACTTGCATCCGCAGAAATTCAGAGGAGGAAGTCAGGGAAGCCAAAATAGCTCTCTGGGCATGGGTGCAGGTTCCGGAGACGGCCTCAGACCGCACCACTAGCTATTTGGAGACGAAAGCTGACACAACAGTGTTTCTAAAATAATTGAAATGTGTATCATTTTGGGGTCTTTTGAAACAAATTCAACAACATATTTACAGTTAGACTAACTTGTCTGCTATTGAACAAAAGGGATCCACCTGCGCTGGCTACGAACCAGCAATTCCAGTGAGACCAGTACAAGTGATCGGTTCGAGACGCAGGAGGCCCTAAGTGGATCAATCAGCTTGCGCTGGCTATCGAGGAACAGAGCTTAAGCAAAACGTTTGGGGATTGTTGAGGCGCAAAGGCGTCCAGTCTAACACGAGTGTCCCCACTGCTCTGCTAGTGGACCCGTGACTAGTTGAGACAGAGGAGTTCTGTGTTTCTCTGGTGGCAAACAGTTCGAGGTGGACATTTATCCAGGGGAAGATGTCCTTGGCTATGCCCTTGTGGAAGAGTCACGCTTTGCAGCACCCTCCCCCTCGATTTGCAAAGCCACCAGGTACCTAATCGTAGGCAGGGCTTTCTGCTATAGGTCTGGAGCTCACCTGCGTCAGCGAAATCTGAATACAGATGAAGCTGTTATGGTACTGAAGGCGACAAGCATCCTCAAAGTGGAAATAAAATTGTCCAATCCCCTTTGGTTCCACCCTAAAAGACTTGACATCAGTGCGTCATTTGAGAAACAGAGGTCAATACTTGCATCTGCACTGCTCACAAACTTCAGAACCAAACATATAAAATGACAACTTTCTTCGTTTTTTTCAAACGCTTCAGAAACTGGGTGAATTGCATCAAGGAGGAAATGGTGTACCAATGAAGCATATTCGAGAGAGGATCTGTGTCGTCCAGCAAAAGCAGTTAGAAGCTGGTCCACAAGTTGACCCGATCTGATTATGGTTCCAGCTCGGGATTGAACAGAGCTGTCAAAATAATCTCTTTCCAACTGGCCAAAGTGGGACCATGGTCATAGAAATATGAATTAAAATGCAGTGATCAGCGGTAAGGTTGGTTGGTTTGTTTTTTAACGCCGCACCCAGCAACATTCCAGCTATATGACGGCGGTCTGTAAATAATCGAGTCTGGACCAGACAATACAGTGATTGATATCATGAGCATCGATCCACGCAATTGGGTCGATGATATGCATCAACCAAGTCAGCGAGCCTGACCACCCGATCCCGTTAGTCGCCTTTTACGACAAGCATAGTCACCTTTTACGGCAAGCATAGTCACCTTTTACGGCAAGCATGTGTTGCTGAAGACCTATTCTACCCCGGATCTTCACGGGTTCAGCGGTAAGGAGGCAGAAAGAGTGGAATGGAATGACTAGGTTTCCCTTGTCCAGCAGTCCCCGGGCCGGCCAAAAATCTAAAAATTTCCAAGGATGACACCAACTGGGAAAGTAGCAAAGGGAATTATTACCAGTGTTGTAGATGCCACAGTCTTCCGAATTCAGTGTCCTTCAGACTAGTAGTCCCAGACAATGATATGTAATCAATTATATCTAACGTCCAATGCCATCACTGGCGTTTCAATACTACTAATCCCTAGAATCAATGTCCGGGGCCAGGAGCGTCTGACCTATCAGCGTCGTTTTCTGCACTATATTGTAGTGTACAAAATCCCAAAGAACCATACCCTTGCCAAACATTTAATTACAACACTTCGCTTGAATTATGAGCATTTGCATGTGTTCCGGATGCATCTCAGCACCTGAAGGTATTTACGTTAGGCCCTTCGGTACCAAAATAAAACTGACACACACGACAATGTTCATGCTGATATTTATTGAAAGTTTGTTTGTTCAATATTATTCTGGCTATATGACGGGGGTCTGTAAATAATCGTATCTGGACCAGACAATCCTGTGATTGACTTCATGAACTTCTGTATTCATAAACCACGATGATGTATCATACACGTCTGGGTGGAAATTGCACGTAATCCATGTGTTTATATTCAAAAGTACACGGCAGTTTGAAAAGAAAGACATGCTTCACATGTTTATTTCAATTTGCATAAGCACTGAAATTCATTTGCATGTGATACAAAATTCATGACTATATCTAAGCCTATTACTTTTTTGTATTGTCAGCTTATCGATCTGTTAGTTTATCTACAGTAACACAGTGACCTTGTCCTATTACTTCCTGCTCTATGATTCCGCTAACTTGCTTGCTTTAGCCACATGTGTGCACAGCTTTTAGTTGGTTGGTTGGTTGGTTGTTTTACGGCTCACTCAGCATTATTCCAGCTATGGCGTGTTGCCGGCACTGTAGCTCTGTATTGATTGATTCGTGTCACACACTTGTATTACATTGATAAGAGATTACGGACGGGGTAAGTTTTAGACAAACATTAAAGCACCCCAATCTATATGTGGCTGCTAAACAAGTCACTGATCCTGACCACACGATCCAAAAGTACTGTTTTGTTGTCATTTTTCCTACGGTTAATCGTTTCTCTAACAATAGCGAGTCTAGATACTCTCTGGTTTTACCAGTAAGAATAGTTTTATACTTTAACTTAAACATTTTGGGTAGGTCATTTTACTGTGAGAGTGAGCTGGTGTGGATGTAACACCGTTTGAAATTGTACTTCAGTAACATCATGACGTCTCATCTCTGACCACTTTGGTGAAACCCAAAAGCTTGAGTATGGTGATGACAAAATTGACAACATTATCTAGACCAATGAGACCCAAGATCAAAGGTTTCTAGTTCACTTGTGGCACGCATCTCTGCACTAATTCCGGCGTCTTAAACGACTTGGTCACTGGTGGCTCCAAGTCAGTTGCTGTTGATATGATGTCACGGTGATGGGACAATCATTTGTGAATCGGTGATGCTCGGTATTAACATGTATTACCCACGTGGTGAAGATAAAGGTGGTAAGATACTAAATCCGTACGTCACACGTGTGTCGTACAAGGTTGACCTTGTTTTATTCGTTTTGATTGGATAACCGTGACCTCTGTCACACCGGGACTACTTTTTTCATTCATAAAAAATCGCGAGACGTCATTCATTTTGAAACTACAAGGCAGAACTGAAGAAATTCATGAGAACGAGAGATATTTACAAACACTTTATTAAACCAAACAAGATAGTCACACGCATCAAATTCGGTTTGCATTCTATATAAGTTATGCATAGAGCTCCTACAGACATATAATCGAGCTAGATCTATAAATCGATTTACAATGTACGACTGCCGATCGAGCGCGTCCCTTGAGCGTGACGCACCCGACCATTTTCACAACTTTCAATTTGATTTAACGTAAAAGGATAAGCGTGGTGAAATGAAGTCTGTTTAAACTGTCTGGGCAAATATCTAGACTTACTTGGGATGATCCGGTTGTGCCATCGGTGTCCCCTTTGAAGCGTATTTTATGGCGCTGTTTCGGGAGGTATTGTTCATGAATGAACGAACACGACAGCACGACCAGATCACTTAAAATTCACAGTTCCGATACAAATCAAATCGAAAACTCCGTGGAAGTGTGCTTGACTTCTGATTTTGTGGCCCCAAACATCCCAAATGTGAACAGTAACATTCCCTATCTCTAGCGTAAAACGTTGTGAGTGGATAGCGGTTGTCTTTTCTTATTCCGCCGGCGACCTTTCCCTTCGATCGTTCGAAGCTGTCACTGACATGCAAGCAGATTTGAGTTTGTTGATTTTCACGTCTTCAGTATATAGGGTGGTACAGTTAACATGAATGTCTTTGGGAACAGTCTGATTTCCCTCTTCCAAAATGGTACGGACATGATATAAATTCAGCTGATAGATCAAGGAAACCGAACCATTTTGATTGCACAGACGGGACCCCGGCAGTGTGATGCGTGTGACTGTTGGTCCGATATTCAAAGCGCGGCGCTAATGTGACATTTCAAATTTTCTTATCGGTGTCCTGCGTACTAACAACATGGCGCTTGAACTTCCATAAGTTGAAGACTTTCTTCCAAAAGGATCTTGAGCGTCGGTGCTGGTTTGTTTGCAAACAGAACAGCAGGCGCATGTTGTTAATGCGTATGCATAAACATGTCAACAATGCCCATATTTGGTCATATATCAATATTCATGCACAACCAGATTTTGCAACCGGTTTCAGTTTGGTCTGTCAACGAACGAAAGTTGTTATGTATTTACACTTAAATATATATTTAACGTGGGTAATAAACAAAATACCACACTCATTCTCGTAAGATACCATTTTTTACGAAACTCGTGAACTTTCTATGGTATCTGACCTCGCTTTCGCTCGGTCAGATACCATAGAAAGTCAACTCGTTTCGTAAAAATGGTATCGAACGAGAATGAGTGTAGTATTCTCTATTTATCATCCAAAACTGGCTCCCACAGGAGATATCGCTTGGATGAGATCGAGCAATATCTACACTGTAGATATCGCTGCAATGAAATTACATCACAATGCTTTGAAAACCATTGTGACGTCACTGGTTACCATGACGTCACAATCAAATGACATCACTAATGGCACTACTGAAGCTGTTAGCAGTACTTTTTAAACTGAAGACACTGCTAATTACTGTTTACAAATTGAAAAAGATGGAGGAATGATGTTGGATGATAAATAAATCTCACGCTTGTGTCTTTTGACATCAGATATATCAACACTCGTTGATAAAAGTGGCAAAAATCCTCGGCAAGCCTCGGAATATTTCCACTTTTATCAACTCGTGTTGATATATTTGATATCAAAAGACACTCGGGTGAGATTCTCTATATGTAAAGACACAACCGAACCCAGCACTGTATCTTTGTGTCATTTCAGCATCAGGCGTGAGCAGCTGTGTCGGACTTCCGGACGGTGACTACGCATCGAGTACAGGATGTAAGGATTTTGTCACTTGTTCTTTCGGAAGGATCTTTATTCGCTCCTGCGCAAAAAGCACAGGCTGGGACGACATAATCAAGACATGCGTATTTCTTCCCACCCCTACATGTGCCTAGAACCGATTCCGGGGTAGAATTAGGCGTGTTAACAACCAAAACATTCTGACAAATGAATACTTTCAAACATCCTATTTGAGGCAATTTGTTGGGCAGGACGTCCGCTTCATTGCACGATGCAAGGAATCAATCTGATGAAACCTGAAACTGCCATGCGTATTACTCAGTGGAAAACAGAGTCCCAGAATCAGAAAGAAACATACCGACAGTATTTTGTAATTTGAGTGAGTGAGTGAGTGAGTTGGGTTTAACGCCGCTTTTAACAGTATTCCAGTTATATCACAGCGTGTCAGCTTAATGTGGGAGGAAAGCCCGAAGTGATGCAGGTCTCGGACGTTTACCACTTCGGTGAAACCCACGAGCACGGGTATGGTGCTGACAAACCTAGAAACATAATCGGGGCTAACCGGGATTCGAACCCACAATCATAGGTGTCTGGCGTGCCCAAGGGACGCAACTCTGCACAGCGAATCGCGGCGCCTCAGACGACTGGGGCCCCCCGTGCCCCCTTGTAATTTGAAGGTGTTCGTAATACAGATTTATAATATATTATTGGCAGTATTCATTTTAACAGATTATTCATCCTACAGACGTTGGTATTATGTATAAATCCAATCGTACATGTTTATCGTAATTTTTTAAAGTAAAATATAAAGTGTTTTTTTCAAGTATTCACAGGGTCCTGGTTTATGTTATCTCACTTTATACATGTTTTACTTACAGGAGAGTCTAATTAGTCACCGTTAATACTTGTTCTTTATTATTATTCTCTTCAATAATGGCATAATAAATATTTTTGTCAATGTGAATTTGTCGTCATTAACAAGTGAGTGCTGTTGGTGTGAGCGAAGAGTGGACACAGGTGTTTACGTTCATAAACCGTAAACTCACACAAATACACTAACGTCAATTCTTCTAAATAAATAAGCTAACGATAACAACTTCTTAATCTGCTCATGTAATCACAAACAAAAAACGTATACAACGAAACGAAATCAGTGACATTTGAGCGGAATAAGCACCGTCCTCTCAATGATCAGGGGTGGTAGGGTAGCCTCGTGGTTAAAGCGTTCACTCGTCACGCCGACGGCCCGGATTCGATTCCCAAGTTGGGTACAATTTGTGAAATCCATTTCAGGTGTCGCTTGACGTGATATTGCTGCAATAGTGCTAACACCGCTCGCTCACTCACTCTCTCAATTATCGGCCAATACAAGTTACGCGATAAATCGTAAAGAACAGTGAGGAACGAAGTGTGGTTGATTTCGCGATAAAACATTGTTCTATCATAACGTCATTTCTGGAGATTCCAACATGGGATCGCAACTTGATGACGTCGTATATTGGAAGACGTTATTTTTGAGAGGGGAGTATCTTGTCAGTTGTTCCCCACAGATGTAGCTGGGCAACGCAGATATAAACGCGATAGCCGAACGTTTGCATCCAAAAGCGGGCGAGATGACAATCGGTATTGGGGAAAAAAGGTACAGATAATCGACGTGAAGATTGTGAGAATATGTGGGAAATACCCACCCGTGCATACAATGGACTTGTCCGACATTGCCGAGGTCGGATTCTACTGAGGTAGTCATCAGTATGAAATTTCGGTAAAATATTTTTAAAGGTTGTACATTTTATCATCAGCCTTAAAGAGGCCGTACAATATGTTGATATCTCCTATAAGAAATACACGACTCGATGTCGTTGTTTTTCTACCTACAACTTAACACAGAAGGGAGACTAAAGCACTGGGAGCTGCGTCCCCCATGGTTCATTGTCCCTGTGTTTTGTGTATGTTAAGTAACTCCCACTCCCACTCGTTATTTATTTCTCCCACTCGTTATTTATTTCTTAAAGGGGGCACGGGTGGCCCAGTTGTCTAAGGCGCCTGTCCACTTTACTTGTAATCAGCAGAAATTCTGCACTTGTAATTCAAATTTAACACATCGTTTTTAAGTTCAATAAACGTGCGGGTAAGGCCTTCATATCGGACCTGTGAAGATCCGGGGTAGAATAGGTCTTCAACAACCCATGCTTGCCGTGAAAAGCGACTATGCTTGTCGTAAAAGGCGACTACCGGGATCGGGTGGTCAGGTTCGCTGACTTGGTTGATACATGACTTTTTGTCATCGATCCCAATTGCGTGGATCGATGTTCATGATGTAAATCAATCGATTGTCTGGTCCAGACTCGATTATTTACAGACCGCCGTCATATAGCTCATGCTCTTACTGAGTGGAATGTTGGGTTCACTATCACTGGATTATCTGGCCCAGGCTCGATTGTGTACTGTGATGCGCGTAAGGCAAATTGTGTGAGTTGTAGGTGCTACCGGTAGAGCAGGACATGCTACGTTATCTGGACCACCAGTTGTCGGACTTCCATTTTGTGGAAGCCTCGCTGGCTGAGTGGGCTAGATCGCTGCCTTTGTGTGCTGGAGATTAGGTGCCTCACTCTGGCAGTGTGGGTTCGAATCCCGGACGGGACTCAACCCAAAACAGTACTAGAATCTGTACTTTACTAAGAAAGTGTTATCCCAAATATAACATTAGTTTCCTTTGATTCCGCAAACTTATGAGGAAAGTCCATTTTGAAGATGGGGCTTTTTCTCTGTAAGTGAGGTGGGGTGAAATGGGGTTTAACGTCGCGTCAAGGGTTTGCACTTATATAGCGACGTGCATGTACGTGTGTGTGAGTGTGTGTGGCTGCTTGTACTGGTCCGGACTGATACCGATTGATAGTACTAGCTCACTGAGATACCATGCCACAGTTTAACATGAATACCCCACTCAGACACAGTATACTGACTCCGAGCCGACCACTCCTTGTTTTAGCCCCTTAATGCCGAGCGCCAGACAGGGTAACAACAAGAACCATCTTTTAACGTCCCCACGCGGCCGGGGATCGAACCCGGACCTTCCGCTCTCCGATGTGACGCACTACCACTAGACCACATACTTCTATCATTGCTGTAAATGTAGATGGAACATTAACATCAATTATCGTTTATTGATATAGTTTAACAGAACTATGGCTTACATAAGTCCGATAAAACACATCATAAGGTTGGCAATCGTGAGAGGGAAAACAGCCACCAATGTTGACAATGGCCCTGGTCAAAGTTACAACTGTACTTTGTTAAACGAAATGGAAAACATAATGCTTTCTTTTACCGTTCATTTTCGAATCCGAAATCGGGCTGTCGGTATTCTTACCCACCCATGTTTGTAAATAGTGTGAATCAGTTAATGTCAGCCATATGTCACGCCGCGGATTATACCAAACATACAGCCACAGCAGCCTCAAAGTTGCGCGAGATTGGTGTTGGTGCATCAGGCATTACGTCTGTTGCAGTCCACAGGAATGAGCAATCCTTGAAGAGATGCTTCAGTAGTCCTGTTTCTCTGCTCAGAGGACCGCCTCCGTGGTCTAGTGGTAGAGCGTCCGCCCGGAGTGCGGAAGGTCCGGAGTTCGATCCCCGACCGCGTCATACCAAAATATGTTAAAAGATGGTACTTGTTGTTACCCTGTCTGGCGCTCGGCATTAAGGGGCTAAACCAAGGACTGGTCGGCTCGGAGTCAGTATACTGTGTCTGAGTGGGGTATTCATGTTAAACTGTGGCATGGTATCTCAGTGTGCTAGCACTACAAATCGGCATCAGTCCGGACTAGTACAAGCAGCCACACACACACATGTGCATGCACGTCGCTATGCAAGTGCAATAATCTTGGACGCGACGTTAAATCCCATTTCATCTCACCTCTCTGCTTAGAGCATTTTGCAACATTCTGCAGTCAAAAAACAATAATTTAATCTCAGGCCGCCATGCTCTAGGGCGTCGTTTGCGAATGACAATATCTCACATTTCGCGGTTTACATTTGCTGTAGTCTGCTAACATTAGTAGTGGAAACAGATTCACCCTTAACGACGAAACAGTCCAAAAATAACCACCGTCCTCGTGGTAGTCTTCGTGCATCGGTGACTAAGATGATACTTGATGCAGTTCCCTATTTTGACTTGTAGCATGTTCCCGTGTTTTTTTCAGGTGAACAGTTGACATGCCTTTGTGTTTGTGCCACGGGTACCACCGCTGGGACAGGATACGCTCACCTTCTTGCGAACACCTGGTATCATCACTATTTGATAGTTATTCATAGTGAGTGAGTGAGTTTGATTTTACGCCGCTTTTAGCAATATTCCAGCAATATCACGGCGGGGGATACCACAGATAGGCTTCACACATTGTACCCATGTCGGGAATCGAACCCGGGTCTTCGGCGTGACGAGCGAACGCTATAACCACTGGGCTACCCGACCGCCCCTGATAGTTATTCATAACCACATGCATATGCTGCACTAGTGAGTGAGTGAGTGAGAAAGGTTTAACGCCGCTTTTAACAGTATTCCAGTTTTATCGCGACGTGTCAGCTTGATATGTCAGCTTGAAAGCCCAAAGTGATGCATGTCACAGACGTTTACCACTTCGATGAAACCCACGAGCACGGGCATGATGCTGACAAACCTAGAAACATAATCGGGGCGAACCGGGATTCGAACCCACAATCATAGGTTTCTGGCGTGCCCAAGCGACGCAACTCTGCACAGCGAATCGCGGCGCCTTAGACGACTGGGCCACCCGTGTCCCTGCTGCACTAGTAGTCCGAATGGTACAATGGCTTATCGAAGAGATTTCTTGTGATTATGGAAATGTTCTTGTCGCTTTTAATGTAATTTGTTTGTTTGTTGTTTAACGCCGCACTCAGCCATATTCCATCTATATGACGGCGGTCTGTAAATAATCGAGTCTGGACCAGACAATCCAGTGATTGACATCATGATCATCAATACACGAGATTGGGATCGATGACATGCATCAACCAAGACAGCGAGCCTGACCACCCGTTCCCGTTAGTCGCCTCGTACGACAATCATAGTTCAACTTGCCTTTTATGGCAAGCATCGGTTGCTGAAGACCTATTCTACCCTGGATCTTCACGGGTCTTTAATGTAATTCAAAAACTCGTCTTTATTACAATTCACATGGGACTAGAGCATACATTGTACCTTAACTCTTAAACAGCAAATAGAACAGTGCAACCAGCAGCATCCAATAATGACGGTTTGAAATGCGTGAATAATTGCAACACATGGTTTATAGCGTAACCAACGATCCATATCATTGGGCCACTATCAACCGGGTCACTCATTCTTACATCCTATTTTCATTACGACAAACAAGTAGTTATCAGAATCATTTCAGTACCGATATCCGATCAGCATGTCATTTGCTCAACCATTTAAAATACATATTGCATATCATCATATCCATATTGCGTAAATCGATGCTCATGATGTCAGTCGTTGAATTGTCTGGTCCAGACTCGATTATAGCTGTCAAAAATGGATGCAATGTTTGGAAAGTATTTTTAATGAAACGGACTTTAGGTTCTATAGCAGTTTGTTTCCTTACGTCCTCATATCTATTATTTGTTTAAGATTATCTGATATAGCAACTCAAACATGGAATGCATAGATTACACATTCTTTTAAAGGTATCACATATCGCATATTTGAAACTGAACTCGTCCTTGAAAAGAATTATTGATCCCTTCCTCTCTGACTGGAAAATTATTCTTGTTTGGAGCCTCATGCCATCATTTACCCATTCCTGTTGAGAAACGAACGTGTGAACTCTGCGATGTAGGTGATGAATTGCATTATATTTTTCTTTAAACACCAACGGAAATATATGTCCCATTATCATATGCTAACAACTCAAATATGCTTAAATCTAAAGAACTGTTTAATAGTAAAAAAGTAATTGTTATAAATGTCATGAAAACTTACAATCTAAACCATCGCGACATCTTATAAAAAAACTGTTTGTAAGTTTGAACCTTATTTGTCGAGTATCCTGGCCTGAGTGTAAATATAGTTATTTACAGACCGCCGTCATATAGCTTGAATATTGCTGAGTGCGGCGTAAAACAACAAACCAACCAACCAACATAGTTGTATCATGTTTGTTTTGGGTACAATTGTAGTTTTGAATTGTTTATTTCAGTGAACTGATGAAGTTGTATAAACAGATCCGTGGATTGACTTGAAGGAATGTTTACGCATTCGACGAGTGTATTAAGTCGTGACCCGTGAAGGTCCTTGGTAGAATTGGTCTTCAGCAATCCTTGCTCGCCGCAAAAGGCGAATATGCTTGTCGTAAAAGGCGACTAACGGGATCTGGTGGTCAGGCTCGCTGACTTGGTTGATGCATGTCATCGTATCCCATTTGCGTAGATCGATTCTAATGATGTCGTGCATATATTATCCAATATTGTGGACACACCAGATACTAGTATTAATCGTCATTTCAACTTCCCTATCATTTCATCAGTTACCTTATTTTCGGTAGTTTATATGTACAGCCAAACCTACACTACTATATCTCCAGCAACATATCTTCAGCCAGAACTACTAATATTATACATACATATATACCCACTACTACTGCCACACGTTTGGGGATGGTAAATATCCTGCATTAGGAATAAACATTGTATTTAGCGAGCCTTGACGAGCTAAATACATAGTGTTTATTCCTAATACAGGATATTTACCATCCCCAAACACACAAGCGTGATAACCTCTTTATCATGTAATGTCATTCTTTAATTCTGTGCTTCAAAATCGCTTTCCCTCTCTCACAAACATTACCGAAACATGGCGAGTTTTCCTTGAATGCGCGCATTAATATGTATTACGTCACATGGTAAGTGATGTGTCAGTCGGACAGTGACAGAAGCCAATATAGTTCCAACTGAAATCTCTTTCTTATACAGTGGCGAAGCAACATATACGCAAAATAACAATTGTTGTTAATTGTCTTTCGCGGCAATCCATCGGTCTGTCTGCTAGAGTAGCTGCCCTTTGTCAAAGGGAAGCTACTCTAACCCTAGTCTATAAGACGTCACGGCCACGGTCAGATGTTGTTGACAGTCGGTCTGCCCTGTCATAACGTTAAGAAGTGCAGTCAGATGTATACACAGCGAAAAAACGAAACAAGGTAACAATTCAAACATCTTTCGGCCAAATCCAACTTTTTTTAATTTGTTGAGAAAGGTTCAAGCCGCAGAGGTCTACAAGCACAGTTATGGCTACCGATCCCGCTTGGCTAGGTCTCGTGCTCTCGCAAAATTGTGTCGAAATCTCTATCTCCAAAGCTGCCCAAACTTATAAAATGCCTTAGCTACGTCACAGTAAGACACTGATTTTCAGTATATTAGACTGTTCTTTTGATAATGAAAGCAATTACCTCTGTAGTTTATCCAGATTCCTGATGGTTAAATCTAACTCGATCGCCGAATGACGAGGGCGACGCCATGTTTGTTTATAAACATTGAAAGTAGAATCTATAGTCCCTTATTGACCTTTGATATTTGCATCTCTATCCGCATATGACCCAAACGGATATCGTTTTTATCCGTTGGCTTTATCCTGCCGAGAAACCTACCCATTATATGATAAATATATATATTAGTCGCCTTTTACGGCAAGCATGGGTAGCTGAAGAACTTCATCTACCCCGGATCTTCAAGGGTCGCTTCCATAATTTCCTCTTCAGAACCCTAAATATGATTTTTAGATGATTCAAACAGCATTAAATATAGATTAACATGCAAACAATAATTAATTTCATAAAGTCGATAAAGAATTACAGTTGTTGAAATTTTTTAATATGAAGCAAATACCATCAGCTTGATTGATCGTTTGGAACACACCACTTATAATCATTAATTTATATAGGAACAATTAGTTTTAGAAACGACATTTCAATATGTTCTCTTCCAAGAAACAGTTATTGCAGTCTTAGAAGAAAACAGGACATTAAGGCTTCTGCCACAATAGATCGATATCCTTTTTCTCAAAATGATTTCTGTTTCATTAAAGGGCGAACTATGAAAAGTACCCTTTTGAATCAGGAAACAGGAAAAAGTTTAAAATAGTGCTATTATGGTTATCAGACATGTTAATACGACTGGCAACGCTTGGTTCTTTATTTTATGTCAGTATAAATTAATTGCTTAGGTGTCTATGGGAATTACATTTTATTCGACCCGTGAAGATCCGGGTTAAAATAGGTCTACAGCAACCCATGCTTGCCGTAAAAGGTGACTATGCTTGTCCTAAAAGGCGACTAACGGGATCGGTTGGTCAGGCTCGCTGACTTGGTAGATGCATGCCATCAATCCCAATTGCGTGGATCGATGCTCATGATATTAATCACTGGATTGTCTGATCCAGACTCGATTATTTACAGACTGAAGTCACATACATGTAGCTGGAATATTGCTGAGTGCGGCGTTAAACAACAAACCAGCCAACCAGCCAACCAACCAACCAACATTTTATTCAAATGTCACGGAATAAGCTTTTCGATGTAGGTTTCACCACCAAGGAGGAATTTACTAAGTAATAGTTGACATTTAACCTGTTATATAATATCAAAATCACTCGGTCGTAACCGATGCATGGAAGTTAACTCAGTCATAAATAGGTGATGTACGGCTCAGGTCATCCTGACATACGGGAGTATATTCGCAGTGTAGAGGTGCGTCCATTGGACACTCCAGAACCTCTAGTTGTGGGTTCAAATCCCGATTTGACACGGGTATGTTTCCTGGTTTGTCAGCACCATACAAGTGCTCATGGGCTTCACCGAAGCCATAAAACGTATGTGATCACTGTGGGCTTTCCCTGGGGCGGTCGGGTAGCCTCGTCATTAAAGTGTTGGCTCGTCATGCCGAAAAAACTCGGGTTCGATTCCCCACATTGGTACAATGTTTTAAGCCCATTTCTGGTGTCCCCCGCCGTCATATTGTTGGAAGATTACAAAAAGCGGCGTAAAACCAAACTCACCCACTGACTCGTAAGTACCACCAAACTGAGGGAATCGTTCAAACTTCAAGTCATGGGTATTCTCTTTGCTTCCCTCTCCTTTGGGGGTGGTTGGGTAGCCCAGTGGTAGTCTGATTCAATTCCTTATTTCGACGTATCTCGCCGTGAATAGCTGGAAAATTGCTGATGCGGCGTAAGCAATATTCATTCATCCATTCGACGTATAACATATGTTCCCGGGTATTTTGGGGTGTCAGTTGACTTGCCTTCGCTTGTGTTTGTGACGGGTGCCACCGGTTGGGCAGGAAAACTTCACTTTTTTGCCAACACCTGATATCATAACTATTTTTCAGTGATTCATAAATATATATTCATATGATGTAGTCAGAATCGTACAGTGACTTATAGTGCTTAAATCATAGTCTTGGTGGATCAATGCACATGATATCAATCACTGGATTGTCTGGTCCAGACTCATTATTCACAGACTGCCGTTATATTGTTGAGTGCGGCGTTGAACAACGAACAAACAGCTTATGGTATGCATGATGTAAACTTCACATAATTTATTATAACTTGTCGATGCTTGCATAAATCCAAAACATCACCATCAAATAACCACTTCTACGAAACAGATTTTAAAATCAAAATACTTTTATACGCAAATGGAGAAACGTTCCAAGCCACGAGGCCTTGTGAATCGGAAGAAAGCGCATTCTACACTCTCTTCGACAGTAAATGTATCCTCGACTTTGAGTGAAATGTTACATTTAATAAATAATCAGTAAAGAAACAAATAATGTCGCGATATTGATTTCACTTGAAACATATTGGTATAACTTCTTAGATTTAGGTGCTCGTCTTTTAACCAGTCAAGAAACATGTTTCTAGGAACATACACGTGGCTTATATGTGGTCTGGTGGTCATCAGAGGAGAACATCCCTATATTTACCTAATTGGAAACGAGTTAAAATATGATCTGCTGGAAAGCCTTGCAAATGTTGGTATCAAGATCTGCAGTCAGAAATGCATACAAAATTGCTACTGTAGGAGTCTTGGCTTCAATGCTGCAATTCTCACTTGTTTTGTGTTGAAGCGCCATTTCAAGAAGACAGAATCCCGGGGAGGATTAGTCATCATTCCGAAATCGTTGATACAAGTAGGTCGTATTAATCCTGTACGGGACGTATATGTCTGTGAAATTGATTTATATGCTCATTGAAGTATTTATTTGAATTTTGTATCATCAGAAAAAAATGCTTTCTGCATTTCAGGCATTCCTTGGTGTACTATATATGCACGTATGCATCGTTTCTTTTTTTTACGTTTGATGTAGGTTTGTGAATTGCATATTATTTTATTGATGGCACCAAGAAGTCCCGTGAAGATCCTTGTCGTAAGCGGCGACTGATGGGAGCGATGGTCAGGCTCGCTGACGTAGCTGATAGATGTTTACGTATACCAATTGCGTAGATCGATGTCCATTGTGGTTAAAGCGTTCGTTCGTCACGCCGGGGAGCACGGGTGGTCCAGTCGTCTAATGCGCCGCAATGTGCTGTTCAGAGTTTCGTCCCTTGGGCGCGCCAGGAACCAATGATTGTGGGTTCGAATCCCGGTTCGCCCCGATTATGTTTCTAGGTTTGTCAGAACCATACCCGTGCTCTTGGGTGGTAAACGAAGTGGTAAACGTCTGAGACCTGCATCACTTCGGGCTTTCCTACCACATGAAGCTGACACGCTTGATATAACTGGAATACTGTAAAAGCGGCGTTAAAAACTCACTCACTCACTCGTCACGCCGAAGGCCCGGGTTCGGTTCCCGACATGGGTACAATGTGTGAAGCCCATTTCTGGCGTTCAACGCCGTTCAATTGCTTGATTATTGCTCAAAGCGGCGTAAAACCAAACTCAATCAGTCACTAGACTGTCTGGTCCGGACTTGAATATGTACATATAGCTGGAATATTGCTGAGTGCGGTGTTAAACATCAAGCAGGCAAACAAAACAAACCAAATATGTTTCGGGTTACAGGGCGTTTCTGGTCAATGCTCGGCCGACAGGTGCAGATCCGGGTTCAACTGTATAACACACTATGATGACGTTTGGAAATGTGCACAGGGTAAATGGTATTTTTCCTTCACTTTTCGTGTTGTGGATCGCACTGACGTGACGCACGTGAGAGGATATCCTTGATGAATGAACGCTGGGATTTATATATGCGTTTCTTTAAATAGCATGTGATGCATAAACTTATTACTTTCGTTAATTCTGTTATTATATTGGACACAAATATCAGTGCATTGGTTTGAAGGGGTCTTCAGCAACCCATGCTTGTCGTATGAGGCGACTATGCTTGTCATAAAAGCGACTAATTGGATCGGGTGGTCAGGCTCGCTGATTTGGTTGATGCATGTCATCGCATCCAAATTGCCTCGATCGATGCTCGTGATGTTAATAACTTGATTGTCAGGTCCAGCCTCGATTATTTACAGACCGCCGTCACATAGCTGGAATATTGCTGCGTGCGGCGTTGAAAAACAAACCAACCAAACCAACTAATATACCTGCTCACTTGTCAGCAGCGTACATGGTACATGGTAAATATTTTATGTTTGTTTGAGGGAAGCAAATTAGACCAAAATTATCCCTAAACATTATACCTAACAGTTCGACTACAGAGAGGAAGAAGCACGGTGAGTCGCCCTGTCTACACCCCCTTTGTAACATCGGTCAAAGGGAGAGGCAATGGTGTCACAACAGCTCGGTACATTGATCAAGTCTTGAGACCACACGCCATACCTCATTTGGCACGTCGTTGCAACCACACTGCGAGAACAACAAGAGGCTCCCTCCAGCAGAGTGGCATCAGAACCATGCAGTGGTCAGAACCATGCAGTGGCCAGCCCTCAGTCCCGATTTAGCTCCAATTGAGCACCTGTGGGACGAGATTCAAAGACGGCTGAATGACGTCCGACCAAGGTCGACAACTGCAGCTGAACTGCGTCAGGCGTTACTCAGAGTGCGGGCTCAAGTGCCTAGGGCCTTCATCAACCGCCTCATCCATTCCATGTATCGACGTTGCACGGTAGTCATCAATGCACATGGCGGCACACGAGACACCGACATGTGATGCCATTTTCACCATTTGAACATTTGACACCTTAATTTCAAACTCAACATCTTTTTAATACGTCTGAAAGTATGTTTACAGTGTTTGGACAAAAAAGGTTTCTCATATATCTATCCATGGTGACGTTTCTTTTACGGTTCAGTATATTATCATCATATACAGTTGTGTTAAAACTAAAAGGAAATATAAGTGATAATTGTTAGAACACCATATGTTTTGTTCTGTGGTATGAATTGTAACGAAAACGTCATCATTTACTTGTGACAATAATTGAGTAACTGAACTGAAAGGCATCAGGGTTATTCATATTAAAACCGTTTTAAAAGTGAAGACACAGGGTGTTCGTGAAGCAGAAAGACCCGTCGTGCCGGAAATTCTGAAATTCAAAACACCAGTATAGCGCATGATTTTATGTTACGATCGGACAGTCATTCAAGGATGAGGCAAGATCACAAATGGGATTTTATCGAAACCAATAACGTGTCCCCTAAAATGCTAAAAAACTATAACTTTGCTCCAAGATGTTGGAAAAGACAGAAAATGTCGTCAACGAAAATACATTGTTTCAAGATGTTGTTATGTTATTAAAGACAGCAATATTTAGATTCATAATTTTAGTTCTAAAATATATCTGGTTTTGCAGCTGAAAAGAAATACACTTTTCAAAATAAATAAAACGCGCAGGTAGATTTTTAGTAAATTTATTGTACCTAATAAAGTGACTGTCGATATATATTTTTTTCAATATCATACAAATATGAAATTTTGGAGCTCGATAGTCACATGTTGTCGTTGTACAAAGGCATTGAAAACTGTTCATTGTCATGTCACAAAGTTGCGCTTAACTCAGTATCTCGTGTGACCGCCCCCGGCAGCAATTACGGCTCTGCATCTCCTCGGCACTGACTGGATAAGTGTACGAGTTCTGTCCTGCGGAATTCTGCGCCATTCTACTTGTAACGCGTTGGCCAGTTGTGGGAGTGTCTGCTGCATGCTCTGACGTTGACGTACACGTCGATCGAGTTCATCCCAGAGGTGTTCAATTGGGTTAAGATCTGGAAATATCGACGGCCAGGGCAAGTCGTTGATGTTGGCATTATGAAGGTAGTCTACCGTGACACGAACTGGGTGCGGTGGAGCGTTGTCGAGTTGAAACAGCTCCCTCTGGCGGTCAATGATTGGTGGAAGGTGAGGTTGAAGAAATTAATTCATGTAGCGATTTGCTGTCTTATTTCCTTGAAACACAACCAAGTCAGATCTCCTGGTGTAGGATATGGCCCCCTCACCATGACACTACCGTCACTGAGAAATTGTCGAATTCACATACACAATGTGGGGCAAAACGCTCATTTCGGCGACGATAAACACGTCTTCCATCTCACCAGTGAAGAAGAAATCGTGATTCATCGCTCTACCACACTTGTCTCCAGTTTCTCAAATTCCAAGGCTGTAAGGTATGGCACCAACCCAGATCGATGGATCTTTTGCAAAACAAGGACGATAACTGGTCGGATTCTGGGTCGGATTCCATCCTCGCGAAGATGTTCCTGACAGTCTGGTCCGATATCCTCCTCAAACCAGGGATGCGTCCTGCAGTCTCCGTAGCTTTGGCATTGCAATGACATAGATGGAACTGTCGAATGTAGCGATCCTGTGCAGGGGTGGTAACTCTTGGTCGGACGGTCTGCAATGGAACTGAACTGTGTGTATCTGTCACAATGGCGGCAAATGGTGCTGTGGTCGGCGTTGAAGTGGCGTGCAACAGATGACTGTGATTCCTCTCTTTGGATACCTCCTATGGCGATGTTCCGATCGACAGCGATGAGTCTCAGCATTTTCGTACTTGAAAAATGTTGACAATTGAATGACAAATTATTGGCTTAAGCTTGCCTTTTTATAGCCACTACCACGAGTTGCGAATGTCGTAACTTGCACGTGTATTTACCTTTACTGTTTTCCTCTATGACATTTTTAACAACTATGAATAACAATATATCCAATTTATATACCGGATATTTTGTGTTCAATGAACAACATACTACCTGTGCGTTTAATTTTTTTAAGAGTATATCTTGTCGCCACACGAAATGCCAGGCCCAGCAATAATTCAGTACTGGACCCTTCACACAAACACAATTAAAGTGTAAGACGATACTTTGAACACATGACATCCAGTGTTCATTGGCAAGTCTGTCCTGTGACCACAACCTGTAGCCTAGATATACCCTGAATAGCTGATTGAACAATCAGAACCAAGTATTATTATATTCGTGGTAAAATATCTTTTGAGAAGCCATTGCAACCTTTCCATAGTCCTGTTGACATCACTGATGTATTAAGTGTCACATCTGGACCTTCAGCTTCCAAGGACCAACACTATGGTGAGACGTGTTCCAGCCATGACGAATGTGTGGATGACAGGACACAGTGTATCGACAGTGTGTGCAGATGTCTGGCTGGCTACAGCTTTAACCCTGGTGATGGAAAGTGTATCTCGGGTAAGGCCTTTATATCAGGCCCGTGAAGATCCGGGTTAAAATAGGTCTTCAGCAACCCATGCTTGCCGTAAAAGGCGACTATGCTTGTCGTAAGAGGCGAATAACGGGATCGGGTGGTCAGGCTCGCTGACTTGGTTGATGCATGTCATCGATCCCAATTGCGTGGATCGATGCAAATGATATTAATCACTGGATTAACTGGTCCAGACTTGATTATTTACAGACCGCCGACATATAGCTGTAATATTGCTGAGTGTGGCGTTAAACAACCAACCAACCAACCTTTATATCGTGTATCAGTTTGGTACTGTCATAGACCAGGGGTCACACTCGACAACCAACACCATGAGAGGCATTTCTCTATAATGAGTTTAATAGACCAATTTCGAGAGAAACCTACATTTCCTTGATGTTCTACCCACGTAATTATGTAAGCCTACACCAAACTATTGTCTTAGCGTACCATCTCTGAACCATCACGCCGTCATTTGACATAAATAACCCACTGAGACACAGGAATCTCACTTCGAGGCGACCAATCCTTGTTTTAGCCCCTACATGCCGAGCGCCAGGCACCATCGCGTAACGTCCTTCGGTATGACTCAGCTAGGGATTCGAACCACCGACCAGGCGCTTTACCCACTACGCAACAGATGCGGTTACACCCTGCAAGTGAAACACAGACATTGTGTAAACTGTAGCCTTCAACAACAATATGTGTATTTTATAAATCTACTGTAACATAAGGTAATACGTAGCTGGTGAACCCACCAGTTGCATATCATCAGAGAGGTTTCAAAACACAGTATTTGGCAGCCATGCCCCAAATCGGCAAATTGAAACTGACCAATAACAAATTTCTAAATAGAGACTGACTGATTGCACCTTTCCGAAACACATCTTTATCATTCAGCTGATGTAGGGTGTCCACTCCTTGATGCTCTGCAGTCGCGTTTACACACATCTGATCCAGCTCTTTTAACAGATGCCAACTAACACCGATGCCTTATGAATGTCCACTACATAATACATTTATCGTTCATGTCATACATTTGTGTCCCACCACGAATGAAAAGGTTGCTTGAAGTACAAGTACATAAATATATAGGTATCTATAAACGTCTGAACGTATTACACGGCCAGGTTTAAGTAAGGGAAGTGTGCTCGTCCCTTTCTAAACGCAATGTGCCTGTGAGCACTACATTTGTCACTTTGGACGGATGACAAAGGCAACTGTTTTCCCTTGTTTCAGCCTGTAACGAGTAAGGAACACACTTCAGCCTCCTGTCCTACGAGAAGTGCTCCAGGGGCTTCAACGACAAGATATGGGCAGTGCCAACCTTTAAGGAATGTAGTATGAAGTGCCAGCATCAGAGATCTTTCAAATGTCTATCGTTTGAGCTGTGGGACGGGCGTTGTTGGCTATCACGCCACACTAAACTCGATGTGCCCAACAGCGAATGGCTTGTTTATCCTCGTTGTAAACACTACCAAAGGAACTGCGAATAGAGCAACAACCAACCTTACATATAGTCAAAGGCAAAAGTCATTGTAACGTGGATTTGTTTTATTTACAAATTTATAATATATGAACTTCGGGTTTGAATCAGGAGAAATGTTTATTAAAATGCAACCAACTAAAAGTCGTTGGTGATGCATGTTTTCAGCAAGTATTTACGAATATTCTTCAAATGTCTAATCCAATATATCTGACTCTCAAAGTAATCTTCTGAAGTGCAGTGTGCACTGTGGACTTTTTTTAATGAGTTTTCATAATATTTTTACGTTACAGTGTTTAGCAGAATAAAAAAATGAAAAATGGAATACACGGTCGTTTATTGGTGGTTTTGAAGGATCTAAACTCCAAGATTTAGTGTGCTGTCAGGACATCAAAAACCTTTCCGATTATTTCGCGTCACCGAGCGGCGTTCGACACAGCTGTTCGTTGAATCCCTTTCGGTTCCCGATATTTATCCAATAATTACAGTCTTTGATGGGCAGTCGTGATTTGCGAGAATTTCTTATTGGAGAGTAATTCATAAACGTGTTATGTTTACTATATGCAGATGATTTGTGTATATTCGATGACGTTGTAGTAGGTCTGCAAAGAAAATATTTATATTTTATCAAAATTTTGTAAAATGTGTAAACTTCAAATTAACATGTCGGAAATAGAAATTTTGGTGTTCAGAAGTGGTGGCACTCTAAAGGATTATAATCGATGGTTTTTGAATGATAAGCATACAGTACACTACGTTTATACGAACACAAAGGGACCACGAATTGTAGTTCGTAATAACCATATTTCGTCATAAGCATATATAAAGCATATATACAAAAAATGTTTGGGACTAAAATTAAGTTCGTTCTATCGATCAGTTCGTAATAAACGTGTTCGTTATAAACGTAGTTTATTGTATGAATATCAGTACTTACCATAGTTATCTGGGTGTTCTGTTTTCAAAGACATTGTCTTGGTCTAAATGCATTGATACCATCAAGATTAAGGCCAATAAGGCTTTGTTTGCCATTACAAAGCTGGAGTTTCACTTTGTAAATATGTCAGTTAACATTTTATTGAAATTGGTGTTAGATTTTATATCAATCCATATGTTACCTTTAATAATCTCCAAAATAGAAAAGAAATGACGAAATGAGAAATAGAGCTAAGTATGTGAAGGGGGCTCAGTTACCATGTACAAACACCTTATACTATACCTGTAATGTACATGGACATATGACCTGCCATACATGAATAAAAGCATCTATAATATCATTATTATTGCAATTACTAGTTTATATAATAGAACAAAAGTTGTTTGCTGAAATAGCTCACTTGATGGACTGTGCCATTGTAATCTGACCTTAAACACGTGTTGTGACAACGGGTCATGAAAGGCACTAATTGCTGCATTATAGAGTTGGACGATTGGTACAGAATTAAAAGTAACTATGGATGTCTGACTGTTAATGGTAATGATTGTTTATCAAGCCAAGCCGACGAAGACGGCTCGCTGATATATTGTTATTGCTTCTTGAGTTAGGCGATGACCTTGACGATGATGTCACGAGGTTATTCCAAATGAGAGGCAAAGGTTAACCCATAAATTAGAACGCATTAAACCAAACTGTGACATCAGTAAATTACCACACCAACTCAATGAAGACTCAATGAATCATGTTGAAAATGCAGGTTTAGGTTGACCATATCAAAGGCAAGTTGTGACAGAAGAAATAAATAACATGCTCCCATGATCAGTTCTTAATAATCATCACACATGGTCCCATGATCAGTTCTTAATAATCATCACACATGGTCCCATGATCAGTTCTTAATAATCATCACACATGGTCCCATGATCAGTTCTTAATACTCATTACACATGGTCCCATGATCAGTTCTTAATACTCATCACACATGGTCCCATGATCAGTTCTTAATAATCATCAGACATGGTCCCATGATCAGTTCTTAATAATCATCGTACATGATCCCATGATCAGTCCTTAATAATCTTCACACATGGTCCCATGATCAGTTCTTAATAATCATCACACATGGTCCCATGATCAGTTCTTAATAATCATCACACATGGTCCCATGATCAGTTCTTAATAATAATCACACATGGTCCCATGATCAGTTCTTAATAATCATCACACATGGTTCCATGATCAGTTCTTAATAATCATCACACATGGTCCCATGATCAGTTCTTAATACTCATTACACATGGTCCCATGATCAGTTCTTAATAATCTTCACACATGGTCTCATGATCAGTTCTTAATAATCATCACACATGGTCCCATGATCAGTTCTTAATACTCATCACACATGGTCTCATGATCAGTTCTTAATAATCATCACACATGGTCTCATGATCAGTTCTTAATAATCATCACACATGGTCCCATGATCAGTTCTCAATAATCATCACACATGGTCCCATGATCAGTCCTTAATACTCATCACACATGGTCCCATGATCAGTTCTCAATAATCAAGATGGACGCCTACATGAATTCGCTGTTTCCAAATAGGTATCAAGATTGCACCTGCCCCGTACACTAGAATCAAATGCAGCCAAAAAGGCCTTGAACCGCCATCTTGTCAGCCTTTTAGAAACGGTCACATCCAAAAACTCTTTTAAAGCATGCCATGTTCACAACAAGTGGAAATAACTTAATAGTCCTCGTGACTCGAGAGGCTAACGAAATATCGCGATGATAAATTAAGAAAGACAGCTGCATGTGTGCTAATACTTATAAAGTGAAAACAAACCATTCCGCCGATATGAAATATGACTTACAGTAATGACAAAAGTCAGTTCTGAGACGATTTTATAGGTACAATTTTAAGGGAATTTACAAATTTCACATATCGAAAAATACATATGTGATGATCCCCACCACTAATTACACAACATTCGACACTTTGTATCTTCCCGGTGAAGATCCCAGTTACACATGTATTCTTCAGCAACCCATGCTTGTGTAAGGAACGACAAACGGCATCGAGTGGTCAGGCTCCCTGACTTGGTTGATGCATGTCATCGTATCCCAGGTGACCGCCTCCGTGGTCTAGTGGTAGAGCGTCCGCCCGGAGAGCGTAAGGTCCTGGCATTGTATCTCAGTGAGCCATCACTTTAAATCGGCATCAGTCCGGACTAGTACAAGCAGCCACACAAACACACACACGTACCTGCACGTCGCTATATAAGTGCAATAATCTTGGACGCGACGTTAAACCCCATTTCACCTTACCTCACCTCGTATCCCAGGTGCGTAGATCGATGCTCATGATGTTAGTCACTGGACAATCCGGTCCCGACTCGATTATTTACAGCCCGCCGTCCTACAGATGGAATATTGCTGAGTGCGGCGTTTAACAATACAAAGACAAAGGTGTGTATCTGTGGTTCCTGGTGCGGTTTTCAATATTTTACAAAAAAGATACCTACATAAAAAATCTGCTGAAAAGGGGCAATCCATGAGCGAAGGTTCCACTGTTCAGACAGACCGTTCATATAGTTTTCATGTTGACAACAGCTATGATAACGACATTCACTCACCGCCACCACCAACCCAATCCATAAATGAATCTACCATCAAAATCGGACCCGTGAAGATTCCGGGGTAGAATAGGTCTTCAGCAACCCATGCTTGCCGTAAAAGGTGACTATGCCTGTCGTAAAAGGCGACTAACGGGATCGGGTGGTCAGGCTCGCTGACTTTGTTGATGCATGTCATCGATATCAATTGCGTGGATCGATGCTCATGATATCAACCACTGGATTGTCTGGTCCAGACTCGATTATTTACAGACCGCCGTCATATAGCTTGAATATTGCTGAGTTCGGCGTTAAGCAACAAACCAACCAACCAACCACCAAAATCGGGGAACCGTTGTAAATTCCCAGCGAACATCTTTACGTGGGCCACAACTTGTCACGGATTACGCTAACACTAAGTGATACGTTGAATCACGCTGGACTGTCAGTACAGGGGTCTGCCAGAACATGGGACTGAGGGCCGGCTTTACCCATTACTACAGTCGACACTGACATCCTATATCTGCCCACATAACAGCTGATTGCCCCTCAGTGTATTTATTACAAGTATTTATAGTCCTCATATTGAAAGGATTTTATCTCATTTCACATTTAAAATTGAATACATGATTAATGTCAGAACCCGGTTTTACGTGCATATAAATCATGCTGACAGGTAACGATGATGAGCCAGAAACGGTTTTCTTACATTTTCTGTAAGTGCAGTAGATAACGGTTAAAACGGATGACTATTTGATTTATATTACCAAGGGGAATGCTGACGTAGGAATATGAATAAAAAAGATAGCGCCAAGGCACTGTTACAGATGATGCTCACGGATCAGTTGAGCTAACACTCGTCATAGCAAATACTCACAGATCAGTTGAGCTAACACTCGTCATAGCAAATACTCACTGATCAGTTGAGCTAACACTCGTCATAGCAAATACTCACAGACCAGTTGAGCTAACACTCGTCATAGCAAATACTCACGGATCAGTTGAGCTAACACTCGTCATAGCAAATACTCATAGACCAGTTGAGCTAACACTCGTCATAGCAAATACTCACGGATCAGTTGAGCTAACACTCGTCATAGCAAATACTCACAGACCAGTTGAGCTAACGCTCGTCATAGCAAATACTCACAGATCAGTTGAGCTAACACTCGTCATAGCAAATACTCCCATATCAAAAACCCATGAAGGCAAATACGGATAGGTACTCAACACAGATCTGTTAGGCAAAGTTTGTGAAGGCCTAAATTACAGATGATTCAGCAAAACATTCGTGATGGCACTTTTTATCAGAGATGGCAAACACTGGCAAACACTCGTGAAGACACTTAAAATAGATTATACAGGCTAACACTCGTCATAGCAAATACTCACAGACCAGTTGGGATAACACTCGTCATAGCAAATACTCACGGATCAGTTGAGCTAACACTCGTCATAGCAAATACTCACGGATCAGTTGAGCTAACACTCGTCATAGCAAATACTCACAGATCAGTTGAGCTAACACTCGTCATAGCAAATACTCACTGATCAGTTGAGCTAACACTCGTCATAGCAAATACTCACAGACCAGTTGAGCTAACACTCGTCATAGCAAATACTCACGGATCAGTTGAGCTAACACTCGTCATAGCAAATACTCATAGACCAGTTGAGCTAACACTCGTCATAGCAAATACTCACGGATCAGTTGAGCTAACACTCGTCATAGCAAATACTCACAGACCAGTTGAGCTAACGCTCGTCATAGCAAATACTCACAGATCAGTTGAGCTAACACTCGTCATAGCAAATACTCCCATATCAGTTGAGCTAACACTCGTCATAGCAAATACTCACATATCAGTTGGGCAAACATTCGTCATAGCAAATACTCACTTATCAGTTCGGCGAAGACTCGTCATAGCAAATACTCACATATCAGTTCGGCGAAGACTCGTCATAGCAAATACTCACATATCAGTTCGGCGAAGACTCGTCATAGCAAATACTCACATATCAGTTGGGCAGACATTCTTTTTGACACTTAATCACAGATGATTCAGGAAAACATTCGTGTAGGCCATTAATCACACACGACCCTTGAAGATTCGGATTAGAATAGGTCTTCAGCAACCCATACTTGCCGTAAAAGTCGCCTCTACGCTTGTCGTAAGAGGCGACTAACGGGATGGGGTTGTCAGGCTCGCTGACTTGGTTGATGCATAGCATCGTATCCCAATTGCGTGGATCGATGCTCATGATGTCAAACACTGGATTGTCTGCTCCAGAGTCAATTATTTACAGACCAGCGTCATATAGCTGAGTGCGGCGTTAAACAACGAACAAACCAAACCAAACCTTAATCACACTTTCGTCACGATATGGCTGAAATATTGCCGATGTGACGTAAAGCATTAACTCACTCACTCACTTAATCACACTTACTATCAAATGGTCAAAAATTAGCATACAAGCATATGTAACGATCACTCAGTAACTACTTAAATGAAGGGATATTAATTCCGATCAGAACGATATTTTTCATGTATAAGAACTGAGCACAAGAGATTGTTATCATTGATATGTTCGCATGCACGGGCACAGGTTGGTCTTTGATGCTGCCAACTATGCTTTGTCAGTCCATGGTAATTCTGCTGGTAGCTGCATCAGACGAAGCGGGCAGACAGGAGTGGACGTTTAAGACAAACGATCAGCCCAGCACCTTCAGTCTGACTGTGTCTAATGAAAATCTAGGGAGATCTCGGATTAAGTGTAGTGTTGAATGCAGTCAATCAAAAGGATGATTCACCCTCGAGTACAAACCATTCACTTCATCCTGCACAATGTACCGCCTCCTCCGAAATGAGGATGGCAAGGCAGCGACTGCCGGTTGTGCCTCTGATGCTCTCTCCTTCACCATGAATGGTAAGTAGGTTTTTCCGTTACTATTTAACAGTGGAATGATTTAAACAATTTTTATTTCAAAGAAAAAGGAATGGGATTGGTGAACAGGTTCAACCTATTTAAACACCTCTCCCTACAAAGAACATTTAACAATTAATAAGAGTCAACTGTACATAAAATGATAAATTTAATTTGATTGTGCCTACTGTTGCAAATATTATGATGATATACAAGTCACACACAAATACACAAATACATATATAGGTACATAAACAAACAGCATATCACATATACAAACAACTATTTGATCGATGAAATCGTTATGAAGACATATTTACATTTTAAATCTTTTTGATTTTGCAATGAACAAATGGACAGATTGTACAAAAGCAAGGTTAGTATCAGTAGATGTTGTAGCATTTCCATATAATACTGAATCCAAGTCATATCCCTTTATATAGTAGTACATATTATTCCGAAGATTACAGTAGTTGCGACATGAAAAGAACTAATGAGTAGGATCCTCATAATGATATCCACAGCAGCAGGTAGTAGAATCATGAATATGTCTACGATATTTGTGTGCATTTAAATCAGTGGAATGAGATAGTGACCATTCTGAGACATGATGACAGCCACGACACTACTCACTGGAATACTCTGCGGAGAAATGGGAATTTGAAGAAGAAATTATTTGTGACCTGCGCTCAACTTAGTGTTATGGCAGTGACACATCATGAGATATGCCTCTGACAATTTGTGTTTTGCTTGTGACGAAGCGTCGTGCGTGAGCGTTGTCAGTATGGTTGCATAATGTAAGGGATTTTGCTCGTGAGTACCATATTATAATGAAGGTATCTGCATCCATCACAAACACAAGCAAAGGCAAGTCAACTGTTTAATAACCAAACTGAATGTAAGGGATTGTGTTCGTTAGTGCGGCTGAGTCATGATAAAGGCATGAGCCAAAATTTATTATGATTGACAAATTATGGGTGACAAATAATCGAGTCTAGACCAGACAATCCAGTGATTAATATCATGAGCATCGATCCACGCAATTGGGATCGATGACATGTATCAACCAAGTCAGCGAGCCTGACCACCCGATCCCGCTAGTCGCCTTTTACGACAAGCATAGTAACCTTTTACGGCAAGTATGGGTTCCTGAAGACCTATTCTACCCGGAATCTTCACGGGTCGTTTTCTGGTTCAGAATAAGTGAATTTGACCGCAAACATGTCACAGGAGATGGCTAGAAATTGGGTGATCAGACTGACTAAACTAGTTTTGTATCATGATACACTGATGGCATGGGACTTTAATTATGTATGCGTAATCCCTAGATTGTTGTGATATATCTGGAAACATAAATGAGAATTCAGCATCTGCAGATAATATGTATACAAAGGGTGTGAACTTGTACGTGTGAGGTTGGACCGTTGCTTTTCTCAAAAGGAGAGTTATTGCCCTTTGGAACAAAAAGATCGCCCATTGTTTAGGCTGATGATACAGCTGGAACATTGATGACATGGGTGTAAAAATACAACAAACATCCTCATAATTTAGCATCTGTGAGTGAGTGAGTTTGATTTTACGCCGCGTTTAGCGATATTCAAGCAATATCACGGCGGGGGACACCAGAAATAAGCTTCACACATTGTACCCATGTCGAGAATCGAACCCAGGTCTTCGGCGTGACGAGCGAACGCTTTAACCACTAGGCTACCCGACCGCCCCGATTTAGCATCTGCATATAATATGAATACATAGAGTGTGACACTTACATGTCTTTAGGTCCCAGGCCATGTCGCCTTGGAGAGACGTGTTCCAGCCATGCTGACTGTGTGTGGATGACAAGACACAGTGCCTTGACAACGCGTGCAGATGTGTGGCTGGCTACAGCCTAAACCCTATAAGATCCGTCACGCACCGAAGGTTAGATCTTAACGTCAGGAAACATTTTTGCTAGGGAATGGTTGGTTGGTTGGTTTGTCGTTTAACGCCGCACTCAGCTATATGACGGCGGTCTGTAAATAATCGAGTCTCGACCAGACAATCCAGTGATTGACATCAAGAGCATCAATCCACGCAATTGGGATTGATGACGTGCATCAACCAAGTCAGCGAGCCTGACCACCCGATCCCGTTAGTCGCCTTTTACGACAACATGGTCGCCTTTTACGGCAAGCATGGGTTCACTGTTCATTGAGATACATTATCCGATCCGAGGCATTTGAAGCGTGTGCTCAGCTCAAGTGCATTAGTGATTCCCTTTTGGCGCACACACTTTGGTGTTTGTGTGCAAGTGGGTTGTCAGCACCATACCCGTGCTCTTGGGTTTCACCGAAGTGGTAAACGTCTGTGACCTGTATCACTTCGGGCTTTCCTCCCACATTAAGCTGACACGCCGCGATATAACTGGAATACTGTTAAAAGCGGCGTTAAATCCAATTCACTGACTCACTCACTCGCAAGAGCATCACGTGCTGTTCATGCAAGATGTGCAATTTCATTGTGATTAGATGCTGCATTGAGATGAAACTCGACGGTACTGGACCGCCTCCGTGGTCTAGTGGTAGAGCGTCCGCCCGGAGAGTGGAAGGTCCGGGGTTTGATCTCCGGCCGCGTCATACCAAAAGACATTAAAAGATGGTACCAGTTGTTACCCTGTCTGGCGCTCGGCTTTAAGGGGCTAAAACAAGGACTGGTCGGCTCGGAGTCAATATACTGTGTCTGAGTGGGGTTTTTCATGTTAAACTGTGGCATGGTATCTCAGTGAGCTAGCACTATAAATCGGCATCAGTCAAGACTAGTACAAGCAGCCACACACACACACACACACACACGTACATGCACGTCGCTATATAAGTGCAATAATCTTGGACGCGACGTTAAACCCCATTTCACCTCACCTCACCACGGTACTGTCACTGCACACCTCAACGATGGCTACTTTCAAATCATTAGTTCCCTTCTTTTTTGGCAGAAGTATAGTTTCACATCTTTTGATGAACTGTCGTGACCCACATTTAAACTGTCATTAGAAACAGCCCTTGCACTTGTTCATTCTATATTTCAGCACTAGCACGCTCGACATGTTGACATAATGCGCTCGTGCCCCAGATATCTGTAGCCCGTTACTGATGACGTTTTCTACAAGCACTATGCAGTTCTATCTCTCTGCCACTGCTGAAATCGGTAGTCCACAGCTGGAAAAAAAGATCACGCAGTTCACCAATGAGCAGGACACAAAATCACACCCCTAGAGGTCCCGGGACCTGGTTCTAATTTTCTAAAAACGTATACATATCTAACCGACAACTCTTCATGACTTCCGCGTCGATTGAAACGGAGCTTATTTCTACCTTTGTGGGCCGCATCATTCAGTATTTTTACTGTTTGAGAGAGGCACAAGTAAAAATCAAATATAACCGCCAAGCAGCAATACTTTCAACATCCATACAAGAACAAAGGATGTACAGCATACGATGTTGACACATAAGCACCATCTCTTAATGTGTTCTATGTGTCGAAGATACCAGTTTTAAAGCTAAATTGTTCAGAAAATTGAAGGAACGTAAATCAATGTTTTTATTGCCATCAAGTGACATTTTTTTTAAACCGTGTCACTTCATAGGTGGTTGACCTGGGACAGATGGAAATGATTTATAGGATTTGTGGATGTATTTGACAATTTAGTGGCATCTGATGTTACTTAAAATGCCAAGTTCGACAGGTAGTGGATGGCCTAGTGGGGAACAATAGACAGACAGACAGACAGACAGTTTATTCAGTAAGAAGGCCATAGGCCCATAATACAGACAATGGTTGATTGCATGAACTACGCATGCCAAGGAAGTAGTCGATTTAGTTTCTCTTAGCCGTTGGACTTTATATAGATATAAACATGTGTTATATACAACATCAAAGTTTTCTGATGAAATAATTTCAGTAAAAGATGTTACAGTTTGAAACTTGATATACTGTTTAACATACATATTTATTAGGGCTGAATTACGCTCACATACAAGTAAAACATGAAATTCATCTTCAATAACATATATACCATTTTCTATACAATATTTACATAATCGTTCAGTGTATGGGACATTTGTGTATCTCCCCAAGTCAATTGCAAGTTTAAACTTGCTACATCTTAAAAGAGTCATACATATTCTCAGATGTACTGGTATGGGGAGTGTAAGATATTTTTCTACATTTAACAGGGATTTAAAATGTTTATAATAAAAGGTATCAGATATACTATTGATAGAACTACACCATGATTGTTGAAGGTTATCAAATAATCTTTGCTTAAAAAGATGAATAAATACCTTCACATTGCCAACATCTTGTATTAACCATACATATCCAAAACCTAATTTAAACAAAATATTCTTAATGTGAGTAGCCCATGTGGTGCGACCAGAATGGTCCAGTGATTTGAGCATTAAATAACATTGGCGAGGCAGTCTGCGCTCGTCCAAACGCAGTAGCCTGCACCAAGATTTGATGGCCCTTGTGGTATACACAAGTTGGAGAGGGGCTCTTCCGCACTCTCCTAAAACCATTGCATTGTTTGTTGTTTTACCTGTATTTAGAAACCATTTACACATTTTGTTCTGTTCATCTTCAATAATTTTACAATATAAGATGCCCCATATTTCTGCGCCGTGACAGACAATAGGCACAATCATAGCATCAAATATCTTAAATAGTCTTGACAGGGTATATTACTAACTTTCTTTTGATATCTATATAATGTCATAATGGCCTTGTTACTCTGTGCAGCAAGAGTATTTAGTGCCTTAGTCCAAACAAGTTTGGGCGTGAACACAATACCCAAATATCTATAAAACGACACGGTTTCAATATATACACTATTAAATTTCCATTTTTCATAATGTCTAAGGGGTCCGCAATTTCTGAATACCATAACTTTAGTTTTCTTCAAGTTTACCTTCATGCCTGTGGTATTGCAAAAATGTTCCAAGGCATTGATCTTTTTTGTAAATTTAAAGGTGTTTCAGCTATAGATGACACGTCATCAGCAAACATAACTGCATATATTGCTGGGCAGTCTTTAGTAATAAAGACGGTTTGTCCTCCATAATTTTCCATAAAATTTACAAGTTTATTTATAAATATTAAAAACATCTGAGGGCTGAGGATGCATCCTTGACGGGTATCTATATTACACTTAAAGTATTTGGATAACCCAGTAGGTGTTCTAACACAGGCACACAGTTTATCGTACTTTGAGGTGATTATAGACAAAAACTTTCCGCAGACACCAATATCAGCCAAACTCTGTAACAACATATTGTGATCAACATTATCAAAAGCTTTTGAGAAATCTACAAATAAGCAGTAAAACCTTCCTTTCTTTTTACATGCATACTTTTGGATAATGGCCTGTAGTGAAAATATATGATCTGTCGTGGAATAGTTGGGTCTAAATCCAGCTTGAGATTCGTCAATGATATTGTTATCATCACACCACCTCTGTAGTCTAGCATTAAGAATAGATGTAAATACTTTGCATATGGTATCAATGAGTGATATGCCTCTATAATTGTTGGCATCATTCATATCACCAGACTTGAACAGAGGACAGATGATACTTTTCCCACACACATATGGAAAGTTACCACTCTCAAAGATTTTGTTAAATGTAATAACTAAAATTGGTGTAATTTGTTTCTCTGAAGACTTTAAAAATTCAGCAGCAATACCATCAGGCCCAGGGGATTTATTATTCCCAAGCTGGTTTATTTGACTAGACATTTCTTGTGCTAGAATAGGAATGTTAATTGTTAGATCATTATTGTCAGGGATATGGTACATACTGCTATCAAGTGCAAGATCCTGCCTAAAAAGAAGAGACATAAAATGGTTAGTCCATTGCTCAGTATTAATTGATTGAGTGACTGCATTAAATGGTTAAATGCCAGAATGGTCTGGCGCAAAATCCACGCCATCAGAGGCTTAAAACGACATAAAAAAAACCCTAACATTGACAACTCAACCAACCCCGCCCAAAAAGCAATAAAATTCGCCAACCACTTTTCGGCCGTTAGCAGTAACACCAACTTCAGTCAAAAATTCCAAGATAAACTTAAAACGGAAAACAAACCCACAAAAGAACCAAACAATAACAATCTAGAAATAAATCAACCCTGCACAATTGAGGAGCTCCTCTACGTAATCCAAAACAGGAAAAAGGGCACAGCCCCAGGATTAGACCTAACTTCTTACCAAATAATTAAAAAACTCCCCCTAAAACTACTCCAGGCACTACTCAAACTATACAATCTCATCTACCTAAACGGACAGGTTCCTACTCCCTGGAAACAGGCCCTAGTCATACCAATCCCTAAACCTAATAAACAGCTAATCAAGCTAACTCATATAGACCAATATCCCTAACTTCAAACTTATGTAAAGTAATGGAATCAATGGCTAAAAATAGATTACAACATTACTTAACCCAAAATAACATCATAAACCCAGATCAAAGCGGTTTCACTCCTGGCCGCTCAACCCTAGATGACCTCGCCCGACTAGAACAAGATATTAAGACAACTAAATAAACAATATACCACAAGCATCTTCTTAGACTTCTCTAAAGCTTTCGACTTGGTATGGCACGATGGGCTAATACAAAAACTTGACTCAATATATGACTCAAAGGTCAGATAATAAACTACATCCAGGACTTCCTAAACAATCGTAAAATAACCGTGGGTATAGACCAAACTCTATCGGACCAATGTCCCCTAGAAAATGGCACTCCACAGGGCAGTATCCTCAGCCCCACCCTCTTCAATATAATGATAAACGATCTATTCGAGGGCCTATCCCCTAAAGTAAACACATCAAAATTCGCGGATGATGGAGCCATCTGGATCCGCACTAAAAGCATGAAAATGGTCCAAAATTTAATCCAAAAATCTCTTAATAAAATACAACAATGGGCTGACAAATGGGGCTTCTCCCTTAACTCAGAAAAACAACAGGAATAGTATTCAAACATAAAAACAAGAAACCCGCCTCCCCAATCTTCCAGCTAAACAATCAAACAATCAAATTTCAAAAACAAACCAAATTCTTAGGACTTATTTTCGATGAACATCTCACCTGGGATGCTCACATCCAAAACCTAACAACTAAATGCAGTAAAGACCTAAACACCCTAAGATGCCTAACTGGCTTTAACTGGGGAGCATCCAAAGATACCCTCCTCCCTTTCTACATATCACTAATTAGATGAAAAACAGACTACGGCTGCGCCATATACAAAACCCTAAACCAACTCTCTATCTAAAAAACTTGACTCAATACAATATCAGGCTCTCAAACTAATTACACGCACCCAACATGGCACCTCCTACACCTCACTTCAGGCCTTAACAGGAGAAATGCCACTAAGTCTACGCAGGGAACAGCTAAGCTTACATTTCTGGGCCGCGTCCCAATCAAACCCTCTCATCCAAAACTTAATAAACCAAAACATCAGCCCCAAAAACCAAGCTCTAGCTCGTAAACACCCCTTACTTACCCCAATATCCCAAAGAATAACAAACTACCTAAATGAACACCAAATTAGAAATCTTAAACAAAACTGCAAACAATCAAATATCTTAAACTTAAAATACCCAAAATAGACACAACACTAGCTAGCCAAATAAATAAACAAACCGACCCAAACATAGCTAAAACTACCACACTAGCATACGAAAATTGGCCAAATTGGTGTCACATTTACACGATCCTCAGATCCGACCTCCAAACACACAGGTTTCGGAGTCCATACCACACAACCAACTAAAACCACACAAACCTTCCGACTCCCAAACAACCAATCAATATTCACGGCAGAACTAATGGGCATGGCCTCAGCCCTCCATAATCAAGAATCCAAAAACCACAAAAAAAATCCTAATACTTACCGACTCCCTAAGTGGACTGCAAGCCCTCCAAAACAAAAATACCCAAAACCGACCTAAATTAATAAATCAAATACTTAAAAGCTCCAACGACCTAACTAAGGCAGGCAAACAAATAACCTTCTTGTGGATACCTGCCCACGTAGGAATATACGGTAATGAAAACGCCGATAAAGCAGCTAAACTATCCCTCAAAATCCCAGAGATAAGCTTAAACTTACCCATCTCAAAATCAGAAATTAAAAGTGTAAACAAGTAAAAAATCACAAAAAATGGCATAACCTATATCTAAACTCAAATAGCCAAATCAAAAAAGTGCTCAGCAAACCACTAACCAAACCAAAAATTCTCCATCCATCAAAACAAATCGACAGAGTAATCACTAAACTCCAAACAGGACACACCAACCTAAATAACCACCTAAAAAAAATAAAAACACACTACAGGTAACTGCCCACACTGCAAACAACCAGAAACCCCAGAACACGCACTCATCCACTGCACACACTACCTAACACATCGAACCGCATTACAAACCACCCTCAATCTAAACAAGGCTCTCACTCTAGAAGCAATACTAAACCCACAAAATAAACTAGAAAACTTCAAGGCCTTAGGCGTATTCTTAATAAAAACGGAACCAATAAAACGCATCTAAAAACACAACAACCTACCAAATCAAAATCACTTAAACAAACAAACATCCACCATACCCAGCTCCCTTAGTTCTCTTCCCCAACCCCATCGGCATCTATTCCAAATCTCAAAATTCCCAAATTCTATATAAGCAGCCCCTAAACCCCCTCTTGGGTTGCACACACCACTTTTGCCCCTTTGGGAAATACATTAAATGGCCTGGCCGGGCCCGTGTGCGAAATACGCATCAGTCGGAAAGCGCACGTTAAATCTCCAAAGTAAGTAAGTAAGTAAGTAAGTGGATGTAGTCACTTCAGCTTGATGACGGTGTAAGAATCTACATCGAAACGTCGCTACAGACAATAACCCAGGAGTTGTTACACATAAAGTTGTACGTTTTTATTACATACATACGGGTGATGTTCAATGGTTTCAAAGACACAGTCATTGGCTGAAGCATATTGCACAGGTGCATTGTCTTGGTGGAACAACATACCACTAATGAGTTTTCCATGACATTTAGCATTGACATTCTCATGCAGTTGCCTTATCAGATAAGCATAATATTAACCATTGGCTGGACGTTTCGGAATGTAGTCCACCATCTTTGGAATCCCATCACCTTGCCAGCTGATGAACAGACTTTGCCTGCTTCGGATGAGGAAAGGTGAGATGTTTCCACTGCGTTGACTGTTCTCTGGCTGATAGTGGTGAAAGCCAGACCATGAAACCAAGACCCATCCATACTTAATTACTTGCGCAACAAAATCAGCTGGGTCTACTTTAAAACGATGTATATTTCATGGGAGATGATCAACCTTGGTCATTTCTGATCAATCGTCAAAAAACCTTAGAACACATTGTGCTATAATCTTGTCATGCCCATTTTCTCGGAATGCTCTCCACGCATGCGAGGTGCCTTCTGTGCTGGTTGTGTGACATGTGGCGAGTCATAGATCATTCATAATCATATCATGTGTTTATCACCTTCCCGAAGTTGTGGTTGTTGAAGGTATCCTGATCTTGGATCATGTTCGAGGCTCTCTCTTTCCCTTCTGAACTCCGCTGCCTTCCTCTGAACAGTTTTAAAGCAAGGAGGATCTTCCGCTAAGGCGAGACCATGGCCGAATGGATTGCTGTTGGATTTAACTTGGAGATACTTGATGACGTACTTGTACATTCGTGTTATTGAATCTGTTTTTTACAAAAGCTCACTATCACCTTTTGAAAGTAAATGATTTGTCTTGCGGTACGGTATACAATTTTCATTACAATCAACATTAAAACACACTTGACTACGGCTGTTCTACTATGGTTTAAACTTCCAAAAACACACAAAAAACACGCTTTTCCATTGGCGAAAAGAAAATTAATACAGTTTATCAATTCCCAGCATAAATCCGGTGTGTCACATATTACTCCGGTACTCTGCACACACAGGGTAGCACATCTGGGGGCATTAGAATAATAATAGGCTCAGAATAAGGCGTTCTGCTTGTCGTAAGAGGCGACAAACGGGAGCGGATGGTCAGACTAGTTGACTTGGTTGATACATGTCATATCGTATCCAAATTGCGTGAATCGATGCTAATGATGTCAATCACTGGATTGTCCGGTCCAGTCTCGATTATTTACAGATTATTTATTCATCACATAGCTGGAATATTGCTGAGTGCGGCCCCGTGAAGATCCGGGATGGAATATGTCTTCAGAAACCCATGCTTGCCGTAAAAGGCGACTATGCTTGTCAACACAGGCGACTAACGGGATCGGGTAGTCTGACTTGGTTCGTGCATGTCATCGTATCCCAATTGATCATGATGTCAATCACTGCATTGTCTGGCCCAGGCTCAGTTATTTACAGACCATGGTCATATAGCTGGAGTAAATTATAAAACGTTGAGATTAAAGTTTCTACCTAATTTAGATCTTACACACAAAGACAATCAATTGATAATCAATTTGTTGAATTCGACCAATGAGGAAGTTATTAAATCTTTAGCAATGTATTTGAAACATGTATTAAGACTCAGGTGAATATATTATACTATGTTCAAGATCACGTTGATTTTGTATGTGTCTATTAAAACTGAACTGTACTATGGGCCATATGACCTTGCATACTGAATAAACTGTGTGTCTGTCTGTCTGTCTGTCTGTAATATTTCTGGGTGTGTCATAAAACAACGTTCACTCACTTACTCGCACTTGTTCAGTTGATCAGTTTCATTTACAAAAAGCTGTTCCGACATATAATAGTGGACTTTCAGTAGCTTAAGGCGCAAACATCATTCCTCAAATGAGGGAAATGGTCCTCAGAATTCGCTTTTGACAACAAACACATGTTTTATTCTCTCAATTTAATAAGTAATCACAATTGAGAATTGTCAGTTGATTAATAATAATATTTCCCTTCTATGAATATATAAATATTGATATTCTTTAGATGGATCGGTATGATTTACTGTCTATCTGATTGCCACCAATTCATCAAATAGCTTACACACGAGCACGCACGCACGCACACACACTAACACACACGCATACGCGCAAAGTTCATTTCATCACAATTATTGCTTATATTAGATTGTATATGCAAAGAATCAGGTGTCCGTTTGACCAAGGTTACGTTTCAAACTGTTCCACTCATAAGGCACTCGATATGGTATATTTGCATTTTCAGAACCAACACAAGTGATAAGGTACTCGTATATAATCACTAGATGACTTGGTTAGTCTTGACCGATTTCAGGACTTGACCAATTGACTATTTACCCTTGAGGCCAGTCATATCAGGAGGGGGGCGGGGGTTTGGGGCTTGATTTTTTTAAACATTCTGTTAACATAAAAAGCATAACAGATAATCAGTCAGTAGGTTTTAAAATTAAATTGAAATTAAATTGAAAGAAATTCACTGACATGCTGGATGTTCTTGAAAGTTCTTTGGTTCCTCCATTCAGCAACTTCCCGAGGCAAGAGAGTTAACTGACTATGAAAGTCCAGTTTCAACCCTTGCCGAACTAGGCTGGTATTATGGAGTTACATTTTGGCTGGACTAACGAGTCTATGCATAGTCCAATCAAAATCGCGCACCGAAATCGAAATCCGGTTCGTTAACTGTCGTTCAGATTTCGGTCGATTGCAGGATTTGCAAAGCATGTGCACCGCCAACTCGTTGTCAGCAAATATTTTCCAAATTTTTCATGTTTTTAATCAAGGTGCTCACGTGATTTGATGCATTTCGCGATGTAAGACACGTTTTTTCACAATATAGATATTGATTATCGATCAGATCGTCCTGAACGGGCGCCACCATTTTGTGTGGAGCAAACGCAAGTGATACGAGAGGTGGAATCTGACTGGTCCATAGGCGGTGAGGTGAGGTGAAATGGGGTTTAACGTCGCGTCCAAGATTATTGCACTTATATAGCGACGTGCATGTACGTGTGTGTGTTTGTGTGGCTGCTTGTACTAGTCCGGACTGATGCCGATTTATAGTGCTAGCTCACTGAGATACCATGCCGCAGTTTAAAATGAATACCCCACTCAGACACAGTATACTGACTCCGAGCCGACCAGTCCTTGTTTAAGCCCCTTAATGCCGAGCGCCAGACAGGGTAACAACAAGTACCATCTTTTAACGTCTTTTGGTATGACGCTGCCAGGGATCGAACCCCGGACCTTCCGCTCTCCGGGCGGACGCTATTCCACAAGACCACGGAGGCGGTCGGTCCACAGGAGAGGCTTAGAAGTAATAGCCACTGGTGGCGCTACGATCGAGCCCAGTCATTCAAGCCTAGTTCTGCAAGGTGGAAACTGGACCTTTAAAGTCTCTCGCCTCGGGAAGATGCCATTCAGAGGAATAATATGTCCTGCGATTCAAGCTATTGTAACGTTTTATACTCTCAAATACAATAATCCTCTGGCTTCCACCGGTCTCATGGATTTAATACGCCATGTTTTCTTTTCGAAGCCGTACAAGTATCGGATGATCCTGGGTTCGAGTCCATCATCCTCCCTGGCAATGGCTTTGGTTTCTCCGGACCTTACACTTGACTTTCAAAGCGGCGAAAACCAGCTACTACACGCGATGATTGTTTAAAGAATGTCCCACCACAGTGAGGTGACACCCAAAGTTGGATTTGAAATACTTCGTCAAGCAGCATCAAATCCTATAAATGATGAATTTACCGTTGTGGATAGCACTTAAAATGACATGAACCATGAGTGAGTGAGTTGAGTTTAACGCCACTTTTGACAATATTCCAGTTATATCACGGCGTGTCGGCTTAATGTGGGAGGAAAGCCCGAAGTGATTCAGGTCTCAGACGTTTACCACTTCGGTGAGACCCACGAGCACGGGCATGGTGCTGACACATCTAGAAACATTATCGGGGCGAACCGGGATTCGAACCCACAATCATAGGTTTCTTGCAAAGGGACGCAACTCTGCACAGCTAATCGCGGCGCCTTAGACGACTATTCTAGCAATAACAGTAACATCAGACCTAATGGATTATACCAAGGCAATATCTGGTAAGAAACACTCATGAAAACATTGTTTCCAGTAACCTTACATTGCTATCATTAAACTTGCGACTCAGATTCTGTACCTATTCGTCAAGAAATGTAGCTCAACAAAACTTACATATTTTAAAAGAAATTCCCTGTTTTACCAATCTACTTACACATGTCTGTCGTGCTCCCTGAAAACCAATATTATTCCTTTTTCCTAAACAAACAATAAATCACAGGAAATATCTCCTAACCTGGAGAAATGAGCAGATGATCATATAATACACATAACATATGAAATATAACTACTGGGTTGATCGTTATACATTATAAGGGGAACGCTATTTTTCAGGGCATTATCATTTGCAGAAGCCTGAGGTCTCCCATCTGCCCGACGAAGGAGGGTAGTTGAAAAGACCGAGGGCTTCTGCAAATGATAATGCTCTGAAAAATAGCGTTGCCGTTATTATAGCTAAAATGGATAGAATTTGTTATCACATAAAATAAACAGTATCGGTTTTGAAACATTTTGTGCAAACAACACGAATTTCACTGACCCACTTTTACAAAAATGGAATCGTCATAAAACAAACCAGATGACGTCACTATTGAGCGTGACGTCACCTTTCCTAACCCTATAACGTCACTTAACAACCGGCGTGATATCGGCCCGTCGTCAAGCAATATGAGGGCATTATCAAGTTACAGTGGTCCGCTCATCTCTGGGTAAATTCTATCCATTTTAGCTATAATAAATACCAGAATATAGAAAATAATCAGTGTTAATTATCTGCCGAAACAGGCACCCGTAAAAGACAAAATAGCGGGGAAAATTATATGAATGGATGATTGAAAATCAGTGATGACACTGGTTTTCGCGAAAAGGGTTCGCCTGAATTACAGTATTGTTATTTTTATTGTGATTGAAGCCACTGAAGGGATCCATTGTTCCGTTCCGGAATATCTTAATGTTAAAACCTAACGAATCGTCTGCACATATATATTGTCTTTATAGTCACACACGTCCGATGCGAAGACGATATATTCAACTTCGTAATGAATCACTTCACAATTTTCCACAAAAGACACCTTCTTCGCTTCACTGTCACTGAAGTAGGCCTTTGTAGAAACGTATTAACGTCACTGCTAACGAATTAGCGTTACGTTGCTAACATGTCCAGTAACAGGGGACTCTGTTGCACGGCGGGCCACAAGTACAAACTTTTAGCTATTTTGTTGTTCCACTCTGTAAGGTTTCTGACGGCTGTGAGACGATCTATGATCTTGGCGAATCTTATCATCGGTTTCGAATGGTGTTTCTGGAGAAGGAGTATCAGACATTTGATGACTTTCCATTGGATTTCCTCCACCTTGTCAGGCTGTGCTAGGTCACATCGATCTGCAATTGAAAATATTTACATGATGAGTGAGTGAGTATGGTTTTACGCCGCTTTTAGCAATATTCCAGCAATATCACGGCGGGGGACATCAGAAATGGGCTTCACGAATTGTACCCATGTCAGGAACCGAACTCGGGTCTTCGGCGTTACGAGCAAACGCTTTAATCACTAGGCTACCCGACCGCCCCTTTACATGAAGAGAACGTACAATGTACGTACGTTCATAACAATCCCTGTGAATTCCTGAGCATTCTTGTCGTAATGAAACATTACAGAATGAAATACATAACAAACGTTATACTTTTGAAATCAACTGGTGTTATTACTGGTTTGGAACACGTCTTCAGCAACCCCTGCTTTTCGTAAAAGCCGACTATGCTTGTCCTAAGAGGCGACGAACGGGATCGGGTGATGGGGCTCGCTTACTTGGTTGATGCATGTCATCGTATCCCAATTGCGTCGGTCGATGCTCATGATATCAATCACTGGATTGTCTGGTCCAGACTTGATTATTTACAGACCGCCGTCATATAGCTTTGTTTGTAGTTATTATAGCTAAAATGGATAGAATTTACCCAGAGATGAGCGGGCCACTGTAACTTGATAATGCCCTCATATCGCTTGACGACGGGCCGTTATCACGCCGGTTGTTAAGTGACGTTATAGGGTTAGGAAAGGTGACGTCACGCTCAATAGTGACGTCATCTGGTTTGTTTGTCATCTTTGTTTGTACAACAAACAAACTGATTGTTTCAATTCACGATGCAGAAACCCACCTTTATTCATTGATATAACATTAAAGGGCGAGGATGTGCTGAATGTTTTGCATAAAATATATTATACTCGGTATTTGGAGAAATTATATTTTAATAATTCTTCTCAGAACAATTTGCGAAATATTGATGTTGAATGAGTTTGTTGGCGGCGCTGACAAAAGAATACAAACTACCAAGTCATATTCCACAGTCACCATTCCATAGTAATTTGTGAATCCAGTAACTTCATGTGAACAGACACCAAGAGCTGTTGTTTTCTTATTGACAGTGATGCCAGATACTGGTGCAATCTCATTAAAATCAGATCTCAGTTCTCGCTGTTCTTTTGTTCAGGTTTCAAATTTGTAAGCGAGAATTTGTCAAAATATGTTTCGAAGCGTTGTCGCCAAATTGAAAATATGTCGTAAAACACGAGAAAGCTGCCTTCTGATTGGCTAATGTCGACTTCTTGTCAGTCATTCCATTGGTCGGTCAGGGTTCGCGAAAGGTCGGTCTGACGTGACCCGTTATGGGATGTCCTTAGATCTTTGTTTAGCGATAGCGAGAACTTGGATCTGATTTTAATGAGATTGGATACTGGTGGTATTTAGACAAATAGTTTTTCAAAATGACTTCCTCATCAGCTTTCCACATATTTTGATTTACCTTACTTTGTTTCTTATAAGGGTGGGGTAAAAGGTAAATGAAGTACAGTAAACTACGTTTATAACGAACACGCTTGCAGCGAGCTGACCGATATAACGAACTTATTATTAAGTCCCTGCCATTTGTTGTATATATGCTGTATATATATATTTATAACGAACTACGGTTATTACGAACTAATATAAGAGGTCCCTTTGAGTTCGTTATAACCGTAGTTTACTGAATATAGTAATTCATTTCAATAAAATTAATGAATATGAGATTGTCGAGTTTAGTGAGTGAGTGAGAATAGTTTTACGCCGCAATATGACGGCGGTGGTCACCAGAAATGGGCTTCACACATTGTATCGAACCCGGGTCTTCGGCGTGTCTAGTGAACGCTTTCAGGACCAGGCTACTCCACCGCCCCAATTGCCTTTTGAACTAGTGTAACCTGACACTTTCACAAAAGCCAATCAAGATTATTGAACAGTTGGCTTTGAGGGGAGGGTGGGTGTCCCTAGTTATCCTTTGCATATCCTATCACAAAAAACCCACCATATGCCCCCCAAATAAATACTTAAAAATATATAGGGTTGCTCAAGTGGAGGTAAATTCTGGCAAGTACAGTAAGCATATACGAAACAAATTTGGATTTTCAACTGGTTACTAACATCCTCTCTCCAGCAAATGCCTTGACAACATAATAAAACTTTTTTCAAAATTGAAACTTAATTTCGTTATAAAGACAAATCTTGTGAAAACAATGTTTTTTTATATCTTATATGAGCCGCTGTGGCGGCCTCTTTGTACTGTTTGACTTTATTGTAGCTAGGGGTACGCGGAGCTTGTGAAAATGACACTGATATGTTTAGTAGATTTGGAGAAGGAGATTTGTGTTTCAGGGCTGACACATTAGCTCACGTTAACACTATCAGTGAGTGAGTATGGGTTTAAGCCGCTTTTAGCAAATTTCCAGCAATATCACGGCGGGGGACACAAGAATTGAGTTTCACACATTGTACCCATGTGGGGAATCGAACCCGGGTTTTCGGCGTGACGAGCGAACGCTTTAACCACTAGGCTACCCCACCTCCCCTAACAATATCAAGATGTGCTAAAATAGTGCAACGGCACTGTTGCACATCTGGGTAGTTCAACGGTAATTAGGTATTCCAGGCGTATATACCCTGCGGTATTTGTCATGCCAGAGTGACATGCTTCATTAAGAAATGAACGACAAATTGGAGCTGCTTATTCCCTCTTCAGTGTTTTATTGTACGATAAACAACGACCATATTAGATATCAACATTATGTCCAGCCTCAATAAGGATGTTAATAAATAATACAACTTTAAAGATATTTACCCGTATTCAAATAATGATACTCCCTAAATACAATCCGACCTCAGCAATGTCGGAAAGTCTATTTTATGAATAGGGGGGATAAGTTTGGTATTTTCCGGATATTGTCACAATTTTCACGTCGATTATCTCAGCGACCATAAATAAATTACATAGTCGCTGATTGTCTGTACCTTATCTCAAAATACCGAGTGTCTATCTCTCCCACTTTTGGACCATTGCGTTTATCTAATTTGTCCAGCTACATCGATGGGGAACAACCCATCAAAACTAACATCGTCCAATTTACGACATCATCAGGTTGCGATTACGACGTCATCAGGTTGCGATTACGTCGTCATCAAGGTTGCGATTACGTCGTCATCAGGTTGCGATAACGACGTCATCAGGTTGCGAAGGCATGTTCGAATCTCGAAATGACGTCATGATAGAACAATGTTTTATCGTGAAATAAACCACGCTTCGTTCTTTGCGATTTTTCGCGTGGCTATCTAATTTTCACCAATCACATTCCACCATGATAATAATGGAAAAGTTTAATACTGTTTACACGAAATAAAAAAAGAACATGTGCTGGACTTACCAGTGAATAGAATACACATTGTCTTGATCACCACGCACTCTTCTACACTGAGTTTCAGAACTTTCAGCGAATCAGCAAAGTTAAAAGCTTCAAGCATGAAGTCTTCATCCCATATCTTACATATTTCATGAAGATGTAGGCACTTGCCCGACGATGTACTCAACACCTTCAGTTTACTGTTGTAGCCCCGGAAGCTGCCCAGAAAGAAAAACTCGAACCTCGCACCTAAAATAAGAACAAAATAGATAAGTAAGTCAATCGCGTTAAAGAATATATTAAGTTAAATAGAGCTCAGAGAGACAATTCAGACGAATTTCGATTTTCAGCTTTTAAAACCGTCAACTTATTGGGATAGCCTGCGAAAATAGTCCATTTCTTCAATACATGTTGGACAAACGTTTCGATCCACGACTCACTCTTTACACACAACATTGTACATATTAAAGATTCTGAAGATCACCTGCATTTCTCTGGAATAGTTGCAACAAAAAGGTTCAAAGGAAGAGAATTTATGGATGTCAACTTCTTTATTATGACGACCGTGACCAGGGCACCTATCTGCCTTGTGCTTGGGACTTATTGCTTTGATCTTTGTGTTAATTATCTGCCTCCTTTTCCCTTATTGCTATTTCCATTCTTTACCTATCAGTGCTAATTACCCCCGGCCTCCCGTTTGCCCGTTGTTCATTTTCCATTACTAATCAATGATAATTTGAGGGCTGCCTTCTATTTGTCCATAACCATCAGCGCTATTTACTTTAAGTGTTGGCTTCTGTTGTCTGTTGCTAATCACTCATCGGCGGCAATCGTCTGTTGGCTTCCCTTGTGAGTTTCCACCTTTTGTTATCTTATTATTCTTGTTGCCCTTACATGTACATATATATGCTCTCTGCCTCATATAGTTCGTATTCTTAATCAAAACAGAACTAATAAAACGCATCTAAAAACACAATAACCTATATAAACAAACAAACATCCACCATACCCAGCTCCCTTAGTTCTCCTCCCCAAACCCATCGGCATCTATTCCAAATCCCAAAATTCCCAAATTCTATATAAGCAACCCCTAAAGCCCCCTCTTGGGTTGCACACACCACTTTCGCCCCTTTCGGAAACACATTAAATGGCCTGGCCGGGCCCGTGTGCGAAATACGCATCAGTCGGAAAGCGCACGTTAAATCTCCAAAGTAAGTAAGTAAGCATATAGTTCATTCACCTGATCAAGGAGTAAGCATGTACTCCGAAACGTTGTGTTTCGTCATAATAAAGAAGTTGACATCCATAAATCTCTTCCTTATGTGTATCACTTGTAAATGCCATTCAAAGACTTGAAAAGGTTCAAAGATCATTCATACCACTGATCATCATCCCAGCTCAAAAGTTCTTGTCACATACCGTATTCGACGTAATAAGTGCCCACGGCGATATTTTCTAATATATTGGCTGGTGAACAATCCATATTGGCACCTCTTCCGATCGATCAATGTACACAAGACTTATTTATTCGTGTATAATACACACACGTGTGTTATATGCACCCATAATTACGGGCAATTCAATTCTGGAAAAATATGCTTGTCGTGTATATTACGCACAGACTTTTCTTTTGTGTCATTCAGGCTGTCAGCATAAACCACGAAATTTACAATCTTTCAACTCCGGGTTTTTTTCACCAAAATTCTTATAAGAGCCCCCAATTTCTAATTTTAAGAGCGCCCTGGGCGCTTATTACGCCGAATACGGTATAACAGTTACTGACACAATCAGCAGATAAATAAGACATCTGAACAATTACACTAACTATTTGCATGAAACCTTAAAGAAGTATCACAGAATGGTTAAGAGAGATAACTGACAAAACTCCCCCCTCCCTCTTACATAAGAAGCCATACTTTATAAGCGAAATAAGCATAGTAAATAAGAGACAATATTTAGGCTGCAGAATATATGAGAGATGTTGTAAACGAAGTGATTGAACCAAACTGTCCTGGGGTAGAAAAAATTACGTTTGAGACTAACATGATTTGTACTTTCGATCTTTAAGCATGTTTTAACCATGGCCTCCTTACAAAGTATATAATTAGAGTTAGGGTAATGGTTAGGTTAAGGGTTAAAACCTGATGAGAAATATATGTAACATGACATCCTTGCCATAGCCATTGTTGTTGTGGTAAACACCCACTCACTCACTCACTCACTCACTCACTTACCCACTCACTCACTCACTCACTCACTCACTCACTTACCCACTCACTCACTCACTCACTCACTTACCCACTCACTCACTCACTCACAAACTAGCTATGACAGAACCAATGCGCGTGTGAAACTTGCCTTTAATGAGATTTGCCTGATCATCTGAAGATAATACCGTGAACCCTGGAACCGCCTTCACGAAGCTGATATACCGCCGTATCCCTGCCTCCATGGACGCAGCAAAAGCCCTCATCATATCCTGGCGGTTATCGATATCTATCCCAGTTGACTGGTAAATCTCATCGTACTGCTCACGAGGCAAGGTAGTCATTGGTCCAAACATGTCCACCTTTAACTTGTATTGCTCCTACAACCATCATTCAAACAGCAAAGGTTAAGGTATCTGCATCAATAAATCACTTTCATACAGTTGCAATGGTTGTCATAACAACGTACGTTCGATTGTCTCAAGGCAATTAATAAAGACAAACCATGGTTTTGTGTCTCCAATTTAAATTCATCGGCGTAAGATCAGGTGGTCATGCTCTGAGACTTGGCAGAGTGTTTGTCAGCGTGTCCCGATCTCCTGGATGGCTTCTCGTGTTTTCAGTCACGGGTTTACCTGACCAAAACTCGACAGCTTACTTTACATACGGCCGTTATATTGGCAATGATATCAGTATCTCTTGATTTTAGACGCGGGACAACGCGGGATACTTAAAAAAAAAGAAAACTCCAGATCTTGCATCGATGTTTTCTACAATTATGGACGAAAATACAGAGCTGCCCTACGGTTTATATCTCCTGTGGATGTAGATGTGAAATAAGGAAGCTGGAATTTTGCCGACTCACTCACCTATTCATAATGAAACGTAGTGTGGGTTTTGTTTTACGCCGCTTTTAGCAATATTCCAGCAATATCACGGGAATCGAACCCGGGTCTTCAGCGTGACGAGCGAACGCTTTAACCACTAGGCTACCCGACCACCCTAATGAAACGTAATATTTCATATGAACTGATATTGCCATACAATGACATACTGATTTCACCACACTAGGAGACGCTTGGAAATATTGCATATTTATAATATGTGTACAGTAAAATGCTTCATATTTACAAAAGGGGCACGGGTGGCCCAGTCGTCTAAGGCGCAGCGATTCGCTGTGCAGAGTTGCGTCCCTCGGGCACGCCAGAAACCTATGATTGTGGGTTCGAATCCAGATTCGCCCCGATTATGTTTCTAGGTTTGTCAGCACCATACCCGTGCTCGTGGGTTTCACCGAAGTGGTAAACGTCTGAGACCTGCACCACTTCGGGCTTTCCTCCCACATTAAGCTGACACGCCGCGATATAACTTGAATACTGTTAAAAGCGGCGTTAAACCCAACTCACTCACTCACTCACTCACTCATATTTACAAAATAGGCTTGATATAAATGTCATAGACTCAGAGGTACTATTTCGTTGCATTTTTTCTTTCCATCAGTACATGTGCTTTCAATTCAAGTTATTCTTTAAATTAATGACTTATCTCATTTGTACCTCTGTTTTATATACAATATATGACAGTACTTTAACAATCGGATTTTAGTAAGTACAGCAGAGCTTTACAACAAAATAAGAACATAATGAAGCCAACTGTTTTATGGATGATAATTCTTTGATCATCCACAAATAGCCCCCTGCTTATACAGTTGTCAAAAATGAAGCTAGCTTGTTTTCATAATCTGATTTATGGTATTTCCAGTACTTTATTCTACACACATCACGTCTCAGTATATATCATTTTATCTCCTTTCAAGCTTTATTCCTTGTATTTTTGGACAGATTTATTACCAAATACATGTTTAATGCAATATCTTTAGAAAAAAACGTATAATTCACCTTGTGCCGTTCCCCAGATCTTACATATTTAGTTCACCTGACTGAAATTAAATGAGCTTTTGTCATCGTATGTTTCCGTCGCCTGTCGTCTGTCGTACGTCGCAAACGTTTTCTCCTCAGAAAGACCTTGACTTTGGATTTTTGATAATCTAATACTAGTGTTACATAAACCTTTGTGATAATCTCGCTGTTGTACTGTCCGTTGTCGTTTGTATGCTCTTAATTGGTAAATGGTCTGGTCACAATGTGGCTGAAAAACTGCTGATGTGACTGAAGTTGAACCCACTCAATGACTCTATTTACTACCAGAATATTGCTGATCTTTTTTCTAGGCTCTTGCTGGGCACAGAAGTGACAAAATAAGACACAGACGGAAGAACGGCCATGATTATTATCGCATAAGTCATATTCTATATTACTACATCAGTGAAGATCCGGGGTAGAATACATGCTTGCCGTAAAAAAGCGACTATGCTTGTAGCAAAGGGCGACTAACGAAATCGGGTGGTCAGGCTCGCTGACTTGGTTGATGCATGTCATCGTATCCCAATTGCGTGGATCGATGCTTATGATGTCAATCACTAGATTGTCTGGTCCAGACTCGATTATTTACAGACCGCCGTCATATAGCTGGAGTATTGCGGCGTCACACAACAAACGAACAGAACAAAAGAGCTATATTATTAAAATAAATATTTGAGACAAAATGGCGGAATCGCGGGTTTGCTGACAGAACATGAGACTATAGAACGATATAGTGGTATGACGAAAAATGACAACGTAATTTACATTTATTTGCACCAATTTTTTGCGATTCTACTTACGTAATATGTTTGCTGATCTTTCTCGAGAGTGTCCTCGGATATATTCAATGTGGACTGCACATATTTTTTGTGCGCGTCTAGTATTGTCGTCATAAGGGTCTCGGTCTCCGTGACGTCCCCCGATAGTCGCCATGGTGCCGGGTGAGTGGAGACCGGTACCACTGTGTCTTCATATTCTGATGCTGTGCCATCTCGAATTTTCTGGATCTCTAAAATATCTTGTGTTCTCTTTTTGTGTGTGTATCGACCCGTTTTGATGGCTGCAAAAGACAGTTAATAATATAGTCTCAAGCCTTTTTTTACGCCAGACTTGTTTTACAGCTATGTTATTGCGACATCGAAATAATAGACTCTGGACCAGAACAAAATACTGAATCAATATTTGATTTGGATTGGTTGGTCAGGCTCGCTGACTTGGTTGATTCGTGTCATCGTATCCCAATTGAGTAGATTGATGCTCATGATGTTAATCACTGGATTGTCTGGTCCAAACTCCATTATTTACAAACGCCGTCATATAGCTTGGTTATTGCCGAGAGAGGCGTTAACAAACAAAGATAATCAGCAGTGTGCCATCAAGTTGCAATATTGTGGACACAACAGATATTAATCGTAATTACATCTTCCCTATCATTTCATCAGTTACCTTATTTCCGGTAGTATATACCGAAACAAGAGCAACCATACGCCCGGGACAACAAACAAACAAAAACAAACAAACAGGCTGAGAATATCCACATATCTACAAATTCATAGTTATTACTAATCGAATCAGTGTTTCTATGGTGGCCCAGTCGATTCGCTGTGCAGAGTTGCGTATCTTTGGCACGGCAAAACCTATGATTGTGGTTCGAATCCCGGTTCGCCCCGATTATGTTTCTAGGTTTGTCAGCACCATGCCCTTGCTCGTGGGTTTCACCAAAGTGGTAAACGTCTGAGACCTGCATCACTTCGGGCTTTCCTCCCACATTAAGCTGACACGCCATGATATAACTGGAATAATGTTAAAAGCGGCGTTAAACCCAACTCACTCACTCATCCGATACGCTTCAGCTTCAGTTTCAGCCTCTTAGGATAATGACCCCCATTTCCGGCCTGGCTGGACTTCGGATGACATACTCATCCGGTGACAGCCCACTGAACATCTCAGTCTGTAGGTAATCTGACAGCTAGACATCTAATAGTCACAGATACGGCCTTTGAAGCTGTCAGCGGTGACACAGATGCCAGCTAATGTCACCCAGAGGCCATCTGTGTGTTTTACTGCTGGCCAAGAGATTGTAACTGCAGCGTATCGGTTGATTTCCTCGCCCAAACTCAAAACACATGCATGCAAACAAGAGCTGCATTTTAAATTCCATATTATTCGTGCAGAGAAATGGTTCCGTAATAACTCTTTGTTTCAATGTGACATCTGTGAGCCAGCATTGTAAGGAACAAGGCAAAGCTAGGGACAAAGATCGCAGTATAAATATATGCGGAAACGTTGACGGATTCTCGTCCGCAAATGGGCACAGTGTGAATGATGACGGTGTTGGAGATTTAATGAGCGCTTCCGGAGGTGCCAATTTCGCACTCGGCAAAGCGTGTAGCTCGAGATCCTGCAGTGATGTTGCTGGAATATTGCTGAAATTAACCCGTGATTGTGTTTGTGTTTGTGTGTGTGTGTTTGTGTTTGTGTTTGTGTTTGTGTGTGTGTGTGTGTGTGTGTGTGTGTGTGTGTGTGTGTGTGTGTGTGTGTGTGTGTGTGTGTGTGTGTGTGTGTGTGTTTTCCTACCCTAATCTCAAAGGCAGATTGCTTCATTCTCGTCTTTGAATGCATTCCTATATTCCTGACACATATGAAAACTTAGTTATATTTCTGTTTCATACCAAACCACACCAATATGTCTGATACAAATCATATTCATATTTCAGTCCCATGTATGTTCACAATGAGGTATGTATTCAAATTATTATTTGTACTGAACTATTATGTGTGTCTTTATATCAATTTGTATTAAATATCAATATTCTATACTTTGCATAATGCAACTGACCCGTGAAGATCCGGGGTAGAATAGGTCTTCAGCAACCCACGCTTGCCGTAAGAGGCGACTATGCTTGTCGTAAAAGACGACTAACGGGATCGGGTGGTCAGGCTCGCTGACTTGGTTGATGCATGTCATCGATCCCAATTGCGTGGATCGATGCTCATGATATTAATCACTGGATTGTCTGGTCCAGACTCGATTATTTACAGACCGCCGTCATATAGCTGGAATATTGCTGAGTGCGGCGTAAAACAACAAACCAACCAACCAACCAACAATAATGTAACTATTGCCCCATTTGTCCTACCCAAAGGCAACGCAGACCCTATTCACCTGCCGATCCTGCCCAACGGGTCCTATACGTAGGTGTCCACGGGAAGTTCACCAGTATTTAATTATATGCCAGAACATTCCCCTCGCTGATGCAAGGGTGAAATTTAACTCATACTATTGTTTTAGAGAAGAATCTTATGCGCATCCGCTGAATATGTAAATCGCTACTTTAAATAGTTTCTGAAAGAATTAGATGTGAAGGGCTATATATGCCATTCTTTCTTTGTTAAGATCATGATTTAGTATCATTCATCTGATTCATAGTTCTTTATTCTTTTCCGGGACAATGTCATATTTAATGAATATTTATATCGTTAAATACACATTATGTAGTTTAACTGTCGGTCGGAAGAATAATCTATGACTTCCTTGAACAATCCCTGAACCTGACACAATAAAGACACATTACAACTGACAATCATGTGTAATATGTGTATCATGGCGAGATATATCCGAAATACTGATAAAAGCAGCGTAAATCCCAATTTACTCATTAACTCACTATAACTCTTGTGTCGTGTAGAAAGAGAATTCGACTGTCAAGATTACATGGTACTTTACGACTTCAACATGTGGGTATGGCTCAATGTGACCCTTTCAAGGACACGTGCATCGCCAATCATTTGGTATAGGGCAGTATAGAGCAGTTGTGTTCTTTGGAACATGGCATGAAAAGTCATTTGTGGTCATAGGGATATCAATAGGTTAATCAGCGAGTTCGGTTTTTACGCCGCTTTTAGCAATATTAGAGCAATATCACGACGGGGGACACCAGAAATGGGCGTCACACATTGTACCCATGTCGGGAATCGAACCCGGGTCTTCGGCGTGACGAGCGAACGCTTTAACCACAAGGCTACCCGACCACCCTGTATATCAATAGGGATAACGATTGAAGTGTTCGTAACTATTCCAATCCCCTCAATGGTAACTCTGATGAATGCCCCTGAGATTGATGGCACTACTAAGTGGAAGCCGGTCGATGGATTCATCACACAACACATCTTGCACGACATACAACCATTTTCTCAACAGCATCTGACAATTTAGCGTAAGTGACTTGCTACATGTTGGCAGCCACGCATCAGCGACTTCAGCCAAGAACCCCACTGAGGGCAGCGCAGCACAGCCCTATATTTCTAGAAAATATGGTGTCAAAGGTGGATACATTTTTTGTGAGGGTGGTGGTCCATTAACATTAACGCTTCACATAAATCTCTGCTACAAAAGCACCTGTTACTCCTAGATCTACAGCGACACCTGCTACTACTCTTTCTGGAGCCACACCTACGACTGCAACTATTACCACTACATCACTACATATTTACTACTACAACCTGCAACTGCCATTATATCGACAGTTACATGCCTACAGACACACCTACTTCTGTCACTATATAATACCGACAAAAAGTAAGGGAACTACGTTTACAATACCGTGGCGTTGCATCTGAACGCAACATCTAATCAAAATGTAATTTTATACAATACATAAATAGCACGTGTTGCACTTGCTCAAAGAAACCAAAATGTCGGCGCCTAAAGGGGAACTGGCAATTACTTATGCCCCAAAGGCAGTATCTCAAAGAACAAACGAAATGGCGAATTGGAGCGGGGGGGGGGGTCAATATCCCAGGTTGCTCAAATGTTTGGCAAATCAAAAAGGGTAATTTCTCGTCTGTCGGACACGTACCGTCACAGGGATGGATTTTAATGAAACCTGGGTGTGGAGGGACACCCAGACAAGATCGTCTCATTACACTACGAAATTGATTCACATCTGCTCCTGTCATCAACAGAGAATTCCATTCAATAAAAGAAAGGCGACTTTCAAAATCTACCGTTGACCATGATCAGTAAGGGGCGGTAGTGTCATGGTGTGGGGCGGTAGTGTCATGGTTTGGGGCGGTAGTGTCATGGTGTGGGGCGGTAGTGTCATGGTGTGGGGCGGTAGTGTCATGGTGTGGGGCGGTAGTGTCATGGTGTAGGGCGGTAGTGTCATGGTGTGGGGCGGTAGTGTCATGGTGTGGGGCGGTAGTGTCATGGTGTGGGGCGGTAGTGTCATGGTGTGGGGCGGTAGTGTCATGGTGTGGGGCGGTAGTGTCATGGTGTGGGGCGGTTCCACACATGGCAGGCGAACTGATTTGGTTATTGTGAATGAACATATGACTGGCCAGGGATATACTAGTAATGATGAAACGGTGCGTCCTGTCTTTGTACCATTCGCTAGAATTATCGTCAGACATTTTGAACTGCAAGATTACTAATACAGTCCACATCGTGTCCAGGTCGTCACCGATAATCTCCAGCGAGAAGGCCCGCTAAGTCCCCAGCTTGTGCCCAATAGAGCCTCTGCTGGATGTGTTCGCTGGAGATCCAGTACAAACAATGTGGCCCAGTTCGGGGTGGCTCTTCAGGCGGTATAGCGGGAAATACCAAGGCTTTAGCTGATGCAAGGAACACCCTCTATGAGCATCTATATGACACTTTAAACCTCGAACAATGCATATGTTTTGAGGCTGTGCAGATGACGAAGTAAAACTTGTGACGTTACTAGGTGGTTTGCCCCTTTTGTAGAGGATATGAGCCTTGACAGCTGGGCTGAATTCATATCTTCTGTATCACGAGATAAAAGGTACTGCAACCTGCGATCAACGATCTGTGTATAGACAGTATATTTCATACCAGGACCAAGACATGTAAATATTCAGTATTGCCAATTTCTCTGTATGACGTTCTTGTAAATGTGCTGTGTTAACATGATTCCAAATGTATATCACTCTCCGAAATTAATGGAGGAAATAAAGATCACCAATTCATTCATTCACACCTTCTACCACTACAACTATACCTAAAGCTTCATATCTACACATATACACCTACAACCACCATACCTAAAGCTACATATCTCAACACACAAACCTACTACCACCATACCTAAAGCTACATATGTACACACACAAACCTACTACCACCATACCTAAAGCTACATATCTCCACACACAAACCTACTACCACCATACCTAAAGCTACATATCTACACATATACACCTACTACCACCATACCTAAAGCTACATATCTACACATATACACCTACTACCACCATACCTAAAGCTACATATCTACACATATACACCTACTACCACCATACCTAAAGCTACATATCTACACACACACACCTACTACCACTATACCTAAAGCTACATATCTACACACACACTCCTACTACCACCATACCTAAAGCTACATATCTACACACATACACCTACTACCACCATACCTAAAGCTACATATCTACACACACACACCTACTACCACTATACCTAAAGCTACATATCTACACACACACTCCTACTACAACCATACCTAAAGCTACATATCTACACACATACACCTACTACCACCATACCTAAAGCTACATATCTACACACACACTCCTACTACCACCATACCTAAAGCTACATATCTACACACACACACCTACTACCACTATACCTAAAGCTACATATCTACACACATACACCTACTACCACCATACCTAAAGCTACATATCTACACACACACTCCTACTACAACCATACCTAAAGCTACATATCTACACACATACTCCTACTACCACCATACCTAAAGCTACATATCTACACACATACTCCTACTACAACCATACCTAAAGCTACATATCTACACACATACTCCTACTACCACCATACCTAAAGCTGCATATCTACACACATACTCCTACTACCACCATACCTAAAGCTACATATCTACACACATACACCTACTACCACCATACCTAAAGCTACATATCTACACATATACTCCTACTACCACCATACCTAAAGCTACATATCTACACACACACACCTACTACCACCATACCTAAAGCTACATATCTACACACATACACCTACTACAACCATACCTAAAGCTACATATCTACACACATACACCTACTACCACCATACCTAAAGCTACATATCTACACACACACACCTACTACCACTATACCTAAAGCTACATATCTACACACATACACCTACTACAACCATACCTAAAGCTACATATCTACACAGACACACACCTACTACCAACATACCTAAAGCTACATATCTACACACACACACCTACTACCACCATACCTAAAGCTACATATCTACACATATACACCTACTACAACCATACCTAAAGCTACATATCTACACACACACCTACTACCACCATACCTAAAGCTACATATCTACACACATACACCTACTACCAACATACCTAAAGCTACATATCTACACACACACCTACTACCACCATACCTAAAGCTACATATCTACACACATACTCCTACTACCACCATACCTTAAGGTACATATCTACACACATACACCTACTACAACCATACCTAAAGCTACATATCTACACATATACACCTACTACAACCATACCTAAAGCTACATATCTACACACACACCTACTACCACCATACCTAAAGCTACATATCTACACACATACACCTACTACCAACATACCTAAAGCTACATATCTACACACACACCTACTACCACCATACCTAAAGCTACATATCTACACACATACTCCTACTACCACCATACCTAAAGCTACATATCTACACACATACACCTACTACAACCATACCTAAAGCTACATATCTACACACACACCTACTACCACTATACCTAAAGCTACATATCTACACACACACTCCTACTACAACCATACCTAAAGTTAAATATCTACACACACACCTACTACCACTATACCTAAAGCTACATATCTACACACACACTCCTACTACCACCATACCTAAAGTTACATATCTCCACACATTCACCTACTACCACCATACATAAAGCTACATATCTACACACATACACCTACTACCACCATACTTAAAGCTACATATCTACACACTCACACCTACTACCAACATACCTAAAGCTACATATCTCCACACATTCACCTACTACCACCATACCTAAAGCTACATATCTACACACTCACACCTACTACCACCATACCTAAAGCTACATATCTACACACACACCTACTACAACCATACCTAAAGCTACATATTTACACAGACACACACTACAACCATACCAAAAGCTACATATCTACACACTCACACCTTCTACCACCATACCTAAAGCTACATATCTACACACATACACGTACTACAACCATACCTAAAGCTACATATCTACACATATACACCTACTACCACCATACCTAAAGCTACATATCTACACACATACTCCTACTACAACCATACCTAAAGCTACATATCTACACACATACACCTACTACCACTATACCTAAAGCTACATATCTACACACACACACCTACTACCACCACACCTAAAGCTACATATCTACACACACACCTACTACCACCATACCTAAAGCTACATATCTACACACTCACACCTACTACCACCATACCTAAAGCTACATATCTACACACTCACACCTACTACCACCATACCTAAAGCTACATATCTACACACATACACCTACTACCACCATACCTAAAGCTACATATTTACACAGACACACACTACAACCATACCTAAAGCTACATATCTACACACTCACACCTTCTACCACCATACCTAAAGCTACATATCTACACACACACCTACTACCACTATACCTAAAGCTACATATCTACACACATACACCTACTACCACCATACCTAAAGCTACATATCTACACACATACACCTACTACAACCATACCTAAAGCTACATATCTACACACACACACCTACTACAACCATACCTAAAGCTACATATCTACACACATACACCTACTACAACCATACCTAAAGCTACATATCTACACACACACACCTACTACAACCATACCTAAAGCTACATATCTACACACACACACCTACTACAACCATACCTAAAGCTACATATCTACACAGACACACCTACTACCACCATACCTAAAGCTACATATCTACACACATACACCTACTACAACCATACCTAAAGCTACATATCTACACACACACTCCTACTACAACCATACCTAAAGCTACATATCTACACACATACTCCTACTACCACCATACCTAAAGCTACATATCTACACAGACACACACCTACTACAATCATACCTAAAGCTACATATCTACACACACACCTACTACAACCATACTACTACTATTACTACTACTACTACTACTGCTACTACTACTACTACTACTACTACTACTACTTCTACTACTACTACCGCTACTACTACTACTTCTTCTACTACTACTACTATATGTATACACACATCCATCATCACTACACCTAAAGCTACATTTTACATACACATCTACTACCACTGTATCTACAGCTACCTATTTAGACACACCTACTGCGATATCGACAGCGTCATATCTACAGACACACCTATTGGTATTACTATACATCTACATACAAACATGTAACTACAACGATATCTACAGCTACATATCTAAGGCTACACCTACAGCCACTATGCATATGTAGCTGCATATCTACAGACACACCTACTTTTATTCCTGTATGTACAGACACACCTACTGCTGATATATCGACAGCTACATATCTATGTCAAACCCCATCACTACTACTTCCATGGCCATTATCGCCATTACGATCATCATAATCATCATCATCATCATCATTATCATCATCATAATACATGGGAAATGAAACATGAACAGTTACCGTGTTTTGACATGCCGACTGCCAGACATTTCTTATATCTGCAGTATGGACAGCCATTTCTTCTTGCCAGTGATATGTCGCAGTTGCCATTTCCAAGACATTTGTATTTCTCTCGTCGTAGCATGCTCCGTCGAAAGAATCCCTGAAAAATAATATTATTGATAGGCACAAAATGATTATTAATTCATTAATAGCATACAGTCAAGTCTCGTTAATCCGACACTCGTTTATCCGACACTCGGCTTTATCCGACACAAATGATGGGAACCGATTGATTCAGTGCTATTTAGTCCCGTTAATCCGACAGTCTCGCACTCCGACTCCGACACACCTAATTTGCAACGAATTGCCGAAATCACTCATTAATCAGTCTCGTTAATCCGACACAGTGATCAGCGTACTCCGTTAATCCGACACAATCATGTGCAACCAACGATGTCGGATTAACGAGACTTGACTGTATATCATCAATGTGTGTTTGCTTATTGTTTAACGCCGCAATCAGCAATAGTCCAGCTATATAAAGGCTGTCTGTAAACAATTTAGGCTGGACCAGACAAAACAGTGATTGATTTTACGAGCATCGATCCATACGGAGTATAATAATAGACAGTCAACCAAGTCATATGCATAGAGCGTAAACAAAGCCAATGCTAAATGCATTTAACCTCAAGCAGGCCATGCAAGGATGTCAAAATGATACACCACCAGATTGGCAGATTGACCCAACCCCTTCTCGGCTTTGATACTCGAGGCAAATATTTCAAACACACATATTAATAGGAATTATAATTTTCAAACCAATTGTGCCGACCAAAATGACGCTCAGGGCTCGGCATGGTCAGACGGAATTATCCTACCATCGTCCAGGTGAAGCACTGGTCAAGTAATGTATTGGCGAAAGGAACGAGTGCCCTCAACAACCCCGTCATCCCAGGAGTGAGTGAGTGAGAATGGTTTTACGCCGCTTTTAGCAATATTCCAGCAATATCACGACGGGGGAACCAGAAATGGGCTTCACACTTTGTACCCATATCGGGTCTTCGGCGTGACGAGCGGACGCTTTAACCACTAGGATACCCGACCGCCCCCTGTCCTCCCAGGGGCAACCATAGGCTGCCTGATCGATCGCTTCTTACGACCAGTAAGGGTTGGTTTGGTTTGTTATTTTACGCTGCACTCATCAATATTCCAGCTTTATGACGGCGATCTGTAAATAATCGAGCCTGGACCAGACAATCAAGTGATTGATATCTTGAGCATCGATCCACGCAATTGGGATCGATGACATGCATCAACCAAGTCAGCGAGCCTGACCACCCGATCCCGTTAGTCGCCTCTAACGACAAGCATAGTCGCCTTTTACGGCAAGCATGGGTTGCTGAAGACCTATTCTACCCCGGATCTTCACGGGTCTGTTGCATTATGCAAAGTATAGAATATAATATCCAGGATCTGCACGGGTCTGTTGCATTATGCAAAGTATAGAATATAATATCCAGGATCTGCACGGGTCTGTTGCATTATGCAAAGTATAGAATATAATATCCAGGATCTGCACGGGTCTGTTGCATTATGCAAAGTATAGAATATAATATCCAGGATCTGCACGGGTCGACCAGTGAAGGAGTGCTGGGGATACATTCTACCCTGGATCCGCAAGGGTCTCTGAGCATGTTTTTTTTTAAATATTGGCAAGCACCTGCAGCAGAAGTGATGATGTGAATCCTGCTGGGGATCGTGCAGGAAGCTGAGGGGCGAGAGTCACTGTATGCATGTTCTCCACTGAGGGGGTTTAGCTCTGGATGGAGGTGGTGTCAGCCCATGTTATAAGCAGTTTGTTTGTTGTTTAACGCCGCACTCATCAATATTCCAGCTATATTACGGCGGAATGTAAACTATCGAGTCTGGACCAGACAATCTAGTGATTGACATCATGAGCATCGATCCATGCAGTTGGGATACGATGACATGCATCAATCAAGTCAGTGAACCTGACCACCCGATCCCGTTCGTCGCCTCTTACGACAAGCAGAGGTTGCCGAAGATCTATTCTGATATCTATACATTCTATTGAATGTAACTTTGATGTGTCGATAAAATGTTTTTGTAATGCCATGATTACTTGTTTTTATTGTAAAATATGGTCGTTAAATATTAATTACCCATTTGTTGTTGTTTTTTCAAAGTGCAACAAAGGGACATATGTGAAGGTCAAAAGTCATTGGCAGTTTAAAATGTAAAACACTCAGACAATGGCCATATATCCTTGGATATATATCCTTGGACATTCACGTACATACTTACTTGATGCATATGAAATTTCACTGTGACAAAACGTCAACAATAACTCTTAGGTTTCTGAGAACAAGCCGAGGAAGTTGCTGGATTTATGAGATTATGAATGTGAAAGGGCAAAGTGAGGCCAAAAAACACACGCAATTCTGCATACCGCATACTTTCTGAATATTATTATACAAAAACATACTCTTGACGAGGTCAGTAGGCGAAAACAAGAACAAGAGACTCAGCCCCTGAGGTTGTCTGACCGAGAAAGGTTTCGGGTCCGAGAGTACTTGTTTTCGCATATTGACCTCGTCAAGAGTAATCATTCGCTTTGTTATACCGAAATTCACTTTAAAGTTTAAGAAGTCTTTAAACCGTCTTCTGTTATATAACAGTGACTTAGCTGCGATCCATGAAATGTTCGTACCAGACGCCATCATGTTTTCATGTCAACATTCGTCACGAGAGGTCAATACTGATCATGTGACAAGTCAATATTCGAGGTCAGTGCCAGTCAAACGATTTCGGGGTCTCCTTTGAAATGTATTGTTTCTTCACGTGGTAGGAATTAACCAATGAATTTGCAAGATTCTTAATACAGGTATAACAGCATATAATACATTTTGTATGACGTAATAGCCGAGCAGGGGTCAAAACAATATATTTTAATATCAATATCAATGTCAGTTGTATTTTGAACCGAAACAACATCTATTTGAGTATTGATATGATATTTCTTGATTTCAAAATTGTATGACAGATGTTGCTTCATGACAAAATTTATTTGAAGTAAGAATTATTCATGGAACTGACTTGTTTTTATGTTTAAGGTGTCCATTTAATAAGGAATATATTATTATGATCTTATTCTTCAACAAACCCGTAAAGATGTGGGTTAGAATTGTTTGTCGTAAGAGGTGACTATGCTTGTCGTAAGAGGTGACTATGCTTGTCGTAAGAGGCGACTATGCTTGTCGTAAGAGGTGACTATGCTTGTCGTAAGAGGTGACTATGCTTGTCGTAAGAGGCGACTATGCTTGTCGTAAGAGGCGACTATGCTTGTCGTAAGAGGCGACTATGCTTGTCGTAAGAGGTGACTATGCTTGTCGTAAGAGGCGACTATGCTTGTCGTAAGACGCGACTCACGGGATGCATGTTATCGTATGCCAGTTGATCGCTGACGTGGTGGATGCATGTTATCATATCCCAATTGATCGCTAATTTGGTGGATGCATGTTATTGTATCCCAATTGATTTCTAACTTGGTGAATGCATGTAATCATATCCCAATTGATCGCTAACTTAGTGGATGCATGTTATCGTATCCCAGCTGATCGCTAACTTGGTGGATGCATGTTATTGTATCCCAGTTGATCGCTAACTTGATAGATGCATGTTATTGTATCCCAATTGATCACTAACTTGGTGGATGCATGTTATCCTATCCCAATTGATCGCTAACTTGATGGATGCATGTTATTGTATCCCGATTGATCGCTAACTTGGTGGATGCATGTTATTGTATCCCAATTGATCACTAAATTGGTGGATGCATGTTATCGTATCTCAATTGATCGCTAACTTGGTGGATGCATGTTATCATATCCCAATTGATCGTTAACTTGGTGGATGCATGTTATCATATTCCAATTGATCGTTGACTTGGTGGATGCATGTTATCATATCCCAATTGATAGTTAACTTGGTGGATGCATGTTATCATATCCCAATTGATCGCTAACTTGGTGGATGCATGTTATCATATCCCAATTGATCGCTAACTTGGTGGATGCATGTTATCATATCCCAATTGATCGCTGACTTGGTGGATGCATGTTATCATATCCCAATTGATCGCTAACTTGGTGGATGCATGTTATCATATCCCAATTGATCGCTAACTTGGTGGATGCATGTTATCATATCCCGATTGATCGCTAACTTGGTGGATGCATGTTATCATATCCCAATTGATCGCTAACTTGATGGATGCATGTTATCATATCCCAATTGATCGCTAACTTGGTGGATGCATGTTATCATATCCCAATTGATCGCTAACTTGGTGGATGCATGTTATTGTATCCCAATTGATCGCTAACTTGCGGGATGCATGTTATCATATCCCAATTGATCGCTAACTTGGTGGATGCATGTTATCGTATCCCAGCTGATCGCGAACTTGGTGGATGCATGTTATTGTATCCCAATTGATCGCTAACTTGGTGGATGCATGTAATCATATCCCAATTGATCGCTAACTTGGTGAATGCATGTAATCATATCCCAATTGATCGCTAACTTGGTGGATGCATGTTATTGTATCCCAATTGATTTCTAACTTGGTGGATGCATGCCGTCATATCCCAAATGATCGCTTACTTGGTGGATGCATGTTATTATATCCCAATTGATCGCTAACTTGGTGGAAGCATGTTATTGTACCCCAATTGATTGCTAACTTCGTGGATGCATGCCGTCGTATGCCAATTGATCGCTAACTTCGTGGATGCATGTTATCGTATCCAAATTGATCGCCAACATGGTGGATGCATGTTATTGTATCTCAATTGATCACTAACTTGGTGGATGCATGTTATCATATCCCAGTTGATCGCTAATTTGGTGGATGCATGCTATTGTATCCCAATTGATCGCTAACTTGATGAATGAATGTAATTGTATCCCAATTGATCGCTAACTTGGTGGATGCATGTTATCGTATCCCAATTTATCGCTAACTTGGTGGATGCATGTTATCGTATCCCAAAATGCAAAAGATGTCAATCATGAGATTGTCTGGTCCAGACTCGATTGTTTACAGACCGCTGTCATATAGCTTGAATATCGCTGAGTACTGCGTTAATCAACAAGAAAACAAAATATTATTCGTAAATGTTACATTGTGAGGTAATAATCCTATGTTCCCTGACAGTTCAGTGTTAAATAGGTAATACAAATCAGCATTGTTTATAAGCTGACGAGACAGGAATAAGACATAATACATTTGGCTTGCTTTAAATAACATCACAACTCACGTTTTAAGTAAATCCTGTGTCATTTGTGCTTGATCAGGTATTTACTAACTGACAAGGGGCAATGGGGTAGTATTGTGGTTAAAGCGTTTGCTCGTCACGCAGAAGGTTCGATTCCCGACATGGGTACAATTTGGGAAGCCCATTTGTTGGTGTCCCCCGCCGTGATATTGCTGGAATATTGCTAAGTGCGGCGAAAAAACATGCTATTTGTGCTCATTGTCCGGCTGCCTACCCCCTTTTGGTACTCGGGATTCGGGGTCTATTTAGAGGTATTCGGGACTCACCACTGTGGCATTTGGGATTCACCCCGCACTCAGCAACATTACACCTATACGACGGCAGTCTGTAAATAATCGAGTCTGGACCAGACAATCCAGTGATTGACATCATGAGCATCGATCTACGCAATGGAGATACGATAACTTGCATCAACCAAGTCAGCGAGCCTGACCACCCGATCCCGTTCAGGTCTTCAGCAACCCATGCTTGTCGTAAGAGGCGACTAACGGGATCGGGTGGTCAGGCTCTCTGAATTGGTTGATGCATGTCATCCTATCCCAATTGCGTGGATCTATACTCGTGATGTCAAACACTAGATTGTCTGGTCAAGACTCCATTATTTACAGACCGCCGTCATATAGCTGGAATAAAGCTGAGTGTGGCGTTAAACAACAAACAAACAAACAAACAAACATCATTACCTTGCATGCCTCGCATGTGTTGACGCCATAGTGGAACCCAGAAGCGTTCTCATCACAGACTCTACACGGGGGAAGAACTGGCGTGGCGCGAGATTGAACTGGGGAGCACGTGATGTCGCAACCGAATTCCTCTTTCATCATGGCGTCTGCAATACATATACAAGCGTTCAAACAATGCGACTTAGGCGATCGGTCTTAAATAGAACTAAACCATATACCTCCGCACATATTTCATACTATCGACGTATGTCCCGTGTATCCTTTCGCAGTGTACACAAGACACAGACATACGGTTCAATGTGCATATACCACTAATTAAAAGGGGGGATATGTGTTTAGTGTAGGCGAACACAGTTTACAACTCTTCACAAAAGCAAAATGTTAACTGAAATGCCCCACCTTGAAAGTTCTACATTTCGCACTCTTTCAACTATTATTGACGTTTAAGTGATACTGAGTTTGTCTCAACACAAAACATGTAGGACGAAGATAGGAGAGGTCGTGAAATACTTCACAACACCGTCAACAAAAAGGAGTGCAAATGACTACTCTCGTAGATCTATAGTACACAATCTGCTCGATAATGTTCTGAGGTAGTTTTTGAGATGCTGTCACAAAACCTGTCATTTCAAATCGGTTTTTTTAATCGGATGACATACCACAAAAAAAGTATATATTCTGGTGTGTATTGATTTAATGTCCAAATGCTACTTGGGCGGTGGGGTAGCCTTGAGTTAAAGCATTCGATTCCCCACAAAATGTGAAGCCCATTTCCGGTGTGTCCCGTCGTGATGTTGCTGGAATATTGCTGGAATATTGCTGAAACCAAATTCACTCACACCCATATGTTACATAGAGTAATGATTGCAAACATTTGTTTCATAATAAAACCTGACACCACCCGACTGCTACAAACAGGGTTTCCTTTATCTGTCTATCGCAATTTTTTAAGACAGCATTTTGGGAAAAGGAGCAGTCACCATACATGTGTTTTGTTTTTGTGTTTTCAGCTACTGTTTCAAACTATCTACGCATCTACAGTCAAACACCACTGTGTCGAAGTTAAAGGGACCTACGTAAATATTTCGAGTTATCCGAGGTTCGACATAACCGAAGATGAGGAATAGAGAAGGCATACGCAGGAACCAAACTTTTACTTCGAGACTAGCCTCATGTCGACACATCAATGTTCATGACAATGTCCATTATGTCCCGCAACAATATTTCTTTGGAAAATATATTTTGCAAAAGTTTGAACCAGTACTTTCTGGTAATGATTAATGTTTTTTCAAACTATCGAAACCCGCATCCGCATCCGCAGCCGCATCCCCGTCCCTCCTCCGTCCTTTCATATAATTTCCACAGTGCTTTTGCCCTTTGCGACAATGGAATTCCCTTTCATTGAAGTTTAAAGGTTTATTTATACTCATTATCAGCGGCATGAGATGTATAAAATCATTCAACAACATATACATGTATGTAAAAATATTGAATAGACACAAAACATTTTTTTCTAAAAAATTGTTTTCTTTCGTTTTCTAAAGATGGACGCATTAAGGAATAATGGAATTCATTACCTATGTCAGATGTTTACAAAGTGGACATTTTTTTATATTAAAGCTATTTCAGGAGGTAGAATATGGCAACCAGTTCTAAACCTAAGTAACACTTCTCACACGATTTCTGCAGTGCGTTAAAGTCATATTCAAAACGTACACTTTCATTTTTATGATACTATACGTGGTGCCTTTTGAAAACTTATGTCTTGCACTTATCCAGATCTCAGTTGTCTCCCCACAATGCTGAATGAAGTGGAGGCCAAGGTCGAAAGACGGGCTTATAGTGACGTACATTGAATATCATTGTTTCCAGGCCAAATGTCAAACTGACCTACGTGTTCATCGAGGGAATGATAGCTACCATTCCCTGTTGTCTGCTTTTAATTGGTTGTTTTAGGGGTGTTATCATGCGAGGAGCAAATGATATACATGGTCCTCTTGATAACGCTTTTTCAGGCCCTTATCATCTGCAGAAGAGTGAGTTAGTGAGTTGGGTGTAACGCCGCTTTTAACAGTATTCCAGTTATATCGCGGCGTGTCAGCTTAATGTGGGAGGAAAGCCCGAAGTGATGCAGGTCTCAGACGTTTACAACTTCGGTTCGACCCGATTATGTTTCTAGGTTTGTCAGCAACATACCCGTGCTCGTGGGTTTCATCTCAATGGTAAACGTCTGACACCTGCATCACTTCAGGCTTTCTTCCCACATTAAACTGACACGGCGTGATATAACTGGAATACTGTTAAAAGCGGCGTTAAACCCAACTCACTCACTCACTCACTATTATACCATAAGTTCGTGTATCTTTGTCAAAGTGAGCTTAAAAATGACAGGTCACAGCCAGAGAACAACTAGCTTCGATCATCCACCGAAACTGATTCCACTGGACAAAAAAAGCAAAACAGTGGTGAAAACCACATAAATGGCACGCTGAAAAGCATCTCTTTATCAATATGAAGTCATACTCATAGGATACTCTCTTGTTAGAGGAATCGTAAATTATGTTCCGTAATTTTGAAGAAGTAAGGTTTTAAAGTTGAGCATTAACAAAAGAGGAGGGAGGATTGGTTGACTTTATCGTTGACGAATTCGAGATGTGAAATAATAGCATTTTGTTGAGCTATTATCAACATTTAATGTTTCCAAACATGTTAGATACACATCCATTTCATGGTGTTTTTCTAACATGATCATTTATGTTAAATGCCTCAGTATGGAGTTTAAGAGGAAACAAAGTGTTTTCTAATGCCATTGCTTCAGAAAGAAGATTGCTTGGTGTACATTAATTGATTGCATTGATCAATGTGTTTTTTAAAGATTAAAACTATACATTTAATAAATTTCAACAGCACGTCACTTTCGATCGTCTGGTTATTGATATAGGGACGCCTGGGCTGGGAAGCTATTGTACTAAAGCATTCGCTTATCAGGCCTAAATATGGTATGATTCCCACATGGGTACAATGTCTGAAGCCCTTCTTGGTAAAAACCCCTGTGATACTTCTGTATTATTGCTAAACTGGCCCAACACCCTCATTCTCAAATTGAAGACACCAGTGGATTGAAAACAGCCTGGGAGATGTTTTTTTCCAAATGTCAGCCAAAGATTGGCCAAACTGAGTTAGCGTTACCGGCTGGTTCTAATCCTGTCGTAGGCGTCGTTCAATCTCATCCCAGACATGTTTAAGCTTACGCAGTACACTACCCCTTCACTCTTAAATATGTTAATCGTGAAGTTTCAGAGAGATAATGTAAATGTCTCTCCACTTGTCAATGCATACATAATCGTTTTGATTATATATGTTTAGGTATATACATAAGAAAGCAATAACTTCAGTACTGTACCAGACTATACTTAAAGCATAAGAATCAGTGGAAGACGTGTTATTTTTTAGCAGCTGAAACCACTCTGTTGACATTTATGCACGAAAAGGTCGATTTCCTGACGTTTTGAATAGTGTTGACATTAACGGTAATATACACGTTTTAAAGGACTCCAAATTATTTGGTTACATGGGTCTACTTGTGCAGTGCATGGAAATGTATCCACACTCATGATCATGGCAAAGGGTTGCTTTGGTTGGTATGTTGGTTGTGAAACGCCGCATTCAGCAATATGACGGCGGTCTGTAAATAATCGAGTCTGGACCAGGCAATCCAGTAATAAATATCATGAGCATCGACCCACGCAATTGGGATACGATGATATGCATCAACCAAGTCAGCGAGCCTGACCACCCGATCCCGTTAGACGCCTCTTACGACAAGCATAGTCACCTTTTACGGCAAGCGTGGGTTGCTGTAGACCTATTCTACCCCGGATCTTCACGGGTCTGGTACAGAGAGACATTCGGGGTATCATATATGTAATGAAAAGGATTTTAGAATAGCTGGCTTGTCAATTTTATGGCAAAACAATGTTTGTCCAAATATGTAATATAAACAAATTTAATGTATGTTTACAACTAAAATACACGTTTTGCAATTTCATAACAATACCACAGACATTAATTCCGTGTTAACACTGTTTGTAGCTTTACATGAGGAAGACTGACATATGATACCGATTCAGTCCGGCGTGGTGAAAAGCTAAAAGCGGCGTAAAACTATACTCACTCACTCACTCACTGTGTCACTGTTGAGATATGGCAAGATAATGAATAGTTTCCATGAACACTATGACATGAAGACATGTCAGAACAGCAAAACAAAGAACCCGTCACCTTCTCGAACAATAATTCATTATCAGTCAAACAACTGTGATTTCTGTACCTCCCACATTTTCCAATACGAACACAATTTGATCCAATGTGTTCAATTGCAGGAACGTGTTGTCAATTCCACTACTTAGGGCTGTCGAGACTCACCATACTGCTACCCAACCGTTAATCATATAATCAAAGACGACGTCTCATTGTTGACAATAACAACCTTCGTCAGTTTTCCAATGTGGACCAAAGTATCGTGTGCACCCTCCAACCAATTGGGATCACAACTTTACAATCATTACGGATGCTGTCATAGCATGTTTCGTGGGCAGCCTCCTACCAATTGGGATCACAACTTTACAATCATTATGGATGCTGTCATAGCATGTATCTGTGCACCCTCCAACCAATTGGGATCACAACTTTACAATCATTATGGGTGCTGTCATAGCATGTATCGTGGGCAGCCTCCTACCAATTGGGATCACAACTTTACAATCATTATGGGTGCTGTCATAGCATGTTTCGTGGGCAGCCTCCTACCAATTGGGATCACAACTTTACAATCATTATGGATGCTGTCATAGCATGTATCTGTGCACCCTCCAACCAATTGGGATCACAACTTTACAATCATTATGGATGCTGTCATAGCATGTTTCTGTGCAGCCTCCTACCAATTGGGATCACAACTTTACAATCATTATGGGTGCTGTCATAGCATGTTTCTGTGCAGCCTCCTACCAATTGGGATCACAACTTTACAATCATTATGGATGCTGTCATAGCATGTTTCTGTGCAGCCTCCTACCAATTGGGATCACAACTTTACAATCATTATGGATGCTGTCATAGCATGTATCTGTGCACCCTCCAACCAATTGGGATCACAACTTTACAATCATTATGGGTGGTGTCATAGCATGTATCTGTGCAGCCTCCTACCAATTGGGATCACAACTTTACAATCATTATGGGTGCTGTCATAGCATGTATCTGTGCAGCCTCCTACCAATTGGGATCACAACTTTACAATCATTATGGATGCTGTCATAGCATCTAACAACAAGTAGACCCAAGGCGAGGAGGAAGCTGTTTAATGTCTTCCAGGGTGGATTAAGGCAGTACGTGATGTTGTGCGTGATTAAGCCAGTCTGTCCCAGCCAGCTGTCATCCAAATGCATGTCCTTCTATTGTGCCCAGTATACGAAGAAGAACGGAGAGATAACCTAACCAAATGTCAACAAAACTCTAACATTTAGTATCTCAGTATGCAAGAGAAGCTACACTATGTTTTAACTGACAAGGACCTTATCTTTCACGTTGCCAAAACCTGCCAAAGTATTTTATTAAAACGTCGTGTAACTTTGTATAAATAATGTTATCCTTTTTACTGTGTATTTTAATGTTTGTTTACTGTTTATACATTGTCTTAGCTATATGTATATAGTCTCTCATAAATCGCTGGGCGATTGGTCGTGGTTTTCATGTATTTTATACTATGTCTTATCAACTGTACCATGAGTGAGGCTTAAATAAACAATTCTGTCTGTCTGTCCAACATCTGGCTGTCCTGCATGAAATGTTTGTAGTTAGTCCCATTGACAAGGCCCCAGAAAGCCTGAAGACATGACAGTTCCCCTGTTGTACTGGATTCTGAAGCTCCTTTAACATCGAGAGATGTATTACTGGGTTGAGCAAGTGTACCACCAAATCCCCGTCATAAAGATTAACTAAAGTTTATGGAGGAGACTATATTAAAAAAGCTGGACTTCCTCATCGATAAATTCTGTTTGGAATTTAAGGATAAGACATTTAGTCAAAAAAGTTGAAATCCCCATGAGCACTAATAATGTTCACCTTCTCGCTTATCTGATCTCGATGTATATGAATTGGAATTTCTTTTCGGATTGGCAAAATCAGACAAGAGAATTTGGGCAAGTGGCTTAACTTATGCCTCAGGTATATCGATAATTTTATGTCGTTGTATAAAGATCAAATCGCTAATTCCTTTCCGCTGATTTACCCACTTGAGCTAGATACAAAGGAGACCAGTCAAACCGCTTTACCTGTTTGATAGTTAAATCTATGCATTAAGATTCCGAGTGACAACAATCCACAAGACTGTATGACTAGGGGGATGAATTCAATTCTCGAATAAAACAACTTTTCCCTTTGGTTGAGCAATATTTCAGCAGCTCCTGTCTTTGGTGTATACATTTCACAACTGTTGAGGTACCATCGAGCAAGGTCTTTCTACGAATATTTCATGCCGCTCTTCCTCAATTGTTGTTTAAGTGCCTCGGTAAATCTCTCAAACAGTTTTGTGGTTGACATTTCCAAATTTGACGCATGAGTAGCAAATATTATGTCCTATGCAATAGTGTCCATTTATATCATCAGATAGAATGTGACAGTGTTGTGACAAGCCCATCCTACTCAATGGGATAGGTTTAGACTGGATTTTCCTGGGATATCACGTGGCGTCACGTACAGACAATGCATATAATGTCATTACATGATATATCAATAATACTATCAGTAGTATTATTTGATAGTAATACCATAAAGGCCAGCTGTGTGTAAGATATGTAAGTGTATCTACGGTTGGGCGAAAAAAAATTACAAGGATATCTTGATAACTACATTTATTAGTACAGAACAGACATTTAAATATCAGAATCTCTGCAATGTATATATACATCAGATCATACCTGCACACATCGCATTTCAAATGTATTTTGTAAGACTTGAAATTCTGAATTCCATTTGCTCTTCTGAAATGTTATTTGAAAGAAAACAATTATCCAAATTATGGTTCTTTACTTGGTTTAGAGCCTTCTATTTATGTCATAACAAGGCACATGCATCGGATACGTCACTCAATCAAACCATACCATGTTATCCTCCTTGTGTTATTTAGCTAAATAGTAAGTATGGTTTTACTCTGCTAACAGAAGCACAGTAGCAAGGAAACACCAGTTGGCTTACCACATGTAAGCTTGTGAGGAATCTACCCTCCAGCGTGTCGAAAGCTTTAACCACGAGATTACCCTGCCGCCCCTGTAAGGTTAATAAATTCCCATCTAATACACGTTGTTTTATTACGGCAATTTCTTTGTCCGTGACAACCCTGCATGTACCTATTAGTACATGAAGCTTGATATATACCTGATACGTGACAACCCTGCATGTACCTGTTAGTACATGAAGCTTGATATATACCTGACACGTGACAACCCTGCATGTACCTGTTAGTACATGAAGCTTGATATATATCTGACACGTGACAACCCTGCACGTGCCTGTTAGTACATGAAGCTTGATATATATCTGACACGTGACAACCCTGCATGTACCTGTTAGTAGATGAAGCTTGATATATACCTGACACGTGACAACCCTGCATGTACCTGTTAGTACATGAAGCTTGATATATATCTGACACGTGACAACCCTGCATGTACCTGTTAGTACATGAAGCTTGATATATATCTGAAACGTGACAACCCTGCACGTGCCTGTTAGGACATGAAGGTGGCTATATCCTTGACACGTGACAACCCTGCATGTACCTGTTAGTACATGAAGATGGATATATACCTGATACGTGACAACCCTGCATGTACCTGTTAGTACATGAAGCTTGATATATACCTGATACGTGACAACCCTGCATGTGCCTGTTAGTACATGAAGATGGATATATACCTGATGACAAGATGGTATGGATGACTGACTGGGGGCAAAGGCGAAGCATCACTACCACACCACTTTGCATCACAGTACTCCAAAGCTCGGTTTCCAAACATAACTCCGCATCTCCTGTATCAAACCACACCAAAGATCACCCCAATCATCAGATTCTCTGAGACAAGATAAACATACCAATCAGCTTTTACCAAGTTCAAACACCTTCCTTTGAGGAAAAGGGGGATCTTCCAAAAGGTAATTCAAAGGCAGTAGAGATAATGTAAGACCAAGTGGTCATCGTCAACCTAGTTGTATGAACTGAAGCTGCATAAACGTTTCAAAAAGCACACTTTAATGTTACTTGGCGACTGTATTCCAACTAGATGTTTGGTAATGCCTAGCCACGCTCACGTTTTATGTCCCATGATTAAAAAATGTTGTACTTGTCAAAACTGATTGTGAGGCGTCTTAAATTAAAAAAACATCAACGCCAGAGAATAATCAGTCAAGATAATCCATTTGATTCCAAAATAAGGGGACGATTGTATAATATTCGGAGATGATGCATGGAGGTGTACGGTCCGCGACAGCAATCAGGAGGACAAAACAGATTAGCTGTCCAGGGATTCGCTGAGAGCATGGCCACGGCTAAGTTAGTTCCCACGAAGTGGACCTTTTCAAGAGTGTATCAAAGGAATGTTACCGAAAACCAAGAGTTCTTTGGGGGAATACACAGTCAGGAAACCAGGCATGAATGATAAGAACAAAGGAGTATTGTTCATCAGCATTACCTTTGTGTACAAGTATACGCACAAACAAATGTAGAAATTTATGTATACATGTAATGTATATACATATATATCGATGATGGCGAAGATGTTTTACAAGCATCAAAGAAGGACAATTGGTCGTATGAGTAGTAGCAGCAGCAGCAGCAGCAGCAGTAATAGTAGTAGTCGTGTGTTGTTGTCGGTAGAGGATGGTCTTGTGGCTTGTCGTTGTCCAAAGACATTGGGTCAAATTGATGATCTTCAGTATTTGATTGGGGTAATTAATAATGTATTCTTAATCATGTTAAAAATTAAAGCTTTCTTTAATTTTGATCTCCATAAGCTCCTCACACGCATTCGTAAAGTGAGTAAGCTCGTGATGTCATGATGACACATTCAGGTGAGAAATTCAGTAAATGAAAACTTTCGGTAGTTTCTACATATCCCATTTTGTTGTCCCGCGCCGCCGCCACAAGAGGTGTTCCAGAGTACGGGATGGCTGTATGGCGTGCACGTTATTTAGGACTGACGACGATAGACGCTACAAGAAGTGTTCCAGAGTACGGGATGGTTGTGTGGCGTGCAAGGTATTTAGGACTGACGATGATGGACGATACATGAAGTGTTCCAGAGTACGCGATGGTTGTGTGGCGTGCAAGGTATTTAGGACTGACGATGATGAACGATACAAGAAGTGTTCCAGAGTACGCGATGGTTGTGTGGCGTGCAAGGTATTTAGGACTGACGATGATGAACGATACAAGAAGTGTTCCAGAGTACGGGATGGATGTATGGCGTGCAAGGTATTTAGGACTGACGATGATGAACGATACAAGAAGTGTTCCAGAGTACGGGGTGGATGTTTGGCGTGCAAGGTATTTAGGACTGACGATGATGGACGATACAAGAAGTGTTCCAGAGTACGGGATGGATGTATGGCGTGCAAGGTATTTAGGACTGACGATGATGGACGATACAAGAAGTGTTCCAGAGTACGGGATGGATGTATGGCGTGCAAGGTATTTAGGACGGACGATGATGGACGATACAAGAAGTGTTCCAGAGTACGGGATGGATGTATGGTGTGCAAGGTATTTAGGACTGACGATGATGGACGATACATGAAGTGTTCCAGAGTACGGGATGGATGTATGGCATGCCAGGTATTTAGGACTGATGCATGAAGTGTTCCAGTGTACAGGGTGGTTGTGTGGCGTGCAAGGTATTTAGGACTGATGCATGAAGTGTTCCAGTGTACAGGGTGGATGTATGGCGTGCAAGGTATTTAGGACTGACGATGATGGACGATACAAGAAGTGTTCCAGAGTACGGGATGGATGTATGGCGTGCAAGGTATTTAGGACGGACGATGATGGACGATACAAGAAGTGTTCCAGAGTACGGGATGGATGTATGGCATGCCAGGTATTTAGGACTGATGCATGAAGTGTTCCAGTGTACAGGGTGGTTGTGTGGCGTGCAAGGTATTTAGGACTGATGCATGAAGTGTTCCAGTGTACAGGGTGGATGTATGGCGTGCAAGGTATTTAGGACTGATACACGAAGTGTTCCAGAGTACATAATGGCTGTATGGCGTGCAAGGTATTTAGGACTATGATGACGATGAACGATACAAGAAGTGTTTCAGAGTACGGGATGGATGTATGACGTGCAAGGTATTTAGGAGTACGGGGTGGGTGTGTGGTGTGGAAGGTATTAGGGACTGATGCATGAAGTGTTTCAGAGTACGGGATGGATGTATGACGTGCAAGGTATTTAGGACTGATACAAGAAGTGTTCCAGAGTACAGGATGGATGTATGACGTGCAAGGTATTTAAGACTGATGACGATGAACGATAAAAGAAGTGTTCCAGAGTACAGGATGGATGTATGGCGTGCAAGGTATTTAGGACTGATACATGAAGTGTTCCAGAGTACGGGGTGGTTGTGTGGCGTGGAAGGTATTATGGACTGATGCATGAAGTGTTCCAGAGTACAGGATGGATGTATGGCGTGCAAGGTATTTAGGACTGATGCATGAAGTGTTTCAGAGTTCAGGATGGATGTATGACGTGCAAGGTATTTAGGACTGATACAAGAAGTGTTCCAGAGTACAGGATGGATGTATGACGTGCAAGGTATTTAAGACTGATGACGATGAACGATACAAGAAGTGTTCCAGAGTACGGGAGGGTTGTGTGATATGCAAGTTATTTAGGACAGACGACGATGGAAGGTACAAATAGACCATATACTTCAGTTTAACGTTTTTGAGCCTGGCCACCCGATCCCGTTAGTTACCTCGACGGCAAGCATGGGTTGCTGAAGACCTGGTCTAACCCGGATCTTCATGGTTTGGAGAAGTAGTAGCAGTTGGGAAGGAGCAGAAGTAGTTGTAGTGGCAGAACTAGAAGTTGTGGTAGTAGTGGTAGTCATCGTTGTTGCTGTAGTGATTATGTGATTGCAGTGGTAGATTGAGATTGCAGAAGCAGTTGTGGTTGTAGTAGTAGACGAAGTAGTTGTTGTTATGGAAGCAGTACCGCAACAACTACCACTACAACCACAACTACTACTATTTCTACTACTGCTATTGCAACTACAGCTACTACTATTGCAACCACTACTACTGCTATTGCAACCTCAACTACTACCATTGCAACCACTACTACTGCTATTGCAACTACAACTACTTCAATCAGAATTACTATTTCAACAACAAATACTACTACTGCAACCACAACTTCTACTTTTTCGACCACAACTACAACTATTGCAACAACAGCTACTACTATGGCATCCACAACAACTACTTCTGCAACCACAACTACTACTACCATTATGATGCTGACAAAGCAAGAATCCAACCTGTTAATATTGAAAAAGAGGCCGGGGTTTTCACTAAAGACAATTTGCAAGTACGAAACGACGAAACATTTCATAAATGGCACGATATTTCACGTTTAGTATGACAGAGATGCTGTTCATTTTCAGAGTACAAATGTGACGATCAGAGCTATTATTTATTGACTTGAAGAGCAAAAATTGTGATTGGTTGATTTGTTTAACGGACAGGCAGTCTAACCAATCCAAATTAATGGAATTCAGATTTTTGTGCCAAAGCAATATCACAATATACTTTCACAACAAACTGTTGTTGCAGTCGGAGTTTGGGCAGTAGATGCAGCTGTTTCGGAAGCAGTTGACGTAGTTAGTGAAGCAGTCATTTTGAGCTGCTTCCAATGCAATATCAGGAAATATTATTACTTTTTATGTAAAATTTGCTAATATTTTTGCAATAATAGCTACAAAAACCTTTCCATGAACATAATCATGATAATTAATATAACCGACAAAAACCTTTCCATTATGATAAAGAATATTCTGTGGGAGGCAGACCCCATTGAAACACTCCGACTATAAGCATGTCTTTTGCACAATCACTTTCAAGGTGATGACACCAGGTGTCTCAAAGCACTTACCACAATCCTCAAAGCCAAAGAAATCATCATCATCACTGAGCAAATGCCGCAAAAAATCCATGATGTATATTGTCCAAACACCTTTCTACACCAGCTGTTCGTGGATGAAGCTAGTCAGTCATGTAAGCTTATGAACCGCACCACGATTACACGGCCAGTCGTCATCCTCCAATGATCTTGCTTACAATATGCTGAGTGAGCCATTTTTATAACCTCCCGGTGACAGCAACACTCTCCGTCCCGTTCACGCACTATGACACCGTGATGGCTGTTGCGTCAGAAAGCCCGGCGCAGCATCTACATGTGAGTTTATTGTGAACATTGCCATTTAATCAGCGAGCATCCGTTTATTTGGAGCTGGACGCGGCTGTGCATTCAGACGCCATTTCGCGGTGGTGAATACCTGTGTTTTAGAGTAAACTTTCTTGACCATTACCTCACTAAATCAGTTGATATTTAACTGTTACATAATATCAAAATCACTCAGTCGTAACCGATGCATGGAAGTTAAATCATTCAAAAATAGGTGATGTACGGCTCAGGTCATACTGACATACGGGACATTCGCAGTGTAGAGGTTCGCCCAATGGACACTCCAGAAACCTCTAGTTGTGGGTTCAAATCCCGATTTGACACGGGTATGTTTCCTGGTTTGTCAGCACCATACACGTGCTCATGGGCTTCACCGAAGACATAAAACGTCTGTGGTCACTGTATGATTTCCTAGGACGGTGGAATAGCCTAGTGGTTCGATTCCCGACATAGGTACAATGTGTGAAGCCTGTTTATGGTGTCCCCCGCCGTGATATTGCTGGAATATTGCTAAAAGCGGCGTAAAACAATACTCACTCACTTGGGCTTTCCTCCCACATTGAGCTGAGATGCCGTTATGAAACTGGAATACTGTTAAAGGCGGTGTTGTACTAAAGTAACCCCCTCGCTCACTCCTATTATTCTAGGATTTGTTTTGTTTGTTTGTTTGTTGTTTAACGCCGCAGTCAGCAATATTCCAGCTATAAGACGTGGTCTGTAAATAAATGACAATTCAGTTATTGACCTCATGAGCATCGATCTACGCAATTGGGATACGATGACATGCTTCAGCCAATTCAGCGAGCCTGACCACCAGATCCCGTTAGTTGCCTCCTACGACAAGCATGGGTTGCTGAAGACCAACGACCAATTCTAAACCGGATCTTTCCAGGCTATTATTCAAAGGGCATCCACAATCTGGTGCACGCTGTGTAGCTTAGCATCACTTTCACTTTGATTATCATTCTACATTTGTCAGCACCCTGATAGACTTTGGCCCCTTTCAACGAAGCAATCTTAGCGCTATGTTGATCGCAACACCCATACTTTAACGTCTTGTTTGTTGTTTAACGCCGCACTCAGCAATATTCCAGCTATACGACAGCGGTCTGGAAATAATCGTGTCTGGACAAGGCAATCCAGTGATCCCGCCTCCATACTTTAACATAAGGCTCACGATAGTCATAGAGCTAAGGTCACTTTGTGGAAGGGGACCCTGGATCACTTCGGGCGTTCCTCCCACTTTCAGCTGACACAACGTGATGATATACTGTTCAAAACGGCATTAAACTTCGTTCACCCGCTCACTAATTAGAATTCCACAACCCGTCAAACTGTTTGGGCAATATAGTCCAGATATTGTTCACGATGTTCTTTCCATAAAATTTCTTACAATATTTCGAAATCATTTAAATAATATTTTGGCCATTTCATTTCTGAATGAATAATAGTATTGCCTAGATAATTTCAAAATATTAATTAAGATGCAATAACTGAAAATCATAATTTACTCATATGTATGAGATGTTTTCAAAGATACAAGATAACAAAACGAGAAGTAGAAAGTAACATTTAAAACGGTTCTCTGGAAAAGTCTTTAATAAGCATCTGTGAAATTAATTATTCTGCAAAATACTCATATGGAAAGTTTGTAAACAACGTTATTTATACATGTGTACTTCACAGGGTGGTACCGGCTACAAGGTGACATGACTAACCAATAAGTGACGAACAAAGATGACACCTACTTTGCTCTTACAAAGTGCATTGCCTGGTCATACAAAGGAACTTAATCTATTATGTATTTTTATATGTCAATATATCTGTTTTAAATCGGGTGTATGTGACATCATTTGGTCAAGTTCCTGAAGTGCAGGACATTGGTAATGGTTTACCCTCTCCGCGAACACCTGGTGTCATCACATACCTTCAGTGATCCATTCATATATGTTCACCTCTTTTTGACTTTTACGCCCAAAGGAATTTGTTTAACGGGTAATCGAGACTGGTTATTCACTGACGCTGAGGTTTCACATTCAAAATTAGAACTCACCTGGACTTAGTATCTTGTGTGATTACATTCACTCTTTTCGATTTAATTCTTTGGAATTTGCAAAAAGAGCTAATTATCGAGTTTTCCTGCGATTTAGTTTCTATGCTGTAATCTTATTTCAAATGCCACTTTTATTAAATTACAAACTCGACTTCATTGCATTAGCCGATACCCAACATGACCACATTGAATTCATTTGAATACACGACATTTGCATGAGGCGCAGAAACAGTAACAATAGCATACAAATAAAGGCGGCGACAAAACCCATGTCCATAATCAGAAGAAATCTCTACTAAAAGTAGAGTGCATTGTAAGATTCCGACTACATCCTGTGTGTATGATTCCTATCAAATAGTGATGATACCAGGTGTTTATCGAAAATGCGACCGTGTGCTGCTCCTACTGGTGGCACAAACACATGCAAAGGCAAGTCATCAGTTCACCTGAAAAACATTTGGCATAAGTCAAAATAGAGAATTGCATCGGACAACATGTTTTGTCTGTGATGCGTCAAATTTGGAAATGTTATCCATATGTCTATCATACAATCTTTAAAAAAAGATTTGTTGATGTCTTAAATGTTTTAACTTTGATCAAACAACTTTAAACACATTCTAACTGTATTAAGCATCACGAAACATTCAAGTGATAGTATTACCTCAACAATATCTATTCAAGTCACGTCTTATCACAAGTCAGGTCATTTATTCCCCAAACCACCCACGGTGGTACAAAAGCATATTTTCCATAAAAAGTTAGATTTCATTTGTGGTAATTAATATCTGTACGAACATTCGATCTTATTGATTAAGTATTAAAGGATTGCGCATACAAATGTACTTGCTAAATGCCGTATATCTTAACAGGGAAGTCGCATGGCTTCAGCTACTTTAATTAAAACTTTTGGAGGGTTCATAAGACGAGCAAGTGAGGATTTCTATCTAAGTACGCTTTGAACAGTATTGTGGTGTGTCAGCTTGATGTAGGAGGAAAAAGCCCTAAGGGTATGGGACTGAGAAACAGGGTGAGCCAGGATTCAAACCCACGTTCGTTGTTAACTTTCTGACAATCCAAAGGAAGGCAACTCTGCACAATCCGAGGGTATGATATAATAAAGACCTTGCAGACAATTCAACACTGAATACCCCTCAACACCACTGCAATTCAATATCGGATGAACCCTAACGGGTCTGTGTCACGCATGTCTTATTTGTTTTGTTGTTTTGCTCAACATTTGATCTACATATGATGGTTGCCTGCTGTAGAATCTGAATCACACAATTCAGGCAATGATATTTGGAACAACGATCCACGCCGTCGGGGTATGATGACACGCCATCAACACGCCATCAACACGCCATCAACACGCCATCAACCAGGTCAACAAGTTCCCCGATCCATTATATCACCTATTACGACCAGCACTGGTTGCTGGAGACAGATTCCAACCCGGATTACCTTTGGGAAGAATCACACTTTGACCATTCCGGAACGCTGCTTGAGGAATTGACATCCGTTCGTCCTTCAAGACATCTGCCAGATCTTGTAACAGCACATTGCCGAAGTACATATTCGATCAGATTCCGGGGAATATACATTCCATTCTCGGTATTGTTCCTCTCGTTAGCAATGGGTCTAACCATCCAAAGAAGGATCTCACCCCGCTTCCGGCATCAATCAATGGGTCATTCGTTATATTCTCATCTGCAGCTTCCTTCGAGGATCCGTTAAAACCATTCCCACCTAAACTGTAACGGTTCAAGCCGCGAGTATATCATGTTCATCCACGCAGCAGTTCAATAACGGCCCGTCAAACACTACATCGACCATCGCGAAGATCTGAACAGAAATTTGATTCATCTGTGAACAGAACAGATTGCAATTGATTGGGACAGCAGATGACATGGGTTTACCAGTTCTGTGTCGACCGCTTTTAGAAATAAAAATAAAAATCGTCATTGCGGGTCGAACCGTTTCTACCGTGTCATTACGATGTCATATGTCAAGATGCCGTCAAAACAGAAGAAGTGGACGGTTGTTCACGCCGCAGCAAATGGGAAGGGAGATAACTCAGGTTACGATGATGGTCTCCGAGCCCTCGGGTTAATCGAAAGTTTGGTTTTGAAATTGCAACTGATTTTGAGGATTTACCTATAGTAATAACATGAACTGAGTTTCATGTTGAATTATTGTTTTCTTTGGATGTGCTGCGTTCCATATCCTCACAACAGAATCAGTGTCAAAGTCCAGTAATATCCAAAGGCGTCCACGTTCGCGTTGCGACGATCTGCTCTGGGGACCTCTTCAGTTGCCATTTTAAAAACCGTGGAACAAAAGCAGCGAGGCGCTGTGCGGCAACAGGATAGTGGCAAGAAATAATAATAATGTTGTCAGTTCTAACATATCCATGTATTGCATCACCACACACCAAGTTTGTATTACACAATATGGAAAGCATTGCTAAGGTATACCTAAAGAGATTCATCAGAGCACTTCGCAAAATTCTAAGGAGAATGTTTATTCTGCTCGCAAAGTATGCGATATATTGTTATTAGAAAGAAGATTAGTTTTTAGTGAATTCATTATACCTTCAAAATGTGACTGAGAGAAACACGTTTGTCCATCTGGGATGAATCTTAATTGGGAGTGAGTGAATTCGGACAGTAATTCAATAATATCCCAACGCGTCAGCTTCCTGTTGTAGAAAATGCCAAAGTGATGCATGTTTCAGACGTTTACCAATTTGGTGAAACCCACGAGCACGTGTATGGTGCTGACAAACCAAGAAGAAACATTATAGCGAACCTGAGATTCAAACCCACTTTTGTAATGACGAACATGCATCAACTGAGCCAAGACTCAGCCACTCCAAGTATCTATGTCCAAAAGCTTACTACAACAATACAAAGGACCTAAAAAAAATCAGTGGTCAGAAATGGGAAGGTTAAATGGCGATTTATCGACATAGGTTCAGAACCAAACTGGTCGCATTTGTTTTAATCTTCAAGATCAAAATCATTTCTGTTAACTGGATAAGACATCTACTCACGTCCATGGTACACATCATACAGATATGACAAAATATAAGCCGGCCTGTACGAAAATAGGTTAATGTAGAAGACGAATTGTTGATATACAGGAATATGACATGGACTTGAAAATTTTGATGACGTATTGTACTTCGTTGTTTTTCATAATGACAGCACATCCATCATGCCAGGCTTTAATATATTTTTCATGAAATCTAGGGCAAAATCATTTCATTCCAGTATTTCCTGAAACAAAATATATTTTAAGAAGGAAACCGTAATGGATGGTCCCTTATAATCAATGGAGCATGAGTGAATGGTGATGTCCCTGTATATACCATGCAAAAAATAGTGGGGGATAGCAGGAATGATCTTCTGATCTATATGGTACCGGCAAATGGAAATGATAGGATCATACTTCAGGGGAGTAAGCGATCAGATCTAATGGGTTCTAATGGTCCTTGTGATGAGATGGTGGCGCACTAGGTTGTTAAAGGGGTCGGGGGTCAAATTCGAAATTTGCATTTTTCAGCAAACGCCGGAGGGTGGTGGGGTAGCCTAGTGGTTAAAGCGTTGGCTCGTTACGTCAAAAAACAAGGTTCGATTCCCCACATGGGTACAATGTGTGAAGCCCATTTCAGTGTCCCCCGCCGTGATCTTTCTGGAATATTGCTAAAAGCGGCGTAAAACCAAACTCATTCACTCACTAATATCGGATAAAAACCAACTCTTTTTTCGTCAGACATGAACGAATTCTTCGAAGGATGATTCTGGTGAGTCGACCATTGTGAGCTTGACCAGTGTTGTTCCACTCATCAGTGAGAGCAACACCGAGTCCATTGAGAGTGGTGGGTGGATTTTGACGTTGACGTACACGTCTGCCAATATTTCCCAGACATGTTCAATGGGAGGAAGTCAGGACTGAGTGCTGGCCATGGTATGATATGGGTGTTTTGCTGCTTGAGAAATTGGGTCACAATCTTGGCACGATGAGCAGGTGCATTATCATATTGAAAAATGTAACGTTGCCCAACACGTTGTGCAAATGGCACCATGTGTGGTGCAATGATGTTGTCCCGATAGTACTGACCTGTGGTCCATATGGAGCACAGTCCGGCCAGTCATTGTGATACTACCCCATACCATTATGAACCCATCCCCAAAACCATCACGCCGTACGACGTTAACGTCCATAAAACGATCATTAAGACGTCCCCAAACTCGATTCCTTCGGTCGTGGAAGTCGAGAGTAAACCTCGATTCGTTAAAAAACATGACATTAGTCCAGCGTCGATTATACAAGCGCTGACGATTCTGTGCTGTCGTCTCTGCAGACGTTTTGCACCGCCTAGGCAGTTGCTTTACATCAGTTGCCTCTTGCAACCTGTCCCTCATCTGAGTGGCAGTTTGCAACCTTTTTCTCACTGCCATTAGTATGGCTAGTCTGTTCTGGACTGGAGGTTTTGCTCTCGGGCGTCCAGAGCGTAATCGATCATCCACGTTGTTGGTGGGTATCGGACCTACAATCTGCTGATGACAGATTGAGAAACATGCAGCGTTTGGGCAACAATATTCTGACGTGTGCTCACCTGAAATATGTCTAAGGCACTTTAACGTTCAGCGCGTTGCAAACGTCGCATGATAAATGCTAATTGCTTCCTTAATGAGTGTAATGAATTGTTTAGCGTTTGGTTCCATGAAAACAATATGTCTTCACACAAACGCACCTGAGTGACAATGAAATATCTGGCACACCACCCCTTGCACGTGCTGTTCGAGGTCACGTGTTTCACAATGTTGTGTTTGGGAGCTTGATTTCATCGGAAATGTTCTTGCCTCATAATTCACTCTCATTGCAAGACATTTGTGTAATTTCCTGTACTTTCAGCTAAAAACAAATTATTCAATACTCTTTCGCATAGTATATACACGGGTATCACAGCTGTGTTTTGGACTTTAAGTTTGCATTGTTTCGACGACAGTTTTCAGCCCAGTAAGGATTTGCTAATATACTGTATATTTTGGTCCAATCTAGTTTTTAAGTGTATACATTCTTTTGCCCGGCAGTTTACCTCTGTCATTGAGAGATATTATACAGCCATAGGTCATGGGGTCGAGCACACACCTCTTAGAGGAAGCTACAACCGGCGCAGTGTAACAATGTTTCCCGTACTCATTGACGTTTATCATTTCCTCTACTTAATGTGAGGTGAAGTTAGTTGCCTTACGAGGTGGACGCCCGACCCCATGACATATACGGCAATGACAAACGTAAACTGCCGTGCAAAACAAATGAGTCGCTTCTAAATAGATCACCGAGTGTCACGCATGCTAACTAGTGATATACGTGTACATAAACTCTGTCCTGCAGACAGGTATACCTACAATGTATGCAGATGAATCTGTGGTGGTAAAATTAATAAACAACATACCTGTCTCTCCATCTTCATTGCTATCCCAAAGTCTCTCCACATTATCAATTCAACGTCAATACCATGTCTGCAAAAACAATGTCGACACAATACATTTATACATATATGCACATACATAATTCACCGAAATGCAAACATGATATATAATGCAAGTATGTAAACATGTTTTAACATGCAACACATGCTACTAAAATTACGTAAGCGTGCATTAGCCATGCAACACATGCTAATAAACATACGTAAACATGCAATAATCATGCAACACATGATAATATGCGCACGTAAACATGCATCATCCATGCAAAACATGATAATATAGGCACGTAAACATGCATCATCCATGCAAAACATGATAATATAGGCACGTAAACATGCATCATCCATGAAACACAAGATAATATACACACGTAAACATGCATCATCAATGCAACACATGATAATATTCGCATGTAAACATGCATCATTCATGCAACACATGATAATATACGCACGTAAAACATGCATCATTCATCATCATGAAGTCAGTTGTTCGACTCCCAGCACACGGAAAACGGCTGCTACATTGTACCAGTGTGTCAACACGTGTATATCTGCATGTGATACTTTTTTGTGAACCGATGAATAACTTCAATGTTTTTCAGAGTTTAATTCGTGAAGGTGGTGTGATTGATGTCTGTGTTGTTAAAGGGGTCGTTTCCTTGTTACTGACGCTGTGTTTAGAAAGAAGTGACAGCGGTCGAAGTAAGCTCGACCATTTGAGTTTACGTCTTTAGGACTTCAATCGCAATATTTGGTGTATTTAACGAGTCGATAGATTGTTTGACAACTTGAGGGTATAAACATGTTCACGACGTTCCTTAATGTGCACTTTGTATGACCCTTCAGCAAATTCGCCAGGGGTGACAAGGCATGGGAAGGATGAAACCAGTGGCATTCAGGCGCTATTTTATATTATTTATGATAAACAAATAATATAATAATGATGATTGATGGCATGTGGTCGGAGAGGACAGTATTTCACACAGTAAAATCAAGCATGTTTTGAGGGAAGAAACTGCTGACTGGTATTTTTCCTCTAACAGTACTGGAACTTTGGCTTAATACCAGCGCTCAAATCAAAGCAAATATCACCAAACGACATGTTTTACTTGGATACCAATTCAGAAGTAATGACCCATCAAATCTTATAATTATTCTTTGCAAAAACTTTATTTTCTCACATAAAGACACAAAGCATATTCCATCGTTCCAGATCTTCCAGAATGAACTTAAGAAGTATTACTTCATCTCCAAATGTACAGCACTTCGGAGTGAGAATTTAGACAGATTCTATAAATATTGGTCACCATGCCATACACATTTTGGGCAACATGGAAGTCACTGTTTTCTGTTTTGTAAAAACAATATGAAATGCAACAAATAAAAAAAAATATAAAAAAGTTAAAGAATTGTTTTATCATTTTCCTCTAAATGACACACAAACGTGGAGGAACATGTTTACATATATTCCAAGTCAACTTGATGAATCGAATAAACGTTCGCAAGGACCATACTCGGAATGGTTTTGCCCCAACGCTATCGCGTTCATCAACCTTTCACTCTTAACGAGTCAGTGGACATGCGAAAACAGCCACTGTTGCTCCCAAACAACCAGCTATGTAAGCTAACATATTGTCGATGAAATCCTTTCCAACACAAAAACATTTTCCTCCTCCTGTCCTGTGGAATACAGCTGGCTAGACTTGCTTTTGTATAATCTAGATTCGTTTTCTTTTAATCACAAACACATATTCCACAGTAGGACCAACGCCTAGCCTATGCTAACAAACGCAAGGTCGTCTCATACATTTACAAGTTACCGCAGTTACTAAAAACGGAACAGGCAGCGTTAAATCAAATGTAATTACTTATCATGAGGGGTTACGGGTGGCCCAGTCGTCTAAGGCCCCGCGATTCGCAAGAAACCTATGATTGTGGGTTCGAATCCCGATTCGCCCCGATTATGTTTCTAGGTTTGTCAGCACCATACCCGTGCTCATGGGTTTCACCGAAGTGGTCAACGTCTGAGACCTGCATCACTTAGGGCTTTCCTCCCCCATTAAGATGACACACTGCGATACAACTGAAATACTATTAAAAGCGACGCTAAACCCAACTCACTCACTCACTAATCATGAATGTGCGTAACCATTATAGTAATCTACTCATGGTGTTAATAAGGATCACTTTACACTTTAATCAAAAGCGATAAAAACTTTTTCATGATCAACAGAAATCTCTGCCAAAAGCAGAGTCAATTGTAGGATTCCGTCTATACTATGTTTATGAATCACTATCAAATAGTGAAGGTAACAGGTGTTCGCGAAAAGGTGAGCGTATCCCGCCCAGCGTGGCATATGTCACAAACACATGCAAAGGCAAATCTATTGTTCACCTGAAAAAACACAAGCTAAAATTGGGAAGAAATGAACACATCACAAGCTATTTTGGAAAGTGAGTATGGTTTTATGCCACTTATAACCACATTCCAGCATATATCCGGGCGGGGAACACCAGAAATAGGCTTCATGCATTGAACCCATGTGAGGAATTGAACCCGTTTCTCGTGGCGTGACGAGCGAACGCTTAAACCACAAGGCTACCCCGCCGCCCCGTAGTACTTATGAACTTGTGTTGTTGTTTTTATGTCCCGCGTGTACAGTCAGTGCGTCAATGGTAGAAAGTAACAATCCTGGGAGATCTCCGAAACGCAAAGTTTTATAGGAGTACCCTACAGCACAACAAATCATGGGATGTTTTCTTTGTATATTCAGATGGAACGCATATCTTACAGTAATCATTGATTCCGCGTTTGTTTATCTTTACATGTGACAGAATATAATGTGTAGCGAGTGCCTTCGCGTTGACACCATTGAACAGGTAAAGAACAAATTTCAAGCACTACATTGCTTTTTGTAAGAGGAAACTCATTGATCGAACGACGAGACTCGGCGGCCTATTTGTTTGCGTATCAACATACTACAAAGACGTGGGACGCAGATATACTACTCAAAAGAAGTTAAGGATCACCCGATTCTTTCGTAATGGTAAAGTTAATCTGTCATGACATGAGAGATTAACTATAGTAATTTGAAAGAACCAGGTGATCCTTAACTTCTTTTGAGTAGTATAGGTCTACTTCACACTTATTTCCAGGGAGCAGGACGTGGAGAGAACACACGGCATTTGGCCTGATGATAACAATGACTAGGACAACATCATTGCCGTGTTTTGTTCAGCTATTATAACCTGCCCTGCAAGACAATGTACATACTTAAAAATTGGATTCGATCTCAAACGTTATTAAAACGTTACTAGGCTGAAAACGTCGCCGAAACATTGCAAACCTGAGGTCCAAAAAGCAACTACGATACCCGTGTCAAATACATCACTATCAAATAGCCATTTCTTGTTTGTTTCATTTTTGGCCACCATCATACATGAGTGTATATTTTGTTTTGCCCAACAGGTTAGTTGAAGAGCCTATAAAATCAAACATCCATTTTGGCTGTAATGAATCAATGGTACATCACCATCTTGTTTGTGAGTGAGTGAGTGAGTGAGTATGGTTTTACGCCGCTTTTAGCAATATTCCAGCAATATCACGGCGGGGGACACCAGAAATAGGCTTCACACATTGTACCCATGTCGGGAATCGAACCCGGGTCTTCGGCGTGACGAGCGAACGCTTTAACCACTGTGCTACCCTACCGCCCCTCTTGTTTGTGTCTGTGTAGACACCATCAAACACAGTTGTATACTTTCTTTTGCATGGTAGTTTAATGGTACAGAGCTGGCAGTTTGAAACACTGACATAGAGTAGAACGTCTTTCAGAGTTCTATTCATAAAGGTGGTAGCGGTGGGGTAGCCTAGTAATTAATGCGTTGACTCGTCACGCCTAAGACCTAGGTTCGATTCCTAACATGTGTACAAGTGTAAAGCCCATTGTCCTTCGTGGTTATATTGCTGGAATACTGCTCAAAGAGCGGCGTAAAACCATACTCCCTCACTTATACTATTCTCATTGGCAGTAATACATCCCTATTCACAGCTGGTTATTACCTTCGAGCTTTTTCCCTGTGCACATCAAGGTCAATCACAATAATTCGTAAATTGCAGTGGGTTTAGGTTTTATTCCTGTCAAAACCATACATTTGAGCACATCAAAACAAATACCTCTGTCCGAGGTTTGCAAAATATACAAAGGGAACTTCATTCTGAGTTTTTGATATTATGACATCTGCGGGGCTCCACCGAGTTGGTACATTATGTTGGACTGAGTGAACTGTACTGGCGATCGTTATAATAAAATTTATTTGAGAACAAAATCAATTTGAAATGTATTTACTCAGAATATATGATGACAAAAAGGATAGTGCAGAGCACTACAAAAAGGATAGTGCAGAGCACTACAAAATGGATAGCGCAGAGCACTACAAAAAGGATAGTGCAGAGCACTACAAAATGGATAGCGCAGAGCACTACAAAAAGGATAGCGCAGAGCACTACAAAAAGGATAGCGCAGAGCACTACAAAAAGGATACCGCAGAGCACTACAAAAAGGATAGTGCAGAGCACAACAAAATGGATAGCGCAGAGCACTACAAAAAGGATCGAGCAGAGCACTACAAAAAGGATACCGCAGAGCAGGTTTCAATGTATCTGCCTGTAAAACGAATATACATGTATTTATTTATTATGGAAGCATAACATTACGAAGTCAACATATACAATGTTCTGAGCTATCAAGTCTGTGCACAATCAATAGTGACACATTATCCCAGTTTGAGACATCCAGAACACAGTATCAGTGTAGTTGACATTGATAGGAAACCTGTGCCCTTGAACAAGTTATCTACGGGTCAAAATCTCGCTCAACATAACATCCACGAACTTCTATTCAATGGACGAATTCGCATTTCACTTTTTACGCAGTACAACAATTTTCTATACCAAGAACAGCCAGTACCATGTTCTATATTCAGTACAGGCAGCACCATGTTCTATGAATAGTACAGGCAGCACCATGTTCTATATTCAGTACACACAGCACCATGTTCTATACCCAGTACAGACAGCACCATGTTCAATACCCAGTACAGACATCACCATGTTCTATATTCAGTACAGACAGCACCATGTTCTATACCCAGTACAGACAGCACCATGTTCTATACCCAGTACAGACAGCACCATGTTCTATATTCAGTACACACAGCACCATGTTCTATGAATAGTACAGACAGCACCATGTCCTATAAATAGTACAGTGGGTGAGTGAGTGAGTTTGGTTTAATGCCACTTTTAACAGTATTCCAGTTATATCGCGGCTTGTCAGCTTAATGTGGGAGGAAAGCCCGAAGTGATGCATGTCTCAGACGTTTAGCACTTCGGGGAAACCCACAAGCACGTTTATGGTGCTGACAAACCTAGAAACATCATCGGTGCGAACCGGGATTCGAACCCACAATCATAGGTTTCTGGTTTGCCCAAGGGACGCAATCTCTGCACAGCGAATCGCGGCATCTAGACGACTGGGCCACCCGTGGCCCCATAAATAGTAGAGCCACCAACATGTCCTATGTCCAGAACACACATCATCATGTTATTCACCCAGTACAGACAGCACCATGTTCTATACCGAGTACAGACAGCACCATGTTCTAAGCACAGTACAGACAGCACCATGTTCTATACCCAGTACAGACAGCACCATGTTCTATACCGAGTACAGACAGCACCATGTTCTAAGCACAGTACAGACAGCACCATGTTCTATACCCAGTACAGACAGCACCATGTTCTATACCAAGTACAGACAGCACCATGTTCTATAACCAGTACAGACAGCACCATGCTCTATATTCAGTACAGACAGCACCATGTTCTATACCCAGTACAGACAGCACCATGTTCCATAACCAGTACAGACAGCACCATGCTCTATATCCAGTACAGACAGCACCATGCTCTATATTCAGTACAGACAGCACCATGTTCTATAACCAGTACAGACAGCAACATGCTCTATGTTCAGTACAGACAGCAACATGTTCTAAACACAGTACAGACAGCACCATGTTCTAAACACAGTACAGACAGCACCATGTTCTATACCAAGTACAGACATCACCATGTTCTAAACACATTTCAGACAGCACCATGTTCTATAACGAGTACAGACAGCACCATGCTCTATATTCAGTACAGACAGCACCATGTTCTATACCCAGTACAGACAGCACCATGTTCTATATCCAGTACAGACAGCACCATGCTCTATATCCAGTACAGACAGCACCATGCTCTATATTCAGTACAGACAGCACCATGTTCTATAACCAGTACAGACAGCAACATGCTCTATATTCAGTACAGACAGCACCATGTTCTATACCCAGTACAGACAGCACCATGTTCTATACCCAGTACAGACAGCACCATGTTCTATACCCAGTACAGACAGCACCATGCTCTATATTCAGTACAGACAGCACCATGTTCTATACCCAGTACAGGCAGCATTATGTCCTATAAATAGTACAGACATCAACACGTTCTATACCAAGAATAGACAGCACCATGTTCTATACCCATTACAGACAGCACCATGTTCTATACCCAGTACAGACAGCACCATGTTCTTTACCCAGTACAGACAGCACCATGTTCTATACACAGTACAGACAGCACCATGTTCTATACACAGTACAGACAGCACCATGTTCTATACCGAGTACAGACAGCACCATGTTCTATACCCAGTACAGACAGCACCATGTTCTATACCCAGTACAGACAGCACCATGTTCTATACCCAGTACAGACAGCACCATGTTCTATACCCAGTACAGGCAGCATTATGTCCTATAAATAGTACAGACATCACCATGTTCTATACCAAGAATAGACAGCACCATGTTCTATAACCAGTACAGACAGCACCATGTTCTATACGCAGTACGGACAGCACCATGCTCTATATCCAGTACAGACAGCACCATGCTCTATATTCAGTACAGACAGCACCATGTTCTATACCCAGTACAGACAGCACCATGTTCTATACACAGTACAGACAGCACCATGTTCTATACACAGTACAGACAGCACCATGTTGTATACCCAGTACAGACAGCACCATGTTCTATACCCAGTACAGACAGCACCATGTTCTATACCCAGTACAGACAGCACCATGTTCTATACCCAGTACAGGCAGCATTATGTCCTATAAATAGTACAGACATCACCATGTTCTATACCAAGAATAGACAGCACCATGTTCTATACCCAGTAGAGACAGCACCATGTTCTATACCCAGTACGGACAGCACCAGGCTCTATATCCAGTACAGACAGCACCATGCTCTATATTCAGTACAGACAGCACCATGTTCTATACCCAGTACAGACAGCACCATGTTCTATACACAGTACAGACAGCACCATGTTCTATACCCAGTACAGACAGCACCATGTTCAATACACAGTACAGACAGCACCATGTTGTATACCCAGTACAGACAGCACCATGTTCTATATCCAGTACAGACAGCACCATGCTCTATATTCAGTACAGACAGCACCATGTTCTATACCCAGTACAGACATCACCATGTTCTATACCCAGTACAGACAGCACCATGTTCTATACCCAGTACAGACAGCACCATGTTCTATATCCAGTACAGACAGCACCATGTTCTATACCCAGTACAGGCAGCATTATGTCCTATAAATAGTACAGACATCACCATGTTCTATACCAAGAATAGACAGCACCATGTTCTATACCCAGTACAGACAGCACCATGTTCTATATCCAGTACAGACAGCACCATGTTCTATACCCAGTACAGACAGCATTATGTCCTATAAATAGTACAGACATCACCATGTTCTATACCAAGAATAGACAGCACCATGTTCTATACCCAGTACAGACAGCACCATGTTCTATATCCAGTACACACAGCACCATGTTCTATACCCAGTTCAGGCAGCACCATGTTCTATACCAAGTACAGACAGCACCATGTTCTATACCCAGTACAGACAGCACCATGTTCTATACCCAGTACAGACAGCACCATGTTCTATACCCAGTACAGGCAGCATTATGTCCTATAAATAGTACAGACATCACCATGTTCTATACCAAGAATAGACAGCACCATGTTCTATACCCAGTACAGACAGCACCATGTTCTATATCCAGTACAGACAGCACCATGTTCTATACCCAGTACAGACAGCATTATGTCCTATAAATAGTACAGACATCACCATGTTCTATACCAAGAATAGACAGCACCATGTTCTATACCCAGTACAGACAGCACCATGTTCTATATCCAGTACACACAGCACCATGTTCTATACCCAGTTCAGGCAGCACCATGTTCTATACCAAGTACAGACAGCACCATGTTCTATACCCAGTACAGACAGCACCATGTTCTATACCCAGTACAGACAGCACCATGTTCTCTACCCAGTACAGGCAGCACCATGTTCTATACCCAGTACAGACAGCACCATGTTCTATACCCAGTACAGACAGCACCATGTTCTATACCAAGAATAGACAGCACCAGGTTATATACCCAGTACAGACAGCGTCATTACATCAGAATATCTGCATTAAAGTACATCAAAACCAACCTAGATAATATAAGTAAAGAGGTCGAGACATTCCAGCCGATTAGAATAGTCAGGTCTAGTTATATTAGTTATGTTCCACTGCTAATCCGAAACAAATAATAAGAGAGTAAATTATTTAGTAATTACTCATTTCAGTCCATGCTTTAGCGTATGTCCAGGAGGAAAAGACGTTAAGTAACACCATATTTATCAGCTGTACTTACATGTATTGACGTGAACATGGCGTCTGAGTTACTGATTGTAGATTAAGACTTAACCTACTTGCATGTCGGTCTCATTACTATCATGTCACAATGACAGTCGTCACGTGTACACTGTACCCGATAACTCTCATGTATTACCGAAAGAGGTAACACTATCGAAGAAATTATTGTCATGTCATATTTTTGTTAAATATTCTTTGTCCCAGAAAGGCTCTATTGGTATTAACAATTAACCAAACATACAAGAAATTGATCCTGGGTGTCATGGAACAATTATGTTGTATTACAAATGTAATTTCCCAGCTGGTATTAATGAAAACCGCACGTACTTAATACCCACATTGGATAAAATTCCATCTAGAAGGAGCACAAATGCTTGCAAATTAATCAAAGTTTCACAGATGATAAAGTGGTCTTGGGCATTGTCTTACCGATTTCAGGTACCGTGTATCACTTGTCACTACTGGTGAGGTGTATTGTGTAATGGGGTTTAACGTCTCGTTCAAGATTATTGCACTTATATAGCGACGGCATGCACGTGTGTGTGTGTGTGTGTGTGTGTGTGTGTGTGTGTGTGTGTGTGTGTGTGTGTGTGTGTGTGTGTGTGTGTGTGTGTGTGTGTGTGTTTGTGTGTGTGGCTGCTTGTACTAGTACTGATGCCGATTTATAGTGCTAGCAGTTTAACATGAAAACCTCACTCAGACACTGTTTACTGACTCCAAGCCGACCCGTCCTTCTTTTAACCCCTTAATGCTGAGCGCCAGGCAAGGTAACAACAAGTACCATATTTTAACGTCTTTTGGTATGACGCGCCGAGGATCGAACCCAGGACCTTTTGTTCTCCAGGCGGACGCTTTCTAAATACTGATTAAAGAAACGTAATCAATTATTAGTAGAATAAAACTACAACACAAGGATCGGTTGAGAATTGCGTGAGGTCTATCTCAGTAACCGTAGAGAATAAAATTAAAAAGAAGTCCAACTCTAGTCTGGAATGATTTGGCAAGTCTAGATTCCCTCAGCTCTAGGATTAAAGGGGGCATGGGTGGCCCAGTCGTCTAAGGCGCCGCGATTCGCTGTGCAGAGTTGCGTCCCTTAGGCACGCCAGAAACCTGTGATTGTGGGTTCGAATCCCGGTTCGCACCGATTATGTTTCTAGGTTTGTCAGCACCATACCCGTGCTCGTGGGTTTCACCGAAGAGGTAAACGTCTGAGACATGCATCACTTCGGGCTTTCCTCCCACATTAAGCTGACACGCCGCGATATAACTGTAATACTGTTAAAAGCGGCGTTAAACCCAACTCACTCACTCTAGGATTTAAGGATTTTTCAGGGCTTCATTGAGTTTTTAACGTTTTTATGTTGTATATATATATATATTTGAGAACAAGATAACTTTATTTGCTGGTAATAAATAAAGTTATCTTGTTCTCAAATATATATATATATATATATATATATATATATATATATATATATATATATATATATATATATATATTTGAGAACAAGATAACTTTATTTGCTGGTACTAAATGACAGCCTGAGTTGCGCAGACTTAGATGTAAGTGACTGAGAATGTCTAACGCCGCTTTGAACAGTACTTCCATAAAATCACAGCGTGTCAGCTTGAAGTGGAAGGAAGCCCCTCAGTGATGAAAGTTTTAGACGTTTACCACTTTGGCGAAACAAATGAGAACCCGGATGCTGAATAAAAGTGAGTCTGAATCAATTCCGGGACACCTAATGAACGTGATTCTGCCCGGGACACCTAATGGACGTGACTCTGCGCAGCGAATAGCAGCGTCCCGTACGATTGGGCAACCCCGTGACCCCCACTGACGAGGGTAGTACAATGTGGTTTCACCATGGTCAAGAGGGTAATAGTTTTATGTTCACGACTAATGTTTGATAGAGGGGCGGTCGGGTAGCCTAGTGGTTAAAGCGCTCGCTCATCACGCCGAAGACCCGGGTTCGATTCCCGACATGGGTACAATGTCTGAAGCCCATTTCTGGTGTCCCTCGCCGTGATATTGCTGGAATATTGCTAAAAGCGGCGTAAAACCATACTCACTAACTCACTAATGTTTGATGGTGATATTGTGTCAGTTCGTGATATACCTAACTTGTCTGTTAATGACAGTGTTAATATATTTGACATAAAAGATGACGTGGTACCTTTGTTATGTTATGACGTCACACAGATGGAACGTTGTAACGCAAATACCACTCTATTCGCCACCGTGAAGATTCGGGGTACCATAGGTCTTCAACAAGCTATGCTTGTCATAAGAGACGCTTGACGGGACCGGGTGGTCATACTCGCTGACCTAGTTGCATATCATCGTTTGTTTCTTTCTTTCTTTGTTATTTAACGCCGCACTCAGCAATATTCCAGCTATCTGACGGCGGTCTGTAAATAATCGAGTCTAGACCAAACAATCCAGTGATTGACATCATGAACATCGATCCACGCAATTGGGCCCCAAACACATGCATAGTCGGAAAGCATGGGTTGCTGAAGGCCTATTCTACCCCGGATCTTCACGAAGCGCATTTCATCGTATCTCTATTGCTGGGTTCATGATGTCAATCACTTAATTATCCGATCCGTCGTCATATTGCTGGAATTTTACTTAGTGTGGCGTCAAACAACAAACAAACAAATATGCTACCCGTCGTGTTCTGACGTAACCCGTAATGGGATGTCTTAAAGTTTGTTTAGCGGTAGAGAGATATTGATGAGTTAAAATCAGCTTCTGAAACAGTTGTATTGACAATTGAATTCATAATGATAAATTGTCACATGTTTCCATCTCGAGGTGCAGAAGCTCATTCATCTGGTACACGTCTGTGCAGTCTGCTAATGACACATGTACCCCACTCTACATGACGATAACGGGCTGGTTCCATCAATGTGATCGCATTAACATGACGTCAGCATTTTTGGCATGACGTCATAGTTGAATGAAAGACAACATGATATTTCGCGCTTTTCTTTATCAAAGTGTGACCTCACATGTACTGAGTCACAATGACGGTGGAGAAGTTCGAGCAATCTTAAGTGTTTACGTGTTGACGTGGATTACCAGGAGATTACCAGGTCTCGGTGCATTGTTTCAAGAGTCAGGAAGTAGAATGACTAAATACGGTATGCACTCTTTGTAATCACGCTGTTCAAGGTCAGGTGAGTTGCGCAAATGGTCGTGGTTGATGACGTAGATTCTTATCAGTGAAACACGCCACACTTGTATAGATAATTCCAATATTGTGACGAAGCACGTGAGTCGTGGTGACAGCTTGGTATATCCTTGATAGTTCTAAATGATAACATGCTTTCGCTGATAATACCAGTGTTCTGACAAGCAGATTTGTAACACTCGGGTCCATGGTAGGATTACATACATACATACATACATACATACATACATACATACATACATACATACATACATACATACAATCATGCATGCATACATACATACATACATACATACATACATACATACATACATACATACATACATACATACATACATACATACAATACATACATACATACAATACATACATACATACATACATACATACAATACATACATACATACATACATTCAATACATACATACATACATACATACATACATACATACATACATACATACATACATACATACATACATACATACAATACATACATACATACATACATACAATACATACATACATACATACATACATACATACATACATACATACATACAATCATGCATGCATGCATACATACATACATACATACATACATACATACATACATACATACATACATACATACATACATACATACAATACATACATACATACATGCATACAATACATGCATACATACATACATACATACATACATACATACATACATACATACATACATACATACATACATACATGCATACAATACATGCATACATACATACATACATACATACAATACATGCATGCATGCATGCATGCATACATACATACATACATGCATGCATGCATGCATGCATGCATACATACATACATACATACATACATACATACATACATACATACAATACATGCATACATACATACATACATACATACATACATACATACATACATACATACATACATACATACATACAATACATGCATGCATGCATGCATACATACATACATACATACATACATACATACATACATACATACATACATACATACATACATACAATACACGCACGCACGCACGCACGCACGCACGCACGCACGCACGCACGCACGCACCTACCTACCACGATTATGTTTCTAGGTTTATCAGCGCCAAACCCATGCTCGTGGGTTTTCCCCATAGTGGTAAACGTCTGAGACTTGGGACTATGAGCTCTCCTCTCACGTCAAGCTGACGCGCCGTGAAATAACTGGAATAATGCTAAAAGCGGCATTAAATTCAACTCACTCACTCACTCCACCTGCTAGTGTCATTTGTAAGAGTGACATTTCGTAGGCAGATAAATGTTGTGTCAATAACTGTAATTGTTAATCGGTCGTCATCCGCTTTATTATTAGAGGTCAAATAGAGCTCCACGTTTGTAATGAAGCTGATAAAACGTCAGACATACATGTACACATCGCTATGCGGGCGTTCATTCTGTAATCAGTGCCGAGAAGAGTGGACAAACTGACGGAGAAGCTTCAGAAAAGCGTAGACCCTGAGCAAAACCCTGGCATACGTCATAAATAGAAATTCTCGCATCCCCGTACATCTCGCCGCGTACCCTGTCATACACCACTTACAGATACCCATGTATCCTTCTCTACTCATGCATCGCAAATACACATTCTCGTATACTCCACCGTCATACACCACTATCAGACATTCTCGTATACTCCACCGTCATACACCACTAACAGACATTCTCGTATACTCCACCGTCATACATCACTAACAGACATTCTCGTAAACTCCACCGTCATACACCACTATCAGACATTCTCGTATACTCCACCGTCATACACCACTAACAGACATTCTCTTAAACTCCACCGTCATACATCACTAAGAGACATTCTCGTATACTCCCTCGTCATACATCACTAAGAGACATTCTCGTATACTCCACCGTCATACATCACTAACAGACATTCTCTTAAACTCCACCGTCATACATCACTAAGAGACATTCTCGTATACTCCACTGTCATACATCACTAACAGAGATTCTCGTATACTCCACCGTCATACACCACTATCAGACATTCTCGTATACTCCCCCGTCATACATCACTAAGAGACATTCTCTTATACTCCCTCGTCATACATCACTAACAGACATTCTCGTATACTCCACCGTCATACACCACTATCAGACATTCTCGTATAGTCCCCCGTCATACATCACAAACAGAGATTCTCGTATACTCCACCGTCATACACCACTATCAGACATTCTCGTTTACTCCCCCGTCATACATCACTAAGAGACATTCCCGTATACTCCCTCGTCATACATCACTAACAGACATTCCCGTATACTCCACCGTCATACACCACTATCGGACATTCTCGTATAGTCCCCCGTCATACATCACAAACAGAGATTCTCGTATACTCCACCGTCATACACCACTATCAGACATTCTCGTATACTCCCCCGTCATACATCACTAAGAGACATTCCCGTATACTCCCTCGTCATACATCACTAACAGACATTCCCGTATACTCCACCGTCATACACCACTATCGGACATTCTCGTTTACTCCACCGTCATACATCACTAACAGACATTCTCGTATACTAAACCGTCATACATCACTAACAAACATTCTCGTATACTCCACCGTCATACCTCACTAACAGACATTCTCGTATACTAAACCGTCATACATCACTAACAGACATTCTCGTATACTCCCTCGTCATACATCACCAACAGACATTCTCGTATACTCCCCCGTCATACATCACTAACAGACATTCTCGTATACTCCACCGTCATACACCACTATCAGACATTCTCGTATACTCCACCGTAATACACCACTAATAGACACTCTCATATACTCCACCGTCATACACTGCTATCAGACATTCTCGTATACTCCACCGTCATACACCACTAACAGACATTCTCGTATACTCCCCACTCATACATCACTAACAGACATTATCGTAAACTCCACTATCATAAACCACTAACAGACATTCTCGTATACTCCACCGTCATACACCTCTATCAGACATTCTCGTATACTCCCCACTCATACACCACTAACAGACATTCTCGTAAACTCCACTATCATAAACCACTAACAGACATTCTCGTTTTCTCCCTCGTCATACATCACTAACAGACATTCTCGTATATTCCACCATCATAAGGGGGCACGGGTGGCCCAGTCGTCTTAGGCGCCGCGATTCGCTGTGCAGAGTTGCGTCGCTTGGACACGCCAGAAACCTGTGATTGTGGGTTCGAATCCCGGTTCGCCCCGATTATGTTTCTAGGTTTGTCAGCACCATACCCGTGCTCGTGGGTTTCACCGAAGTGGTAAACGTCTGAGACCTGCACCACTTCGGGCTTTCCTCCCACATAAAGCTGACACGCCGCGATGTAACTGGAATACTGTTAAAAGCGGCGTTAAACCAAACTCATTTACTCACTCCACCATCATACACCACTATCAGACAGTCTCGTATACTCAACCATCATACACCACTAACAGACGTTCTCGTATACTCCACCGTCATACACCACTAACAGACATTCTCGTATACTCCCCCGTCATACACCACTAACATACATTCTCGTATACTCCCCCGTCATACATCACTAACAGACATTCTCGTATACTCCACCGTCATACATCACTAACAGACATTCTCGCATACTCCCCCGTCATACACCACTATCAGACATTCTCGTATACTCCACCGTCATACAACACTAACAGACATTCTCGTATACTCCCTCGTCATAAACCACTATCATACATTCTCGTATACTCCACCGTCATACACCACTAACAGACATTCTCGTATACTCCACCGTCATACACCACTATCAGACATTCTCATATACTCCACCGTCATACAACACTAACAGACATTCTCGTATACTCCCTCGTCATAAACCACTAACAGACATTCTCGTATACTCAACCATCAAACACCGCCAACAGACATTCTCGTATACTCCACCGTCATACACCACTAACAGACATTCTCGTATACTCAACCATCATACACCACTTATAGACTTTCTCGTATACTCCACCGTCATACAACTAACAGACATTCTCGTATACTCAACCATCATACACCACTAATAGACATTCTCGTATACTCAACCATTATACACCACTAACAGACATTCTCGTATACTCCCTCGTCATAAACCACTATCAGACATTCTCGTATACTCAACCATCAAACACCGCCAACAGACATTCTCGTATATTCCACCGTCATACAGCACTAACAGACATTATCGTATACTCAACCATCATACACCACTTATAGACTTTCTCGTATACTCCACCGTCATACAACTAACAGACATTCTCGTATACTCAACCATCATACACCACTAATAGACATTCTCGTATACTCAAACATCATACATCACTAACAGACATTCTCGTATACTCAACCATCATACACCACTAATAGACATTCTCGTATACTCAACCATCATACACCACTAACAGACTTTCTCGTATACTCAACCAACATACACCACTAATAGACATTCTCGTATACTCAACCATCATACACCACTAACAGACTTTCTCGTATACTCAACCATCATACACCACTAACAGACTTTCTCGTATACTCAACCATCATACACCACTTATAGACTTTCTCGTTTACTCCACCGTCATACACCACTAATAGACATTCTCGTATACTCAGCCATCATACACCACTAACAGACTTTCTCGTATACTCAACCAACATACACCACTAATAGACATTCTCGTATACTCAACCATCATACACCACTAACAGACTTTCTCGTATACTCAACCAACATACACCACTAATAGACATTCTCGTATACTCCACCGTCATACACCACTAACAGACTTTCTCGTATACTCAACCAACATACACCACTAATAGACATTCTCGTAAAAAACACAGAACTTTTGCCACCTCCCGAGTCTCACACACACACACACACACACACACACACACACACACACACACACACACACACACACACAAACACACACACACACAAACACACACACAAACACACACACACACACACACACACACACAAACACACACACACACACACACAAACACACACACACACACACATATATATATATATATATATCCTCCCAGTGCAGGTTGACATAGGGCCAATACCCTACCCCTGTCCCACGTCACTGAGGGCGAAACTCGGACCATCGCGAATACCACATCAGCAGTGGTCAAACTCAGACCGAGGTCCTTGACCCTAATTGTGCACACAACCATGTTTGCAACTCAAACAACGCCGACCCTTCGACCATACGACACCGCCAAACGGAAACATCTATTTTCTAACAGAAGTTCAATAATCACATTTTATTTCAGAGATTTCTAAATTCAAGTATAATTCCTCTTATGCGTGGTTTGTCATAAAATAAGGGACCAAAAATATACCGAGTTTGTCTTTCATTTAACTGCAATTTTAAATATTAAATTATTAATTAATGTTAAAGTTGATTGTCTATTTAACCATCACTTATTCCTGCAACAATTTGTGATAGGTAATAGACATTCTCGTATTCTCCCCGCTCATACCACACTAATAGACATTCTCGTATTCTCCCCGCTGATACAGCACTATTAGACATTCTCGTATCCTCCCCGCATACACCACTATTAGACATCCTCGTATCCTCCCCGATCATACACCACTATCAGACATTCTCGTATCCTCCCCGATCATACACCACTAACAGACATTCTCGTATCCTCCCCGCTCATACAGCACTATTAGACATTCTCGTATCCTCCCCGCTCATACACCACTAACAGACATTCTCGTATCCTCCCCGCTCATACACCACTAACAGACATTCTCGTATCATCCCCGATCATACACCACTAACAGACATTCTCGTATCCTCCCCGCATACACCACTAACAAACATTCTTGTATCCTCCCCGATCATACACTACTATCAGACATTCTCGTATCCTCCCCGCCCATACACCACTAACAGACATTCTCGTATCCTCCCCGATCATACACCACTAACAGACATTCTCGTATCCTCCCCGATCATACACCACTAACAAACATTCTCGTATCCTCCCCGATCATACACCACAAACAGACATTCTCGTATCCTCCCCGATCATACACCACTAACAGACATTCTCGTATCCTCCCCGATCATACACCACTAACAAACATTCTCGTATCCTCCCCGATCATACACCACTAACAGACATTCTCGTATCCTCCCCGATCATACACCACTAACAGACATTCTCGTATCCTCCCCGATCATACACCACTAACAGACATTCTCCTATCCTTCCCGCTCATACACCACTAACAGACATTCTCGTATCCTCCCCGATCATACACCACTAACAAACATTCTCGTATACTCCCCGCTCATACACCACTTACAGACATTCTCGTATCCTCCCCGATCATACACCACTAACAGACATTCTCGTATCCTCCCCGATCATACACCACTAACAAACATTCTCGTATACTCCCCGCTCATACACCACTAACAAACATTCTCGTATCCTCCCCGATCATACACCACTAACAGACATTCTCGTATCCTCCCCGATCATACACCACTAACAGACATTCTCGTATCCTCCCCGATCATACACCACTAACAGACATTCTCGTATCCTCCCCGCTCATACACCACTAACAGACATTCTCGTATCCTCCCCGATCATACACCACTAACAGACATTCTCGTATCCTCCCCGATCATACACCACTAACAAACATTCTCGTATCCTCCCCGATCATACACCACTAACAAACATTCTCGTATCCTCCCCACACATACACCACTAACAGACATTCTCGTATCCTCCCCGCTCATACACCACTAACAGACATTCTCGTATCCTCCCCGATCATACACCACTAACAAACATTCTCGTATCCTCCCCACACATACACCACTAACAGACATTCTCGTATCCTCCCCGCTCATACACCACTAACAGACATTCTCGTATCCTCCCCGCTCATACACCACTAACAGACATTCTCGTATCCTCCCCGCTCATACACCACTAACAGACATTCTCGTATCCTCCCCGATCATACACCACTAACAGACATTCTCGTATCCTCCCCGATCATACACAACTAACAGACATTCTCGTATCCTCCCCGATCATACACCACTAACAGACATTCTCGTATCCTCCCCGATCATACACCACTAACAGACATTCTCGTATCCTCCCCGATCATACACCACTAACAGACATTCTCGTATCCTCCCCACTCATACACCACTAATAGACTTTCTTGTATCCTCCCCGCTCATACACCACTAACAGACATTCTCGTATCCTCCCCGATCATACACCACTAACAGACATTCTCGTATCCTCCCCACTCATACACCACTAATAGACTTTCTCGTATCCTCCCCGATCATACACCACTAACAGACATTCTCGTATCCTCCCCACTCATACACCACTAACAGACATTCTCGTATGCTCCCCGCTCATACACCACTAACAGACATTCTCGTATCCTCCCCACTCATACACCACTAACAGACATTCTCGTATCCTCCCCACTCATACAACACTAACAGACATTCTCGTATCATGATCATCGTCTTCGCGAAATAGAATAAGTTTACAAGTATCAAACAAAGTATCTGTGTAGATATTTACAGTTTTTATTACTCATTGCTGATTTGTTATTTTCTAACTAATTCACAGTAATTCGAATGTTCAAAATCATCTTATCTGCAAAATGAAGCAATGAAGCATATGTTTTACGCGAAAGTGGGTAACGCCACTTGCACTCGGAACAACGTGTGGATCACGCACAGTATTTGTGAAACGCCCGACAATCCCACAAAACGATATATTTAGTTTATGCTGCCTTGGATACACGAACGTCGTGTACCAACTAATGTCTTAAGCCGGCAGGCCTTTGTACAAGCATCGCTGTCCACACTTGGCTTCGGGGAGATGACTTTATTGAAAACATTTGTGTCGGAAACACAAATGAGAGGAGTTTGTCGAGATTCGCTTGGACCAAAGTACAAGTAGTGACTGTCTGTTCTTAAATGTTTTTGCGGTCGTCTTGCCGCTCTCTAATTTAAATATGCCGTTCCCTGGCATAAATCAAGCAGTGGATACCTTCCATGCACAAATGATGCATATATGAAATAAACTCTGACAGCTTTATGTGTATTACATGAATACAGTGGAACACTGTTCCGTCCATTTCGTGGGGCGGTTGGGTAGCCTAGTGGTTAAAGCGTTCGCTCGTCACGCCGAAGACCCGGGTTCGATTCCCGACATGGGTACAAAGTGTGAAGCCCATTTCTGGTTCCCCCGCCGTGATATTGCTGGAATATTGCTAAAAGCGGCGTAAAAACCATACTCAGTCAGTCAGTCAGTCCGTCCATTTCGCAAAATAAGTTTGAACATCACGCCATACAGGGGGGCATGTGGCCATTTAGACATACGATTAACAGTAGACGGATCCAGACGGGTGCAGGGAATCCACATCCACCCTTTTAATAATCCTGGCTCCGCGCTTGCGATTAACCATCTCCGTGCGTACACAACACTCAGTAATAATAATACTCATACACTTTCATCTTTGGTGTATTCCTATCTCATTTCGTTTCATTTGAAATCTGGTGATTGCCTTTTATACACACTAACTATTAACACGCCCGGTGCGCCTGGTGAGGGTGGAAGGGTTGGATGGGTAGGGTTACTATGGCGGATGGGTAGGGTTACTATGGTGGATGGGTAGGTGTACAGTGGTGGATGGGTAGGGTTACTATGGTGGATGGGTAGGGTTACCATGGTGGATTGGTAGGGGTACAGTGGTGGATGGGTAGGGTTACTATGGTGTATGGGTAGGGTTGCTATGATTGCAATTGAAAGTTGCGAAAGTGGTCGGGTGCGTCAGGCTCATGGGGGGCCCTCGATCTATTGATCGGTAGTCGTACATTGTAAATGGATACAACTCGATTGTATAATAAGCTCTATGCATAACGTATGTAGAATGCAAACCGAATTTGATGCATGTGACTATCTTGTTTGGTTTAAGTGTTTGTAAATATCTCTCGCTCTCTTGATTGCCTTGTAGATGCAAAATAAATGACGTCTCGCGATTCTTTTATGAATGAAAAAAGTAGTCCCGGTGTGACAGAGGTCACGGTTATAGAAATCAAAACGTATAAAACGAGGTCAACCTTGTACGTCACACGTGTGTCGTACGGATTAAGTACTTACCACCTGTATCTTCACCACGTTGGTAATAAACATGGTTACTATGGTGGCTTCGTAGGGTTACTGTGGTGGATGGGTTGGGTTACTATGGCGGATGGGTAGGGTTGTGGTTGATGGGTAGGGTTACTATGGTGGATGTGTAGGGTTACTATGGTGGATGTGTAGGGTTACTATGGTGTATGGGTAGGGTTACTATGGTGTATGGGTAGGGTTACTATGGTGAATGTGTAGGGTTACTATTGTGGATGTGTAGGGTTACTATTGTGGATGTGTAGGGTTACTATGGTGTATGGGTAGGGTTACTGTGCTGGATGGGTAGGGTTACTATGGTGGATGGGTAGGGTTACTATGGTGTATGGGTAGAGTTACTATGGTGGATGTGTAGGGTTACTATGGTGTATGGGTAGAGTTACTATGGTGGATGTGTAGGGTTACTATGGTGTATGGGTAGGGTTACTATGGTGTATGGGTATGGTTACTATGGTGTATGGGTAGTGTTACTATGGTGTATGGGTAGAGTTACTATGGTGGATGTGTAGGGTTACTATGGTGAATGTGTAGGGTTACTATGGTGGATGGGTAGGGTTACTATGGTGGATGGGTAGGGTTACTATGGTGAATGTGTAGGGTTACTATGATGGATGGGTAGGGTTACTATGGTGGATGGTTAGGGTAACATGGTGAATGTGTAGGGTTACTATGGTGGATGGGTAGGGTTACTATGGTGGATGGGTAGGGTTGTGGTAGATGGGTAGGGTTGTGGTAGATGGGTAGGGTTACTATGGTGGATGGGTAGGGTTACTATGGTGGATGGGTAGGGTTGTGGTGGATGGGTAGGGTTACTATGGTGGATGGGTAGGGTTACTATGGTGGATGGGTAGGGTTGTGGTAGATGGGTAGGGTTACTATGGTGGATGGGTAGGGTTACTATGGTGGATGGGTAGGGTTGTGGTGGATGGGTTGGGTTACTATGGTGGATGGGTAGGGTTACTATGATGGATGGGTAGGGTTGTGTTGGATGGATAGGGTTACTATGGTGGATGGGTTGGGTTACTATGGTTGATGGGTAGGGTTACTATGGTGGATGGGTAGGGTTATTATGGTGGATGGGTAGGGTTACTATGGTGGATGGGTAGGGTTGTAGATGGGTAGGGTTGTGGTGGATGGGTTGGGTTACTATGGTGGATGGGTAGGGTTACTATGGTGGATGGGTAGGGTTGTGGATGGGTAGGGTTGTGTTGGATGGGGAGGGTTGTGGTGGATGGGTAGGGTTGTGTTGGATGGGTAGGGTTGTGGATGGGTAGGGTTACTTTCGTGGATGGGTAGGGTTACTATGGTGGATGGATAGGGTTGTGGTGGATGGGTTGGGTTACTATGGTGGATGGGTAGGGTTACTATGATGGATGGGTAGGGTTGTGTTGGATGGATAGGGTTACTATGGTGGATGGGTTGGGTAACTATGGTGGATGGTTAGGGTTCCTTTTTGCGGATAGGTAGGGTTACTATGGTTAATGGGTATAGTTACTATGGTGAATTGGTAGGGTTACTTTGGCGGATGGGTAGGGTTACTATGATGGATGGGTAGGGTTGCTATCGGGGATGGGTAGGGTTACTATAGGGGATGGGTAGGGTTACTACGCTGGATGGGCAGGGTAACTGGGTAGGATTTGTAGGGTTACTATGGTGGGTGGAAAGGGTTGCTATGGTGGTGGAAAGCGTTTTTTTGTGGGAGGAAAGGGGTGCTATGGTGGGAGGAAAGGGGTGCTATGGTGGGAGGAAAGGGGTGCTATGGTGGGAGGAAAGGGGTGCTATGGTGGGAAGAAAGGGGTGCTAAGGTGGGAGGAATGGGATGGGGAGGGTTGTGGTGGATGGGTAGGGTTGTGTTGGATGGGTAGGGTTGTGGTGGATGGGTAGGGTTACTTTCGTGGATGGGTAGGGTTACTATGGTGGATGGATAGGGTTGTGGTGGATGGGTTGGGTTACTATGGTGGATGGGTAGGGTTACTATGATGGATGGGTAGGGTTGTGTTGGATGGATAGGGTTACTATGGTGGATGGGTTGGGTAACTATGGTGGATGGTTAGGGTTCCTTTTTGCGGATAGGTAGGGTTACTATGGTTAATGGGTATAGTTACTATGGTGAATTGGTAGGGTTACTTTGGCGGATGGGTAGGGTTACTATGATGGATGGGTAGGGTTGCTATCGGGGATGGGTAGGGTTACTATAGGGGATGGGTAGGGTTACTACGCTGGATGGGCAGGGTAACTGGGTAGGATTTGTAGGGTTACTATGGTGGGTGGAAAGGGTTGCTATGGTGGTGGAAAGCGTTTTTTTTGTGGGAGGAAAGGGGTGCTATGGTGGGAGGAAAGGGGTGCTATGGTGGGAGGAAAGGGGTGCTATGGTGGGAGGAAAGGGGTGCTATGGTGGGAAGAAAGGGGTGCTAAGGTGGGAGGAAAGGGGTGCTATGGTGGATGGGTAGGGTTACTATGGTGGGAGGAAAGGGGTGCTAAGGTGGGAGGAAAGGGGTACTATGGTGGGAGGAAATGGGGGCTATGGTGGATGGGTAGGGTTACTATGGCGCGAGGAAAAGGGTGCTAAGGTGGGAGGAAAGGGGTGCTATGGTGGGAGGAAAGGGGTTGTATGGTGAATGGGTAGGGTTACTATGGTGGATGGGTAGGGTTGTGGTAGATGGGTAGGGTTGTGGTGGATGGTTTGGGTTACTATGGTGGATGGGTAGGGTTACTATGGTGGATGGGTAGGGTTGTGTTGGATGGGTAGGGTTACTATGGTGGATGGGTAGGGTTACTATGGTGGATGGGTAGGGTTGTAGATGGGTAGGGTTGCGGTTGATGGGTAGGGTTACTATGGTGGATGGGTAGGGTTGTAGATGGGTAGGGTTGCGGTTGATGGGTAGGGTTACTATGGTGGATGGGTAGGGTTACTATGGTGGATGGATAGGGTTACTATGGTGGATGGGTTGGGTTACTATGGTGGATGGGTAGGGTTACTATGGTGGATGGGTAGGGTTACTATGGTGGATGGGTAGGGTTGTAGATGGGTAGGGTTGTGGTGGATGGGTTGGGTTACTATGGTGGATGGGTAGGGTTACTATGGTGGATGGGTAGGGTTGTGGATGGGTAGGGTTGTGTTGGATGGGTAGGGTTGTGGTGGATGGGTAGGGTTGTGGTGGATGGGTAGGGTTACTATGGTGGAATGGTAGGGTTACTATGGTGGATGGGTAGGGTTGTGGTAGATGGGTAGGGTTGTGGTGGATGGGTTGGGTTACTTTCGTGGATGGGTAGGGTTACTATGGTGGATGGATAGGGTTGTGGATGGGTAGGGTTACTATGGTGGATGGGTAGGGTTACTATGGTGGATGGGTAGGGTTACTTTTGCGGATAGGTAGGGTTACTATGGTTAATGGGTATAGTTACTATGGTGAATTGGTAGGGTTACTTTGGCGGATGGGTAGGGTTACTATGATGGATGGGTAGGGTTGCTATCGGGGATGGGTAGGGTTACTATAGGGGATGGGTAGGGTTACTACGCTGGATGGGCAGGGTTACTGGGTAGGATTTGTAGGGTTACTATGGTGGGTGGAAAGGGTTGCTATGGTGGTGGAAAGCGTTTTTATTGTGGGAGGAAAGGGGTGCTATGGTGGGAGGAAAGGGGTGCTATGGTTGGAGGAAAGGGGTGCTATGGTGGGAGGAAAGGGGTTGTATGGTGGGAGGAAAGGGGTGCTATGGTGGGAGGAAAGGGGTTGTATGGTGGGTGGAAAGGGGTGCTATGGTTGGTGGAAAGGGGTGCTATGGTGGGTGGAAAGGGGTGCTATGGTTGGTGGAAAGGGGTGCTAAGGTGGGAGGAAAGGGGTTGTAGTGTGGGAGGAAAGGGGTGCTATGGTGGGAGGAAAGGGGTGCTATGGTGGGAGGAAAGGGGTTGTATGGTGGGTGGAAAGGGGTGCTATGGTTGGAGGAAAGGGGTGCTACGGTGGGAGGAAAGGGGTGCTATGGTGGGAGGAAAGGGGTTGTATGGTGGGAGGAAAGGGGTTGTATGGTGGGTTGAAAGGGGTACTATGGTGGGAGGAAAGGGGTGCTATGGTGGGAGGAAAGGGGTGCTATGGTGGGAGGAAAGGGGTGCTATGGTTGGTGGAAAGGGGTGCTATGGTGGGAAGAAAGGGGTGCTATGGTGGGAGGAAAGGGGTGCTATGGTGGGAGGAAAGGGGTGCTATGGTTGGTGGAAAGGGGTGCTATGGTGGGAGGAAAGGGGTGCTATGGTGGGAGGAAAGGGGTGCTATGGTTGGTGGAAAGGGGTGCTATGGTGGGAGGAAAGGGGTGCTATGGTGGAGGAAAGGGGTGCTATGGTGGGAGGAAAGGGGTGCTATGGTGGATGGAAAGGGGTGCTATGGTGGGAGGAAAGGGGTGCTATGGTGGAGGAAAGGGGTGCTATGGTGGAGGAAAGGGGTGCTATGGTGGAGGAAAGGGGTGCTATGGTGGATGGGTAGGGTTACTATGGAGGGAGGAAAAGGGTGCTAAGGTGGGTGGAAAGGGGTGCTAAGCTGGGAGGAAAGGGGTGCTATGAAGGATGGGTAGGGTTACTATGGTGGGAGGAAAGGGGTGCTAAGGTGGGAGGAAAGGGGTGCTATGGTGGATGGGTAGGGTTACTATGGAGGGAGGAAAGGGGTGCTAAGGTGGGAGAAAAGGGGTGCTATGGTGGATGGGTAGGGTTACTATGGTGGGAGGAAAGGGGTGCTATGGTGGGTGGAAAGGGGTGCTATGGTGGAGGAAAGGGGTGCTATGGTGGAGGAAAGGGGTGTTATATTAGTTTAGTATTAATGACATGGTTGGTATGAAAGCCCTTATTATGGAGGAAGATATTTTTATTTAGATAAAGTGTTGAAAACATCGAAACATGTCACTTAAGGTCGACACATTCAAAAAACGGTATGGAACATTTCTATTGAACTAGAAGACATGTGAATACGATTTGTTTTCAAAACAGCAAATTTGGGATCTCTGCTGACAAATTCTACAACTGCTAAATAAACGCAACAAACCCCATTCTCCAATCATAAGAAATTTCTATTTAAAGCAGAGTCCATTGTACGATTCCGATATAAACATGAATTAGTCTTAATGATTCAATATTTTTTGTTCCATCTCCTAGCAATATTGACCCACATATAAAATTGCTACTATATTAAATAAGAATAGGTTTGCAAACTAATACCACTGACCAAAATGGACTTTAGTACGTCCAAATCAATGTGTAGCTTAAGAAGAAAATGAACTAAATACTCAAGTAAACACACGCACGAACATAGATTAATTGTCTTAAATAAACGTCGAATAATTATACTAATTGTTTTAGATCTCAAAGGGTATAGTCGCGTTAACGTGCATGACACTAAACGGTATTATTGTGTAATCCGTTATCAAATAGATAAGTATATAAGAAAGTATGGCAATCCCGTGTCCTTGCTGGCACAACATGCTCGATAACTGTCGCATAATCTTGGCATATGGTGTTTAATACGTGTCGGTTGCGTTCAGTCGTGATGGATAATAAAACGCCGTGAAATACACCGTCTCTAATGCCACATCACATTTAAAAGAATGTGCTTGTCACGGCCGTAAACAGAACAGAGAGGCAGCGAGAACCTCTCCTTGCGGCCGCCCTCCTGACCTAGAAACCCACGGCGAGAGACAGAGATGTCACATGATTTCGACATAAGGCCAACCCACTTCATCAACCATCCATACCGTCCCGTACACTTCGTTCCATCGGTGAGATGGGGGACTGTACGGGGTAGCAGTACTAGTGGGTATTACATAGCACAATGACAGTCAATCTGTAAGAAATGATAGAGAATAAGCCTGTCAACTGACCTGATTAGACTCCCGCTCCCTTCTACTCAATGTGTGTTATCAGGTTGAGCTAACCCTAGTCCGCTGTTTACCTAAGCTCACTAAAAATAGCACCTGCATGATATTTCCTATAGTGTTGTGTCGTATAGACCCGATTCAATACGTTGTCTTCGTTGTACTGTCGTTTATACACGGGGACAATGCATATATATTTTATGCTGTTTCTATTTGGAGGTGTCGGGTAAATAAATTGTACATAATGAGTGTCGATCGAGTCTTCTCGGGCTATTTTCTAATAGGACGGTAACTGATTTCAAATAAGAGTATTTTTGGCTTTTACTCATCTACAGTAAACTACTGTTATAACGAACACAAAAGGAGCACTAATTTTAGTTCGTAATAACCGTAGTTCGTTAAACGCATTTATACAACAAATGGCCGGGACTAAAAAATAAGTTCGTTATATCGGTCAGTTCGTTATAAGCGTGTTCGTTATAAACGTAGTTTACTGTTTGTTTTTAGTAAAGTAAGACAAGTTATTGGCTTTGTAAATATTGGCAAGTGAAATGTAATATGCATATCAGTATGGATTCTCAGACAGTTACGAATAAAATTAAATATGACTTGCAAAATAATGCAGTTGCTGGGAATATAATTATACACGTTTTGTAAGGCAAGCTTCATATGTAATAGGGGCGGTCAGGTAGCCTAGTGGTTAAAGCGTTAGCTCGTCGCGCCGAAGACCCGGGTTCGATTCCCGACATGGGTACAATGTGTGAAGCCCATTTCTGGTGTCCCCCGCCGTGATATTGCTGGAATGTTGCTAAAAGCGGCGTAAAACCATACTCACTCACTCACTTACTTCATATGTAACAGACATGATAGGGGAATGGGTGGCCCTGTCATCTAAGGCGCGGCAATTCACGGTGCAGAGTGGCGTCCCTTGGTTACGCCAGAAACCTCAGATTGTCAGTTCGAATCCCGGTTCGTCCCGATTATGTTTCAAGGTTTGTCAGCATCTTACCGGTGTTGTTGAGTTTCACCAAAGTGGTAAACATCTAAGACCTGCAGTACTTCGGGCTTTGCTCCCACATCCACCTGCCACGCCGTGATATCTATACCTGGAATATTGTTCATAGCGGCGTTAAACCCCACTCACTCATACAAATGTACCCACGAATATGCAACATATCTCAACTTAGAACCCTACATAAAAGTACACTATTGCATTCCTCATTGCCTCAACAGCGGGGGTGGTTGCAGTCACATTTGAAAAAACTAGTTGCAGAAGGCATTACAGTAAACTACGGTTATAACGAACTCAAAGGGACAACTAATTTTAGTTCGCAATAACCGTAGTTCGTTATAAGCATATATTCAGCTTACAGCTGTTTACAGCTACAAACATGATGAACACTCTTCAAAGCTATTCATATTTACCCACCCAATCAAATACATTAGGGTACTTCAAACTATTACCTTTAAGTATTTGATCATAAAATTTATGAAAAGTGTGATATTCTACTACGTGTATTTGTGAATTGTGTATTTCAGAATTTGCGAACATAAGGAATCGGCCACCATCGCGTGCTTGTGTTTCTTCTCCAAACATACCACTGAATATATGTCATTGATTCATTCATGTAATTTTCATCACTATTTTGGCTTTAACGCACTTTTACGCACTATTATGCCTTCAACGCACAGATAGTTGCACTGGCTGGACATTCTCTGGCGTTGACAATGTATATTAATTACCAAGGACGAAGATCTTTGAGAATGGCGAAGCTTGTCACATGTTGGCAAGGTAGCAGTGATCAATAGTGATCCATATCTGCAGACTAACTGAACACTTGATATCTTCTCTTAATATGTGTACCATAGTACGCACGAATAACGATCGAAACGCTTCAAATGAAAAGAATTTTTAGTTTATGTATTATGAAACCTCGAACTATTACTTGCAGAAAATCGAATATCAGCAGCCATATTGGAAAACTCAACTGCATGTCGTTAATGTTTGCCTACTTTACACTATATTTTCTGTAAGTATGGTATACAGGAGGATCTTAAACATTTCCCCGATTATGTAAATTAACTTCATAATAAAGCTGTGAATGGAGACAACACCCATGTTTACGTCTTTGCTGTGGCAGTTTTTGCAGGTTGTCTCTGAGTTTGGCTAAAATTACAACGTCAGTATAATAAGGACAGTAAATATCTCATGCATTATTCTCTGTATGTATATTACTTAGGTCAGAACTAACCCAATTGCTTCACATTTTAATGGCTCTATCTCCCGTAAATATAAACCAAATATGACGAAACAGCCTTTAGCATTAGCATGTCAGAATCTATGTGCAAACCCATATATTTGCATCCTTCTACTCCGATTTAAATATGATGGATACAGCGGAGATTTTGTGTTCTTGTTTAAATTTGTTACTATAAGATAAGGGGGGTTGTTTAAGTCACGAAATTTCAATTTCAAAATATTTCTCAATAATTGAGGTGAGTTACATGTAGAGAAAATCTATTTGATTAAAAACCTATTCCCAATTTTTTTTTAACTTTGCAAAAAATAATGGATGTGTCAAAAAATCTTCAAAATGTGTTCTACAAAATCGAGCGTTACTTTAGTGTGTACCAACTTTGGAGAAATGTTAAATAATTAATATCAGAATGTGATTTCTCTAAGGCGCCAGTAAAGACACAAGTCAATCAGAACGCCAGTGTTTTGTAATTCATTACATTTGGTGATAAGACATTTCGTCATATTGTTTATTATTCGTGTAGTGTCATTCCATCATTTCGTATGATACTTAAACTGGGCGGACGGGTAGCCTAGTGGTTAAAGCGTTCGCTCGTCACGCCGAAGACCCGGGTTCGGTTCCTGACATGGGTATATGTGTGAAGCCCATTTCTGGTGTGCCCCGCCGTGATATTGCTGGAATATTGCTAAAAGCGGTGTAAAACCATACTCACTCACTCACTCACTTAAATGTATGTGGGTTTGTGTCAGAACTGTTTGGTTGCTGGTAAACACAACACGACGAAATATATCTGGTCGTGATGAACGCCGGAGCGCCACCTGGCCAGCTGGTTAATATCGCCTACTTCTATACACAGACGAGTTCGGTCTTTTTTTACCTTTATCCGTAGGTGTGAACACATCTCCAGTGACGTCATAGAAAAAAATCAATTTCCGCCACATACAGCAATTATTTTTTGTATCGAACGTGTACCGTTATACACAGGTATGTAGATCCATTTCATATATCATATTGTCGTTCAGATCTATGGCAGTATTATGTGCACAGTTTAGGTAAATCAGTCAAATAAAAAAATATCGCCATTCTTTTGCAAAACACTTTTTCAGACAACTCTCCGTACTGTCTCAGCGGTCGATGAACCTCAGCTGGAAATCTAAAAAAATGACTGAGACACCATGAATTATTTGGTGTCCTGTGTGGATATATGCAAATTATTAATTTTATACCCCAGAAAGGAAAGTTAATATTCTTTGTCTCTGCATAATTGGACCGTTAATGGCCACAATTCATGCACGATTTTCCTTTTTCAGAAATTTGCATCTGACAATTAACTAGAAAGAACTTTGCGGCGCTAGTCTCATTCACATTATCCGAAAAGAGTTCGCGAAATGTCGTAAAATGATATTTAATTCACTTTTCATCAGATACTGAACGTTACAAATCTTTGATGATGTGTCTTTCAGACGATGACACTCTAATGCATTGCTTCTAACTGGCGGTGAAGTGATTTAATATGTGTCGGTAAACGTCAGTTCGTGTTGGGCAGTAAATGCAAAATGAAAGTACCAGCCATCCAAATTACCACTTAGGTCACAAACCAATAAAAGAGAGTGAGTGAGTGAATTAGGTTTTGCTCCGCTTTTAACAATAGTCTACCAATATGACGTCGGGAGACACACATAGTACCCACGTGAGGAAATGAACCCGGATCTTCGGCGTGACGAGCTAACGCGTTGACCTCTTGACTACCCTCCCTCCGTCATATCTGCAAGAAAAAACATTAATCGTTTTTTATGAACACAAATGTTATGTGAACGCGACATTTCTGTCCTGAAATATATATGCCAAATACAAAACGTTAACATAAGTATAAACATGTAAAATAGCAATGGGAGATTGTTCTGTTTATTTGGAGGGGCGGTCGGATAGCCTAGTGGTTAAAGCGTTCGCTCGTCACGCCGAGGACCCGGGTTCGATTCCCGACATGGGTACAATGTGTGAAGCCCATTTCTGGTGTCCCCCGCCGTGATATTGCTGGAATATTGCTAAAAGCGGCGTAAAACCAAACTCACTCACTCACTCTGTTTATTTGGAGGGGCGGTCGGGTAGCCTAGTGGTTAAAGCGTTCGCTCGTCACGCCGAAGACCCGGGTTCGATTCCCGACATGGGTACAATGTCTGAAGCCCATTCCTGGTGTCCCCCGCCGTGATATTGCTGGAATATTGCTAAAAGCGGCGTAAAACCATACTCACTCACTCTGTTGATTTGGCGAATTCCCAACTGCACAACACTATTGGCACAGCACGCCCTTATATATAGTGGGGTAGCCTAGTAGGAAAAGCGTTCGCTTGTCACTCCGAAAACATGGGGTCTACTCCTAGTCGTGTGTTGTGTCTCCTGTCATGAAATTGCTGGAATATAACATAAACAGGCGGGGAAATTCCTGCTAGCTTCGTAAACGTGGCCTGCTTTGCTAAACATAAAGATTGAACGGTGCCTTCAGATATTTACATATCACACATTCTGAGTCGCAAACATCTGTCCGGTTTAAGTATGGTATTATCACCAGCCGGAAACAACTGATTAAACAGCTTGTACATTGTGGGCAGGAGAACAACGCGCGTGTGTGTGTGTGTGTGTGTTTGTGTGTGTGTGTAAGTGGGTTGGTGGGTGGGTGAGTGTGTGCGTGCGTGTGTGTGTGCGTGTGGGGGGGGGGGGGGGGGGGAGGGAGAGTGAGTGAGTGTTGGTGTGTAAGTGGGTTGGTGGGTGTGGGTGTGAGTGTGTGTGTGTGTGTTTGTGCGTGTGTGTGTGCGTGTGTGTGGGGGGGGGGGAGAGTGAGTGGGGGTGTGTAAGTGGGGGGGTGTGTGTGGGTGTGCGTGCGTGCGTGCGTGCGTGCGTGTGTGTGTCTAACTGTACCTGTCCAGACTAATGTTGGTTTTCTTGTCCTATCCCACTGAGATACCATGCCGCAGACTCCAAGCTGATCAGTCCTTGTTTAATTCCCTTGATGCAGAGCGCCAGGCAGGGAAACAACAAGTACCATTTTTTAATGTATTTTGGTATGACTCCGTCATGGATCGAACCGCCGGCCTTCTGCTCTTCGGGGAGACGCATCTATGCAGATCCACTAGACCACAGGAGAATAACAATTCAGAGCTAGTGCTCTATATGCAAGACTCTCTGAAGGTGACCATCAAGGTTTTAACAACAAGTCAGACGTATACACGTGTAATAGAAATAACATATACAAAACATTATTGCTGCTGACAATTTATTTTGAGCAACGGGTCAGTTCACGGAAGCTCTTCACAGTTCGTCTCTTATTCGTAACTTTATAGATTCCATTGGAACCCTAGCGATTATGAGACAATTGGTCATTTTGACCCATTAACTAGATTGATAGGATCACAGCATCACAGAGAGTCAACAAAACAAAAGTGTAATTCTACATTGTAACATACCTGAGGTCAGATGATATGGGGTTGAACATCGCATTTATGATTATTGCACTTATAAAGCGACGTGCGTGGTTCTGTACTTCTAGACATTAAAGAAATGAGTGACAACCAAGCGAAGTGCCATATCAAATCGGCCAAGGCTCAGTTTGTCAAGGAGAGGCTATCTAACGACCACTGCATCGAGTTTATGTGCAGTGTGTTGAGAGGATCAGCAACCCTGCAGAGTCCTTCGTTAGGATGAAGTCGGATGGCCTGAAAAGTGAAACAGGAGGCTTTCTGTTGCTGCTCAGGACCATTCATTTCCAATTCAAAACCGTCAATGTGTGATTTTGCATCAAAATGTAAATATGAAATGTAGATTATGTAATTAATTTAATGAGACTGTCCAACACATTGTCAATGGTTGCCGAGCTTTGGCACAAACACAGTATCTTAAGTGACATGATGGAGTGGCTCGATCATTTTATTACCGTCTTCGCAATGCTTGTGGTTTTGACACAGAGATCCATATGAAGAGGGCGTCATGGTAAATGATAAATACAAAATTCTTTGGAATAGGCCCGTATAAAGCCTCAGACATATGCAGGCCAGCAAACTTGCTCTTGTCCTTTTTGATAAATCAAATGAAATCATTTTATATCGTCGAATTTTCTGTCCCTTTTGACACTAATGTGATTGACAAGATTCAGGAAAAACATGGCAAATATGCAGACCTCGCTTTCGAAATGACACGCCATTGTTCTTGGTGCCTTAGGTTTGGTACCTCCCAATCTGTTAACTGACATTGGGAGAGTACCTGTGTTTGCTACCAAGAATACAGCCCTTCTGACAATTTAGGTAATGCAGAAGGATGCAGTGTTGGGGAGTCTTAACATTCTCCGAACAGTTCTGGGTGGGTTTGACAAGGCAGCGCTTCCTGGGAGAAGTCTCATTCGCTGTCTGGGCTGCGAGTATAGGGGCCAAGGGACCTGAACTGATGATGAGCCTAACCATCCTGACTGTGCCAGGATCACCCAAAACCTCTTTATTTTAATCTGTAAATTATAATAATAATAACACTCAACCTCCAGGTTGGTAAACGTGGATGAGTTGGATTGTATCTTGTCTGGAGTCCGGAACGATATTCAGGTTTATTATTATTAAAAAAAATTAAATAACAGTAAACTGCATGACATCAAACCCCAATTCTATGTATTTCTATTTCTCGTTTCTATTTTAAATATATGCAAAATGCATAACCTGCCATAGCAAAAGTAAAAACTGATAAATGCCGTGACATTTGCCTGGTCTTTTTGATGTCGCCAGACTTTAATGCGCCTGTTCGTCTGCATCGTGCCTGCATCATGTCTGTGTCAATATATTATGCAGTATAAAGAAGCACTAGCAAAACATTTAATGGCCTACATGTATAATTAGTTGACCCCGCATAACCAATCTTGCAGCTTTTTTCCCCGCAATGGCTGAATGAACATTTTCCTTGTTAAGTGTTGCTATCAATATTCAGTTCACACCGACCGGTTTACGGCATCGTATGAATGAAGTACATTCAACCTACCGTTCCATATGGAACGCAGTTACCCTTGGGACACTTGGCATGATTTTCCGTCGCGAATTAAAGGAAATATTTTTCTTCATGCACTAAAGGCTGAATTTCTCTCGCCAATTAAAGGCACGATGTACCTTCAAGAAATTAATGGCATGATGTACCTACAAAAAAATTAAAGGCATGATGTACCTTCAAGAACTAAAGGCATGATGTACCTTCAAGAATTCAAAGGTATGATCTACCTTCAAGAAAGTAAAGGCGTGATGTACCTTCAAGAAAGTAAAGGCTTGACGTACCTTCAAGAAAGTAAAGGCATGATGTACCTTCAAGAAATTAAAGGCATGATCTACCTTCAAGAAATTAAAGGCGTGATGTACCTTCAAGAAAGTAAAGGCTTGACGAACCTTCAAGAAAGTAAAGGCATGATTTACCTTCAAGAAATTAAAGACATGATGTACCTTCAAGAAATTAAATGCACGGTGTACCTTCAAGAAATTAATGGTATGATGTACCTTCAAGAAATTAAAGGCGTGATGTACCTTCAAGAAATTAAAGGCATGATATACCTTCAAGAATTAAAGGCACGATGTACCTTCAAGAAATTAAAGGTATGATGTACCTTCAAGATATTAAAGGCATGATGTACCTTCAAGAAATTAAAGGCATGATGAACCTTCAAGATATTAAAGGCATGATGTACCTTCAAGAAATTAAAGGCATGATGTACCTTCAAGAATTTAAAGGCATGATGTACCTTCAAGAAATTAAAGGCATGATGTACCTTCAAGAAATTAAAGGCATGAAGAACCTTCAAGATATTGAAGGCAAGATTTACCTTTAAGAATTAAAGGCAAGATTTAAATTACCTCGATGAATTCGCCTGCTAAAGGCATGATTTACTTTCAAGAATAAAAGACACGATTTCCCTTCGAGAATTTTCATTTATGCATAAAAGGTATGATTTACCCTAAAAAATTAAGGCATGATCTACACTCGCGAATTAAAGGCATGATTAACCTATATACTAAGGGTATAATTTTCCATCTTGGAATCAAAGGCATGGTATTCTTTCACAAATGAGAGGCACGGTTTCCCATCAATGAGAGACATGGTTAGTCAGCAACGAAGTCATCTTGTGGATACTATCCAATGCCAAACATCGTTCTGGATGACATTATATTCCCTGTGTGATCAAACGAAAATTCTTAACCAAATCCGATAAGTTGGTTTATGGCGACGTGAATTTTATTTTCACGTGTTACCCAAACTTATTCTTATCAGAAATGAAAGAAATTGTACAAAAGTGTAATTTTACAGGTTATAAACTTGTGGAGGTGGAATGCAAAATTTACAGCTTTGGTTCAACAATTTCACTCAGCCAGTATGATGCCCAGCGATGTGAGGCGATGTAATTGGCTATGTTACGCAACACTCACTCACTCACTCGAGGAAGGAGCTAGAAGCTCTTGGTCGCCCTTAAAACGAGGACTAGGTGCGTGCGTGACTTGGGTTTAAACGTTCTTTTAAAAGTGGTAAACGTCTGAGACCTGCATCACTCCGGGCCTTCCTCCAACATTAAGCTGACACGCCGTGATATAACTGTAATACTGTTAAAAGCGGCGTTAAACCCAACTCACTTACTCTATCATTCATTGTGGTTTCCTATTTGTCTCCCCTTAGACGGTCAGCCGCCGTGTATCTGGGTTTTGTCAACAGGAAGAGGTGAAGAGTTATGCTCGATGACCTACTGTAGATGAATAGACCAAACTCGAGTCGTGGGGGTCACATCTAATCCAACTACTTCTACTCCACTATATTTAGAACAAGTCTAAACAGGTGATATATACAGGTGTATAAATAAACTACGAGTAGGAGTTATTTATCGTACAATAAAACACTGCAGGGATAATAAACCATGAGGGGAGTATATTTTTTATATGAGGTATCAACATTATGAACAACCTCTTTTAGTTACTGAAATGTACAAGCTTTAAAAATATATACCCGTATTTAAAAAAATGATGATTCCCTCAATAGAATCCGACCTCGGCAATGTCGGACAAGTCCATTTTATGCACAAATGGAATATTCCCGCATATTTTCACAATCCTCGTCAATTACCTGTACCCTTTTTCCCAATACCGATTGTCATGTCTTTCCCGCTTTGGGATGCGATCGTTCGGCCATCGCGTTTATCTGCTGTGCCCAACGACATGCATGGGGAACACCTCACTTTCTTCTCCCCCTTCAATATGCGACGTCATTAAGTTGCGAGCGCATGTTCGAACCTCCAGAAGTGACGTCATGATAGAACAGTGATTTATCGTGAAATAAACCACACATCGTTCTTCATTGTTCTTTGCGATTTTTCTGGTGTCCCCCGCCGTGATATTGCTGGAATATTGCTGAAAGGGGCGTAAAATCATACTCATTCACTCACACTTTGCATTTATGGCGGAGATAGATAGATGGATGGATGGACGGACGGACGGACGGACAGACAGACAGACAGACAGACAGACAGACAGACAGACAGACAGATAGATAGATCCTTGCATGCACACATGGCACTTTTCACACACCAGCATACGATTTATCTAAAATTATCTACGACAATGACAAAATACATATAAATACAACAGATTGAACTGGGTAATCCCAAATGTAGTTGGTTGGTTGGTTTGTTGTTTAACGCCGCACTCAGCAATATTACAGCTATATGACGGCGGTCCCAAATGTAGTGATAAGTGTATCTAATATAGAATACTAAACGAGCTCCAGTGTAATACCAATTTTATGAAACGAGTGAATAGTTGTGGTATCTGATGAGCGAAATTCGAATAGGTTTTACACGGGAGCGAGTTTAGTATTTGTTTTGTTACTTGCCATTTATAACGTTTTTAGAATTATGCTGTTGAGTATGAATAGGCTGACACCTACACGATCCACGGCATAGTCCAATTGAGTTTTACAGAATAATACTTCAAACACGTTGAAAGTTGAAACGTATGAATTTAATACCATACAACGGTCAACCTTAAGAATTCACAAAACTATCGTAGGGCTAAAACTATCGCAACTCACATACTTGAACAGACTAACGACTGTCGTTGCGCTACAAAACGATCGCCTTGTGGAACGGGCCTTGCATCTCAAAGTTTACAATAACGTCACAATACCTGATGACGTAATTTGTGGAATTTTGTTACAAGATCCATCGGCGAAACAATGCCATGTGACCTCAGCCTATCAACAAGGTTGCTGGGGTCATCGAGTGTGCATAAGCTCCTCTAAGTGATCTATAAACTCCACACGCAATGTCGTTGAATAAGCCAAGGGATGTTGAGAGCTTTCAATATTTGTTCCGAGAGTACATAAACACGCGTTTTGGTATTACACAATGTGTTCTTTTAGGTGAACAATTGACTTGCCTTTGCATGTGTTGTGACGCGTGCCACCAGATACGCTCACCTTTTCGCGAATATCTGGTATGATTACTATTTGATAGTGATTCCATAAACACATGCTCATGATATAGTCGGAATCGTAAATCGACCCTGCTTTATGCAGAGATTTCTATTGGATATGGGAAGGATTTTGTCGTATTTACAGTATACCATCACGGCACATATGTGATGAAAGCCCGAAGTGATGCAGGTCCCCTGATAGATTAAGTCGAATCTTATGTGACTAACTAATACACTAATATAGGGCCTTTTATACCCCGGATGTGAATACTAGAATATGTATATCATGTGTGCAAGGCGCGATCGTCTTGATTATAGTGTATTCACTGAATTATCTGTGATAAAGCTTTCACAATGTATACGCGTTGATGTCAGGATCACATTAGATCCCGAATAAGTCTTTTCAACAGCGAGACATGTCTAGGCGTTATTGATGATACATATAGATCCACACACCCACATTGCAAACACCGTAAATATTCTTTTGTTGAGCTAATAGCCGGAACCTGGTATAAAGTGGTCTGTAGATGCCAATAAACAGACGTGTATCGTCTCATCCATTACTTGTATAATGTCAATGCTTGTGTAGGTTGTCAATCGATAAAGCCCGCATCCAGTACATGTATCAAGTGATCAATTACTCGGAAGACTTGGATCATGATGGCGGTATAACTATTGATGACTGCTACCTTGCCAGCATCGGGCAACCGTCGCCACAATCAACGATCTTTGTGTTTGCAAAATAATATAAATCCTCAGGGCCTGACAATATCCGCTGAAAAAGATTCCATTGCGCGAAAAAGGTCAAATAGATGTGAAAATTATAAATGGATCACTAAAAATCAGTGATTTCACCAGGTGTTCGCTAAGTGTAAGCATGCCCTACTCTACCTGTAGCCCCCACCACTCACACAATTTGCAGAAAAAATCCATTAAAGGCTATTTAGCTTTTTACGGCCTTGGAATCGGTTTCGGTGAATAATCGAGACTGGTTAACCACTAGGCTACCCGACCTCCCAAAAATATATTGAATATATACCAAGCAAAACTCGAGCTCTTAAGTTTCACCAAAGTGTGAAACGTCTAAGACCTGCAACATTTCGGGTTTGCTCCATATTTAAGGTGACACACCGTGATATATTTGAAATAATATTAAAGCAGCGTTAAACCCGTAGGTTCGAATCCCAGTTTCGTACTAATTGTTTTCAGGGGTATGGATGCCTGTTAGGTTCACCAAAGTGGTTACAGGTGTGCATCACTACGACACGTCGTCATTAAACCTGATCAAAGTCGTGTCAACTACTCACCCATATCCCAGAACACTTGCTATAGCCTGTCCATATACCTGCTTTAATATTGGTCTAACATTTTACAGAGAGTATTTTTTAAGTGAATGTTGAGTTTCGCCGAACCCATGTATTGATCTACATAACGGTGTCTATTAACAATCGGGTCTTGGTTAGGCGAACAAATTATTGACTATGAGGCGCCGGAATATTGTTTAGTTTGTTTTATTGTATCAATAGTTCATTACGAAACGAGTGGACTTATTCTGTATCTGACCGAGCGAAAGCGAGTTCAAATAATTAATTAGTTGTTCGTCCATAAATCTTACCCTTACTTCTTTTTCTTTAGTTGGTTCGTACTTCAATAAAAACAATATTTCATAACATTCTAGCATACATATCTTCTTTCAATTAATCAGGCATCATATCTAACAACTACAATCATTACATCAGCAGTGATAGGTCTGAAAAATGTTGGATACCATGTATCTCTGTAGTAAATATATTGAAGCTAGTGAATGGTATGTTTGTGTTCTGTACACTGTGATACTGTTTTAACATAAAATACGTCACAATACCATAAGGTCCTTTTTCTCATGGCTGGTCACAAGTATTGAAGCGAGTCATACTATAACCACAACATGTCGACAATTTGATTCGAGTTTAAGATCACACCATACCCATAAGGATAACGAAAACTTGTAAATACAGCACAAAATATAGATTGGACTGAAACTACAGGTCAAAGTATGTTCATTTGTCGGTTATACCCGTGAAGATTCCGGGGTAGAATAGGTCTTCAGCAACCCATGCTTGCCGTAAAAGGCGACTATGCTTGTCGTAAAAGGCGACTAACGGGATCGGGTGGTCAGGCTCGCTGACTTGGTTGATGCATGTCATCGATCCCAATTGCGTTGATCGATGATCATGATATCAATCACTGGATTGTCTGGCCCAGACTCGATTATTTGCAGACCGCCGTCATATAGCTGGAATATTGCTGAGTGCGGCGTTAAACAACAAAAAAACAAAAACATTTGCCGGTTAGTAGGGAGGCGAGGTAGCTGCAACCGTTAACGATAACGACGAGGAGTCCCATATCGCTTTATGACAAAATATTAAAGGGGAAATCAATCTATATGACGTCAACCCCTGAGAATAACCAGTCTCGATTATCCTCCGAAACAGCTTCCACAGGTGAAATGCGGTGAAAACTGACTGAAAATCAGTGACGACACCAGGTGTTTTCGAAAAGGGTAAGCATGTCCTGCCCTTTCCACAGTATGTCCTCCAAACCAAACCACACCATACCTACGGCCACACCCCTTTCGGCATTAAAAGGGTAGGGTTCACCATCCTTACAACGAAAACATTTAAAACATCGCTACAGAGCAGCGTCAAGGACACCGATATTCCCACCCTCATCGATATAGTTATCACCGATATTCCCACCCGCATCGATATAGTTATCACCGATGTTCCCTACCTCATCGATATAGTTATCACCGATATTCCCACCCTCATCGATATAGTTATCACCGATATTCCCACCCTCATCGATATAGTTATCACCGATGTTCCCACCCTCATCGATATAGTTATCACCGATATTCCAACCCTCATCGATATAGTTATCACCGATATTCCCACCCGCATCGATATAGTTATCACCGATATTCCCACCCTCATCGATATAGTTATCACCGATATTCCCACCCTCATCGATATAGATATCACCGATATTCCCACCCTCATCGATATAGTTATCAC